>NC_028453.1:14005252-14112127 GCF_000263155.2 Setaria italica
ACCCTTTGAATACCCCCACCGTCGCGAAACGCGCACTCTCCTGCTCTGGTTCCTCTCGCCGTTGATCTTCGCACCTTCTACGAAGAGGCCATAGGTGACAGTGCCTCCGTCGAACCTGTGCCAAGATTACGCTCCATCTGAAGAAGAAGGAAGGTGCTGTTTGGGGGGGGGGGAGTTCATATCCTCTCCTATTGCTATCTACTCGAGCGGATGAACATGCTCAGTGCCAAATTCTCATGTTTTGATACAGGCTCCTCAGCTAGCCTAGTGCAGTATGGTCTGCTCACTTTGTTTTTTCTTGGATGGAATGTAGTTGCCAAAAAGATCAAAATTCTGCCTGTCGGATGAGTGCATAACGACTAAGAAATCAACCAAAAAAGCATCTTTCAATGTTTCATCGTATTCATGATTTATTTCTGGATTAAATTAAAACTAAAAGCGTTTATATATCCAACAATTAATTGTTGAAATAATGGGCCTAGCCCATAAGTAATTTCAGAATTTCAAATAAATCTCAAAGGCCCATGTGGGCAAGAGGTGGAGTGGTGCAAGTCTTTAGTCCCACATTGCTAGTGGAGGGGAGGGATGACCAACTTAAATATGGAAGTTGTCTCCACTCCTCCAAGCTAAGTGTGTGGGGAGGGAAGGAGAGCTTCACATGCGCGCGCTCACTTGCGTGAATGGTCCGCCGAAATCCAGCCCCTCGCCTTGCGGGGGCGCAGCTTCCTTTTGCCGTTTTATTTTTTGATTACTTGGTCTTTAAGTCAGCGAGATATATGGAATCCTAACCGGTTTAAATCACGATCGCGACGTGAGAATCGTGGGCTCTCCTATATATGCGACCTACCGGCCTCTACCAAAAACAGATCTATTCGAGCTAGGGTTTTTTCCTCCTCTCGTTGCTGCGCCGCCACCGTAGTCTACTCCATCCCGATTGTCGGCGTGTACCGGCGATTGGGAGAGCAGGTCTCCGGAACTGTCGTCTTCAGCGATCCTGCACCGGGAGAGGGCGAATAAGGGTTTTGGGAAGCGCTCTGCGCGACTGCTCGATCGCTTCCTCCACTTCGTCAAGTTCTTCGTCGACTCCTTCACCACGGCTTGTCTACCTCTTCATCGCTCGGGCCTCACTCGTCGTCGCGAACAACGTCAGGCTGCTGATCGTCGTCGCCTGCTGTACCCGGTAGTCGTCCAGGAGCCGATCTTCATCAAGAAAGAAACGTATGATCTCTTAACTCAAATTATGTCTTCCATACTAGCTATTATGATCTATTGCAGTCTGATAGTACTGGATAGTATGGTAGAATGTGTGATTCTATTTGCAATGATAGATTTGTCTAGATCTTGCGTAGACATGTCTAGTTTAATCTGATGTCTGTTCATCGTATTCATGATTTATTTCTGGATTAAATTAAAACTAAAAGTGCTTATATATCCAACAGGCCCTAGGTCACTGCTCGAATCTACTCCCTCCTTTCTAGCAAACAGTGATATTTTGCATTTTCTAAAACCATATGTGCTCATGTTAAAAACCTCTCTTGAGCAACATGCATATGTCAATTTCTCTTTGCTCTTGATGTGTGCCTCCTCTCAAATTTGTTTTAATTTCTCTTTGCTCTTGATTTGTACCTCCTCTCAAATTTGTTTTTGGGTTTGCCTTGCAATTTTACAAGTAGAGTATGTATACGTAGTTTGCTGCCTGTATGGCGTTTAGGCGTTACAGATACTAAGATAACCACCATTGCACATGTGGATAAGCACTTGTTATACCATATTGTATATCAGATTATCGGTCCTAGACTGTGTCACGTCTGAATACATGTGTCCTTGCGTCACGAAATCCCATAGCTAAACCGAACCACTAGAGCTAGAAGAGACATATTCTCAATTTCCTCACTAAAGATGACTACGGTGCAAGGCGAACTTGCATCCAATCACACAAGTTTGACGTATCTTAGCCTTCTAGCACTATATTTTTTTTCCTCGCATGGGATTCATTCAATTGTTGATTATTCTCACCCCCATGGTTTGTTCTACCTATTCTTGTAGCATGAATCTCGATGTAAATGAATAGAAAAGGTTGTGAAAGTCTTGTGTGCGTGTGCACATAGGGGAAGTCCACACTCGTGACTATGGGCTCACACGTGGCTATTGAGGAAAGATTGAAGGCACCAAAAAAATCATTACAGTGTAAATGATTGTCCAGTTCATGGATTGCGATTGGTCACCATACCTAGGGCAATGACAAGGATAAAAGTTTCAAGTGAAATGGTAGTTTGCATTGCGGGATCTGCTAGTCTTTAGAAGATGAACATAATTTCCATTTACTTTTGAGGAGCATACCATCAGTTTTACGAAGTTTTTAAAATGGTATGAGTTATTTGAAGAGGTTGAAGGTATGTAGCATTCAGCATCACCTAATCAATCTATCGAAGTAGTAGGAGTTCAGAGCAGGTTAGAATGTAGAACCGAGATAATAGTTGTATTCCCTCCACTCAAGAAAAAAGTCAATCTAGTTTTGTCTGAAGTCAATCATTCTTAGATTTAATTAACCAAATTTATACAAAAAATATTAACATTATGGCACAAAATATGCATAATGAAATACATTTCATGATAAATCCATCAATACTTATTCAATATAATAAATATTAGTATTTTTTATATAAATTTAGTCAAAACTTAAAAATATCGACTAAGGATAAAACTAAAATGACTTGATTTTTTTTTCTGAAAGGGAGTATATGTCATGATTCACATTAGGAGTTTCTATTTTTTTTAAGCTTATATGAAAATGTTATATGAGAGTGAGATGAATTTCATCACCTCCATAATTCTTTGGATACATTCCTCCTCTCAACAATATGTACAGATAAAATATCATGTTATACATTTTTTAAAAACATATACAAACACTTACATACACACAATGATATATATAAATTGCACACATATCTCGTGAATGTCTCCAAGAGACCGGACTGGTAGATGGATTCGTAGAGTTAGTAATCAGTGCAAACGTCTCGATATATGATATATATGTGATTGATTTGGTTGCATACACAAATCAATTATCAATTTTGTTTCTTCCTTGCTATAAAAATGGCGCCATCCTGAAAAACATGTTTTGATGTGAATGCAAAAGTACAGCGAAGCTTGCCGATTCAACTTTTTTCATGAAGAAAAACTGTTGTGCTTGGCAAAAACGCTCCAAGCTCCAATCTCCTTTATCAAAAAAAGAAAAAAGAAAAAAAAACATTCTCTGCTCCCAGTACCCCATTAATTTGAACCACAAAACTACGGGGGGTCAATTGCAAAATCACACTCTCCTCGTCCTCCTCGGCTCCTCCTCCTCTGTCTCTCTGGCGCACTTCTCTGCCGGTGTTCCTCCGCCATTTCCCTTTTTCCCCACCGCAGATCCACACCGCTGCCCCTCGCCGCCTCAGATAGTCAGATGGCATCACCGTCGGGGAACCCTAACCCCACCCCGAGTGCCCCCTTCGAGCTCAGCAAGCTCTTCCGGCCGCCGCCAAACCCTAACCACCCCACCACCGCCCCGAGCCCCACCGGCGTATTCCCGGGCGCGCCTGGCCCCGCTGCCGGGCCACCGCTCACAGGGCCCTACTCCTACCCGCCGGCCACCCCGCCCTTCCACCGTGGCCCCTATCTCCAATATCCAAACGACCCCCATGGCTTCCACCACCCCGCCGCGGCCGCCTTCGCCAACGCTAACCCCACCGCAAACCCTATCCCGAACCCCGGCCCGGGCCCTAACCCGGGGGCGCGGCTGATGCAGCTGCTCGGCAACACCACGCCCACCCACCTCGAGTCGGCGGCGTCCATGCCACCCTCGTCGGAGTTCTCGACGGCCCCCGCGGTGGCGCTTCCGGCGTCGTCGTCCGCGCCGCCGGCGAGGATGCTCAGCAGTAAGATGCCGCGCGGGAGGCTGCTGGGACCTGGTGACCGGGCAGTGCACGACGTGGACTCGCGGCTACCAGGGGAAGCAGAACCGCCGCAGCTGGAGGTGACACCCATAACCAAGTACACCTCGGATCCTGGGCTGGTGCTCGGTAGGCAGATCGCGGTGAACAGGACGTACATCGTGTACGGACTTAAGCTAGGCAACATCCGCGTGCTCAACATCAATACAGCGCTCCGCTCTCTGCTTCGTGGGCACACACAGGTATGAATATGTCACTGTTGTAGTTTTGCTGTACTGACTGCCGCATAGCATTGGTAGTTATTTGGTTTATGTGCATGAACAGCCTTGATAGTGGCTCTGAAGTGAATCATTATTTTTTATTAGCACATGAACACCTCAGGCATTGTTCATTAAATGCAGTTTGTCTTTGGTATAATTGCCTTTGTGCTCTGGCTTACCCCAGGTCGTGAAATTAGGTATTGACAATGTTCAAATATATGTTATAAATTAATTGCTGTCATTGCTGCATGTGTACATAGCAGGAACCTTACTGCTCTACTATGAAGAATATAAATAGCTACTTATTTATGGTCCTTGAAATTAGCTTTCCTTTTTCGTTTATGCCATTAGTAACAATTTATTTGATGTAAATATGTTTTTGGGGTTTTAAGCCAGTATTTATTTGGTAATTTGGTGCTTTCACCATTCCTTGTGATATTTTTTTAGGTTAGTCAGCATGAAGCAGCTTTTTTATTTGTGTTTTGCATGGTCTTATTTGTGTTTGCTGCAGAAGGTGACGGACATGGCCTTTTTTGCAGAAGATGTCCATCGTTTAGCAAGGTACTCTGTGCTGATGTATATGATATTCGCACATTCTTTTCTTGGTATAGTGCATTAAGTCACGTGTGCACATGTATCTACTTTCTTCTCGTTGTCTTTGGGGAGTGGACAACTGGGAGAAGCCAACTCTTGTCATCCAGTTATTGGTGCAATGTAAACTTGCTCTTTTCGCTAGCTCAAAACTATCACATAATATTAGGATTGGAAGAGCACATATCTTTTCACTGTCCCTTGTAAACTTACCAACTTATTTTATTCTTCTGCAGTGCAAGTGTAGATGGGCGGGTATACGTATGGAAGATTGATGAGGGACCTGACGAAGAAAATAAATCCCAAATCACAGGAAAGATTGAAATTGCCATCCAGATTGTAGGAGATGCTGAAACCTATCATCCGAGAATATGTTGGCACTCTCATAAGCAAGTAAATCCTCATCGACATGATCTCTACCGCCTCAAGTATCTTGATTGTGTTCCTGTATACTTTTTTTTTGCGAGTGTGTTCCTGTATACTGATCCATGTAGATTCTATCTTGCAGGAGATTCTGTATGTTGCAATTGGGAATTGCATCTTAAGGATAGACACAACAAAAGTGGGAAGAGGAAGAGACTTCCATACGGAAGAGCCTCTAAGATGCCCACTTGACAAGCTGATTGATGGTGTGAACATAGTTGGTAAACATGGTGGAGACATTACTGATCTCTCCATATCTCAATGGATGACTACGCGTCTGGCTTCAGCATCAAAAGATGGCACGGTTTGTACTCTTTACAGGATATCCCCCTTGTTGGTCAGGAAAACTACGTCATGATAGACTAGGACACAAGATTTGAAGCTGCCCGGAAAACTATAGATCTAAAACTTTCTTCATGAACTTGTGCACATTTGTATTCAAATTTAGCTTGGCTTCTTCCTAAGGGCATCAAGAACATTCTGGAGTGCAAAATGCTATTGCTTATATCTGCTGTTACTCGACAGTTGATAGGTTCTCCTTGCTTTCTAGTTCCAGTGAAACTTGATATGCAACCAACACACAGAATTTTTGCTAGGATTGTTGATCTTAATTTCATCAATCATATTGTTAATCCTGCTGCACTTGGAAAAAATCCACTTTATCTGAGAAGAGAATTGTTATATTTCTCTGGTTGTTAGGGCATAGGTGACCTTTGTGTTTGCTTGGTACCATACTAGATATACATGACATTGTCAGTATTGCAGAATGCAGTTTATAATGTCTTCCCTTTTGTTTGTGACAGGTAAAGGTCTGGGATGATCGCAGGGTAGCCCCTCTGTCTGTACTGAAACCACATGATGGTCAAGCAGTTTACTCTGTTTCTTTCCTTACAGCACCTGAAAGACCAAACCATATAAATCTTGTTACAGCAGTATGTATTCTTGTGCCATTTCACTTTCTTATTTTCTTATTTTAGCCTAATTCTTGATTTAATATTTTCTTATTGGAGCCTGGTATACTTTTAAACTTACTTATATTTTAGAAGTGTTACTTGCTCCGCTAGCAAATTAAATGTGTATTTTATCCTCCACAACAGAGTATAACTATTATGTTGATGGACAATTCAATGCATGCATGTAAGCAGTACAAGGTAGAAACTCGGTATTTGTTGAGGATATATGGGGAACAACCGAACAAAACAATGCATTGGTATATGAAGTCATATACGATATGAATTTGTGGACAAGACTATTCTAGAAATGTGTGCTACACTTACGATTAGGATGAGAAATTTATATTCTAGGAACATTTTTATGCTGTAGATATCCACAACATTGTTGTCCAGCTCATAAAGTATTATCCATTTTTAATCAATTATAATCCCAAATTTCTTTTTGATGACCACAAAGTCATAATTGTACCTGCAAAACCAGAGTTGAATAATCTGAAAAGAATTATTATTATTTCATAAATCATAATCATAACTTTTTTATTGTAAATTTTTGAAATGATGTGATGCCTCTTGTGTTAGTATTTGCTTGCTGCACCTTGGAAGGGGGGATATAGAACGGAAAGGATAATTATGTTACAACAATGTATTGCACTCTTGAAAGCTTAGCAAAGAAAGCTCATATCATGCCTCTTGTTTAGCATACTTTATGTATATGATTAGTAAATATTAGGCTTTTCTATGTTGCAGGGCCCGCTCAACCGAGAAGTAAAAATTTGGGCCTCCACTAATGAAGATGGCTGGTTGTCACCGAGTGACCCGGAGACATGGAAATGCACTCAAACATTGGAACTTGTAAGTTCTCTGGAAAATAGGTCTGAGGAGGCATTTTTCAACCAAGTTGCGGTGTTGCCGCAGGCTAGCCTTATATTGCTTGCAAATGCCAAAAAGAACGCTATTTATGCTGTGCATCTTGAATATGGTCAAGATCCCGCCTCAACTCGGTTGGACTATATAGCAGATTTTACTGTTGCAATGCCCATTTTGAGTCTCACGGGAACACATGAAAACCAACCTGATGGTGAACAAGTCGTTCAAGTTTACTGTGTCCAGACAATGGCTATCCAGCAGTATGGGTTGGAGTTATCACTCTGTCTTCCTCCTCCAGCTGATAACATTGGATCTGGAAGAGATCCTGCAATTTCTCATTTAAATGAGAGGCTTCCAGAAATGGCAGCACTGGATTCCACAGCAACTACTCCTGTTGATTCTTCAACTGCTGTTTCGACTAAGCCATCAAGTGATAGTCAGGGCACAGGTAATGCATTAAATTCATTTATATTTGTTTCAGTTAATTTAGATGATGTTTAGTAGGATATAATTATCATTTCCACCATTTTGTTATGCAGAACCTGATTCTTCTTCCCGTGTTCCATCTGTAGCTCCTAAATCAAAGATGAATCAGGCTGGATCTCCAGTTGTCTTAAGTAGAGACCCTTCAGGAAGTGATCGTGATGTGGACCAGTCCTCTTTTGGTAGGAAGGATAGCATCGGAAAGGAAGAGCCAAGAGGCGGCCATAGTGATGGTATGGTAATATCAGATCCTCGCCCTGTGCTTCAGGTGGGAGGCCATGCTACTCACCTGATAACTCCATCTGAAATTATTTCAGGTGGGCTCACTTCTGCTGAAACAGTTGCAAGTGGCAGCTCACAGAATGTAGAAGCAGAAGCAAAACATGTAGATGAGAGAAAATCAAATCAAACTGTTGGATTCGAGGCTGGTAAGGAAAACCAAATTCTTCCTGAGAAGAAAGGGAGACCTATCAAGCCTTCAGAACAAACTGTAGACACCCTCAGTGAACGCACAATAGTAACTGCCAAGTACAGTGTAGAAGATTCACAGCCTATGGCTGATAGATCAGTACCCACGCTTTTGAAGCAATCTTCTGGTGCTGAAGATGAAGATGCTGTGAAGAGAGCAACTGGAGCTTCTGATGGAACTGGAACTGATGGCCCCTGTACTTCAAGGGATTTGCCTTTAACCTCAGCTGCCAAAGAGGGGAAAGTCATGCATCCTCAACCTCAAGTGGCTGGGCAACTGTCTCCTTCTGCAACCACTTTCAACTCTACTGATTCCTCGCATGAACCTCGAAGCAATGAGAACCCTCCTATTGATTCCTCCCTGCAAGCTGCAGCTATTCAAGGAACACTGCAACAGGTGATTTTGCATTTTGTGCCTGTGCACCAACCTTGTGTGATGTTATATGTGCTCTCGTATTTAAAAATTGTGTGCTAGGGAATGTGAATTGAGCCCCACATCGTCTTTTTTGATCTGCAATGAAAGCATCTCCATTTTTTTGGGCATAAATCATCTTAGATAATTGAGTTATGGTTCACTTTATACATGATAGTACATTAGTGTTGATATGCAATGTTGCATAGATGTACAAGTTAATCAGTCATTAGTCATGTGCAATCTAATTGCATGAAATTCTAAATCACCTGGATATTGTTTGACTCAGAAGACATCAAGTGTGTTTGTCATATATAAGTTTCATGTTCCTTTTCTGAAATAATAAATGTTAGATTGTTTATTTATGTGTATATGTTGCATGATAAGTTTCATGATGTTGAAATTGAAAACTTAGTTTGTGTTTGCATTCCATAATATTCCGATTTCCGAGGCTGCATCGTAAACTTTGGATTAGCAATTAAACATTTTCTGATCTACTTTCAAGGAATGAACCTCTCTAATTGCTCTCAGAAATCAGAACAGTTATGACATGGACATCATGCTCACGCTTGGTCCATTCTCTTTTAGCATTGTCAGTCTGGTATTACTTTGACCAGGAAAAATATTAATTATTTAGCCATCACGTCAAAATTGGAATATGTCATTTTCAGGATACTGGTCACTGTGCCATCACAAGTTCTATCCTGTAATTGTATGTTTTATAGTTTGCTGACATGCGATTTGTAAAAATAATGGTCAAAGGTCTGTATTGAGAATTGTCAACTTTGAAAATGGCAGTTAAAAGAGAATGCTGGGTGTCATCAATATTGAGCTTCCCTGTCAAAGTGTCAAGTTACTAATCTTGACTTATCATTGTGCTCATATTGCACCATTAAATGTCCGTATTCTCTATTATTTTTTTTGTTGATGCTGTTTAAGGAAAACATATTGAATTGATTTGTTCTCATGCACAGATGATGACATTCAGCGTGTATGTTTGACATTACAATTTCTCATTTACATACTATGCTTCTCATTTTGCAGCTTATAGCCACATATGGCAACCTGCAAAAGCAATTGAGCTCAATTGTGTCTGCTCCAATTGCAAAGGAAGGCAAAAGAATTGAGGCATCACTAAGTCGAAACATGGAAAAGTCCATCAAGGCTAACATTGATGCCATGTGGGCCCGTTTCCAGGAGGAAAATGTAAGGCATGAAAAATATGAAAGAGAGCGAATGCAGCAGATGGCTACTTTAATTGCAACTTCTGTAAACAAGGATATTCCTGTTATGCTGGAGAAGTCATTAAAGAAAGAAATATCTTCGCTGGGACCTGCTGTTGCTCGGACAACAGCACCTATCATTGAGAAGTCATTATCTTCTGCTGTATCTGATTCACTTCAGGTTGTGGTATTGTTTTTTCCTTGATATTCTGATTTTTCTTGTCATCTCTCTCATTGAACTCCCTTTTCAGAAAGTGCTGGGTGATAAGGTTGCTAATCAGCTAGATAAGTCTATATCCACAAAACTTGAAGCTAGCGTCGCTAGGCAGATCCAAACACAGTTTCAGACATCCACCAAGCAGATACTTCAGGTATTTTATCTTTAGTACTTGTGTTCCTTCCAGGTGATCCTTATCAGTGAAGATGTTTTCCAAATGGGCTAGAAATATAACTTGTGCTTCCATTGACCATACTGAATGTTGTTTGGTTGCCTGAACTAACTGATCAGTGCACAGGACGGAATTGATTTCAGGAATTGGATTGAGAACATATGGCTCAATCCTTAGATAAGAATATGCAAAACAAGTGTATTATGCTGCATCATCTTACGTGAATTTACATATTTGAAATTCATTCATTTATATCTAGTTATGGACACATCCATCACTCACTCCAAACACTACTTTTGAATTTAGTCACCTAAACAACTGCTTGCTGGTATAGTACTCCAAAGTTTGAAACACCACATCAGTTACTGGTTTTGTCAAGTAAACAATAATATTAGCATATACCACAACTTTATGCAATCAACCATAAAGAATGCCAGCTTATTATAAGCACCTTACATTTACATATTTGGAATTTGCTCATTTATACCATGTTAAACTGAACAACCTTGATGTCTTGTGTTTTAGTGAGTATGGTACCAAGCAGCTGAGTCCATTTGATTTTATCTCTGCAGGATGCGTTCCGCTCTAGCTTTGAAACATCAGTTATTCCAGCATTTGAACAATCCTGTAAGACAATATTTGAGCAAGTAGATGGTTCATTCCAGAAGGGCATGTCTGAGCACGGTGCTGCTATCCAGCAGCAGGTTCTGACGGCACATACTCCATTAGCACAAACTTTGAAGGTAAGTTTGCCAGATCCTTTGTTGTAAACAATACATAGGCAACAGAAAGATGAAACAATGCAGCCAATATTTCGTGGTTTATCAATGTGTTTTTTCAGTTTTCACCCCTTATGTTGAGTGACATGCCTTCTGTGTCATTTCAATTTTCTCAGGAAGCAATCACTTCAGCCTCGTCAATGAACCAGGGTCTTAATTCAGAGTTACTTGATGGCCAGCGCAAGCTTTTGTCACTTTTTGCATCAGGGAGCCCAACATCTCAGAAAACAGGTGCTTTGCAGCCCAGTAATGGGCCAGTGGCCAATCTCCCTGAGGTAGGAGATATTTTGAATTTTCCACTTTCTACTATCGTTGTTATGTTGATGATGACATCATCTTTGATTACCTGTGCAATCGAATTTAGTGTACCCCAGAACATACTGAATGATTCATTCGGTGTATTTGCTGTTTCAGGTAGATGCTCCATTGGACCCTATGAAAGAACTAGGCCGACTGATTGCTGAGCGGAAAATTGATGAGGCATTTACAATGGCTCTTCAAAGAAGCGATGTCTCCATAGTTTCTTGGTTGTGTTCTCAGGTAAACTCAATCCTAAATTTTCGTTTAAAAATAATCTTTACTACACCTACCATACATGCATGACCCTGAATCTTTTGCTAAAAAAACAAAAAATGTATATCGCCATGCAAATCTCCAATTTAATGAACATGTTTCCGCACATTATGCAGTTTGTCAGGTTATTTGTGCATTTTATTGTTATATAACTACTACTATGTGGATATTTTTGTCTTACACGGTTGCAACTTTATTTCAGGTTGATTTGCAAGCATTATGTGGAGCAGTTCCCATCCCACTAAACCAAGGGGTCCTCCTAGCCCTTTTCCAGCAGCTAGCGTGCGACATTGCCAACGACACGTCCCGGAAGCTTCAATGGATGACAAATGTGGCCGTGGCAATACAACCAACAGATCCGATAATCGCTATGCATGTAAGGCCAATATTTGATCAAGTCTATGGCGTCCTGGCGCACCAGCGGTCCCTGCCAACAACTAATGCATCGGATGCAACAAACATCCGCTTAATCATGCACGTGATCACCTCAGTGCTGATAAGTCACAAGTAACAATCGTAAGGCGCATTCGGACATTGCATCGTTGTACATAGAGAATTTTGCATAGCATATGAAACCGAAAAAGGAAGCTATACATTGTGTCTGACCAGTCTGACAGGACTAGGAGGCTAGTTTAGGAATGTGGAAGGTATCTTCCGGTGTAAATTGGTCATGTGTGACATGGTACTGAGTTGCATATCGATGTCGGGTTCATTATCTTGGATATGTTACGTCCAGCGCAAATGTTATACTGCCTAGTTTCATAACTACATTCCGAGTTCCCAATTTATGGATAGAGCTCGTGTGGGCGCACCGCCTTTGGCACTTGGTCGTGTCGTGTGATTGTGCAGCGCACCCTCGGCGCTGCTTGATCTGGTGATTTCATCCTTCCTTGCGCCTGTGCCATCGTGCCGATGGCCGATGCTATCTTTGTGTGCTCTGTTTATCTGCCTGGTGTGCTATCCTCTCGGATGGAATTACCTGTTGTAGAGAGGTCCTCGTGCACAGTGGTTGGAGCACCATTCTCTGTGTTTATTCATTTGATTGCTATGTGGAAAGAGGCATTGAAGTCTATTTCAGTTGGTTCAGGCCGTGCATTACTCGCAGATTATCAACTTTGGATTCATTTTTATACGAATTTGAGTGCCTGCAATACTTTTATCGACTAAACTTCACAAATGTGTTTCATTTTTAATAGATTGCTCTGTGACCTCCAGAACGCCAATTCCGATTGGAGGCAACTAAAGTGTACTCCATGTCTCTATTAAAAATGTGTTTCATTTTCAATAGATTTGAGTAATATTTATGCACACGACAGATAAACAGGAGATAATGACTGACGGCCTGATACTAGTATCCTGATAGTACTGTGTTAGTGTAGTATTTACAAAAGCTGCGGCGCCAACAGGTGGGCCCGGCTGCCGGCTGACAACTGGACCTGCACTACTATCGTATATTTACCCCCGCACTACTATCGTATATTTACATATTTACAAAACATAGGCACCGCGCTCAGTGTAGTATTTACAAAAGCTGTGGCGCCAACAGGTGGGCCTGGCTGCTTAGCGGCTGACAGCTGGATCCTGCACTACTATTATATATTTATATATTTACATATTTATAAAATATAGGCACCGCGCTCTCCTCCTGGATTAGGGATGGCAGTCGGACCCATAGGTGTAGGCGCCCGCGAGTTTCACACCCGATGGGTGCGGGCGTATGTGCGAAATTCCACCTGTGAGTCTAGAGTCGACCCGACCTGCATTAAGATGGGTTGGGTGTGATGTGAATTTTTACCCGTGGATGCCTAATGGGACCAGTATTTCCTAATTCACCTCATGACACACGACACTTTGCACCATGGATTCCTTCTAGACCAACTGAAACTCTAGACTACACAGTCAATTACTTGGTGATTTGACCAGTGTGCTAGTCATGTATTGTCTCTATTTAATTCTTTATTTGTTTGTTAGTACTGAGATGTTGAATGATCGGAACTTATAATAAAATGACTATGTACTAAGACTTCCTGGACTATTAATAAAATGACTATGCACTAAAACTTCCTGGACTATTCTTTTTTGACTGAGATATTCCTACCATTATCCTGTGATCATGTTAATATATATTATATATTGCACCGTGTGCGACCCGAAAACCGAGGACGACCCGCAGGTACGGGTGTAACATTTCACCCGCCAGTCTGTCCGAGAGCGGGTGTGATCGTGTTGCGGGTCCTCTTGCCTCGCCCACCCATTGCCATCCCTACCCTGGATGGCTGGATCTCTTCTGGGAGCGAACATGACAAGGCATGGCGGCTACCAGCACTGGTCCGTCTCCCACCTCCGCACCCGCACGCCGCCGGCGGCCAGGACCGGCCGGTGGTGGGGCATCCCGAGCGAGCGGTCGTAGCGCGCCCGGGCGTCCGGGTCCGACAGCGTCTCGTACGCGCGCCGGATCTCGAGGAACGCCGCCGGCGCGGCCGCCCCCGACGCGCGGGAGGCATCCGGGTGGAGGCGCTTGGCCATGGCGCGGTACGCGGCCTTGATCTCCACCGGCGTCGCGGCGCGCCCCACCCGCAGTGCCTCGTACAGGCTCCCCGCCGCTGCCAGCGCCGGCGGCGCTGCCAGGGGCACGGCTCCCGCCATGAGAGGTGAGGTCTCCCGCTCTCCCGGCCGAGGGCCAACTGCTGCTTGCTTTCCTTCTTCCTCCGCTTTCTTTCTCCTCCTGGTGGTGGTGGCTCTCGGGAAGGTGGAGGGAGAGCTCTGCCTGAGCTGGGGAATGGCGAGTGGGAGTGTGAGCGATGGGTTCGGTCGAGGTGGATTGGGTTTATATGCGTGGAGGTGGTCGGGGCCCCACCTGCAGCCTCACCGGGTGGGACGTCGCTGGAGACGAGGAGTACGCGCCGCACTAGGAATGAGGCGTCGCCTTCTTCTAGAAGGATTGGGTGGCTCGGTGACTGCTTGATGGGTCAGGTCCTGTGTTGGCGAAGCGCGCCCGCGTTGGAGGAGGCGCACTTTGTGCGGGCCCGCAGGATTGTTCACGGTGGGCCCCACACCATGGCTTCTAGAAGGTGACGATGCCCTCGCGCACCTGACTACCTGACGGCTGACGATGAGCTAGCTGGTAGCCTTATCCGGTTTGCTCAAGGCTCCAGTTGTCATTTTAATAATCTACTAGCTGGACCCAAACCCACCATGCAGACTTGCAGTTCACTACGGGAACAGGAAAGATGCCGAGTGCCAGGGGCACTCGGCGAAGCCCCAAAAATACTCGGCAAAGCGTTTGCCGAGTGTAACACTCGGCAAACGACACACGGCAAAAATTTTGACGGCAAACACTGGTTCGCCGAGTGTTTTGTGTCGGGCACTCGGCAAAGACTTTGCCGAGTGCCCAGAAAACACTCGGCGAACAATTATTGAAAAAAATAAAAAAAATCATGTTCCAAACCATCCGCCGCCGCCGCCGCCGCCACCTTCTCCGCCGCCGCCAGCCACCGCCACTGCTTCCCGCCACCACGCCATGAAGCAGATCCGGTGGAGGGGCGTCGGGCGGCGGCGGATCCGGGGCCGGGGGCGTTGGGTAGCGGCGGATCCGGGGCCAGGGGCGGCGGGCGGCGGCGGATTCGGGGCTGGGGGCGTCGGGCGGCGGCGGATCCGGGGGCGCCGGGCGGCGGGGGGCTCCGGGCGGCGCTGGCGGCGGGGCCGGGGGAAGGTGTGGCGGCGGGGCCGGAGGAGAGGAGAGGGGAGGGGGCCCGCCGGATCCGGCCTCGAGGCGCGCATGCAGCGGCGGCGGCGGCAGGAGGCAGGAGGCAGGAGGCAGGAGGGGAAGAGGCTAGCATGGGAAGAGAGGAGAGTGGGGGGAGGGGGCCGGGCCGGGGGGGCGGGGTGTTTTAATTTGTTGTGGGCCGTTTGTTTGCCGAGTGTCCTATGTGGACACTCGGTAAACGGTTGATTTGCCGAGTGTCCACCATAGGACACTCGGCAAATTTTTTTTGAAAAAAATTTAAAAAATATCCAACAGTTTCAAAAAAATACCAAATTTTCACACGAATCAATATATGTTCTCTATTAACTATACAAAAAATTTTGTAGTCAAACAAAACTCGACCGTCACTTCGACTCTAAATCTTATCGAATCTTCTCAAAATTACTATTCTTCTTCTGAGATGGTTCGTTTTGTAATCATTGTACATGATGAAATGTGCAAAACCTTCTCAATTTTTTTCCATAGCCTCCACATATTATATCATCACATCATGACAAATCTCATGATTTTCAGACTTTGCTTGTTTTTTTTACAATTTAAAAATACTACTGCCACACGTTCATGGTCGTGTTTCTTGAACAAGATGTTCGAAATTTCTTTTCATTTCATGGGTCAGGTCTCAAATTGGGTCAAATAACATGAATATCATTTTTCTACTCATTTTGTTCCATAATTTGAATCACTTGCAGTTCAAATTTGACTTATACCAAAAAATTCCTTGAAATGCAATTAATTAAATAAATATAGCAAATAAATTCAAAAATATACCAAATTTTAACATGGAGTACCACATGTTGTATGTGGGGAGTAGAAAAAATTTCGTGGTGAAAAGAGGGAAAAAAATTATTTTTTTGCCGAGTGTCAAAAAAAACACTAGGCAAACTCCCCTCTTTGCCGAGTGTTTTTTTTGACACTCGGCAAAGAGGGTGGTTTGCCGAGTGTTTTTTATTTGACACTCGGCAAAGCCCCGATTTGCCGAGTGTTTTTTATTTGCCGAGTGTTTTTGGCTTGACACTCGGCGAAGAGCTTGTTTGCCGAGTGCTCGAGAAAAAACACTCGGCAAAAAAAATACACTCGGCGATTTCTAGCTTTCCCGTAGTGGTTACATGTCGTTAAGCGGTGCACCATGGTTAATTTAAAGTTAGTTCCGCCCCTAGGTGAAAGCAAAATCGAATTCATAGTTGCCGGGGGTGAAAGAAAAATCGAATTTACAAGCATGGACTCGTAAGCGAAAACAAAATCAAATTCATAGTCGTCGTGGGTCGGGCTCGAGTTTATAGTACATGTGAAAATATTATTAATTATATATAGTTTATAAACAGCGTAATAGTTTATATATATACTCTTTCTGTTCCAAATTGTAGATTATTTTGACTATTCTAAGTTAAACGTACACATGCATAATATTATACGTCCATCCACCGTACGCTGCTATGGCTAGGGGGTGGTTTGCGCAATTGCTGGGGGTGGTTTGCGCAATTGCTTGGTTTTGGGGTGATCTGGATGGGGGTGGAGACCCCGCTTCTAGAATCCCACGTCCCTCTCCAATACGTCACACGTATGTACCGCGTGCACCTTTCTTGGATCATGACCACCTTGATCGGACCTAGCACACTCCACGCAGAGCAAAAGCTAGCACTGTAGCACACGACCCCTCCCTACCCCACTACCATCTCGCGTCGCGCCGCTTCACCGGTGCATGTACGTACGGGCGGTCAACGATAGGCCAGCCACAGCCATAGCCCGCGGGATGGGGGTGGACATCGGGACCTTTATATACCTTTTATATACCTACCGGAAGGTAGATAAGCAACGTATCTTTAATGTCCATGTATAAAATATTTTTTATTATTTTTAGATATTTATGAACATTTATTAATGTTCATCAATATTTTTTTAAAAAGTTATCACCAATATTTCTAGACGTCAACATTTTATATATGTACTTTTACGTTCACCATCATTTTTACTCAACATTTTCTTACACGTACCAGCTTTTTTTCATTCACCAATATTTTTTTCTCAACATTTTTTGACATTGACCAACTTTTTTTTAAAAAAATATTGAGATAGTACATTTAAAATGATTTTAAAATACAATAAAACATAGTAATATTGGACCTTTATTGTGTTACATTAATTCTCGAGAACACCATACTTTAAACGGAATCCAAAACGCATTTATGTTTTGAGAGAAAAATAATATCAAAGTTTTAAATTAAAAAATTCTCTCCATCCCATCCATACAAAGGAGCAAACTGAATGCTGACACGTGTCGAGGTCCACCCTAGAGTCATGCATGCTCACGGAGTCACGGTGCTCTTTCCCTCAGCTCTGATCTCATTTTTCGGCGGGCTTCAGCGGCGATGACAAGAGCAAGCTGACGGCAGGCCTGCTGAGACTGCTCGCCGCAGCCTACCTCATGGGCTTCACCTTTACGTCACCAGCAATTCTCGCCGTCGCCGCCCCCCTTGTCCTCTTTAGCCTGGTCGGGTGCTCTGGGCCTTGTCCGTAAAGTGGGCCGTTGGCCGCGGTAGAGCTAGGTGGGCTGGGTTGGCCTGTGTCTCCTGTGGGTGGCTGCGGCGGCGGCCGTGACGGAGTCGGGCCGCACGGTGAAGGAAGAAGAGCAGCGCGAGCGCCGCGAGGTCGACGGGGAAACCGGCAGCGAGCGGTGCAGCCGTGCAGGTGACGGGAGCGTAGAATTTTCCCATGTATTGCTTCAGTCAAAGGGGGTAAATTAGGGCGATTCTCTCGAAGTGATGAATTGGCGAAATGGCGTCGTGGTGGCATTTTAGACGGCAACATATGGACACCTTCAAATCCGACCAGTAAATATAGCACTTTTTTATTGGCTAAAGCTACATGATGCACATATCCCAAAACCATGATTTACTTGTAACGAAAGTATCTACGCACGCACGCAAAATAAAATTAAGACAATACCCGCATTCAAGATCTAACAGGATTTCCTTTGTGGAATATTTGTCAAAAGCTCCAACACATCAAATTCGGAGAAAGCAGCGCAAACAAACCATTCAAGTAAATTTTACAACACTTCTTTTTAAAAACCTCCATAATCACCAGAAACAGAAATGCATAGAACTGAAATTTCAACTCTATTTAGCACCCATACCCCCAAGTTAAATGTACAATTTGATTCTAGTAACATAAAAGCAACACTGCAATAGCAAGCTTTTCTTCCGATATAGCATAGATAAGCCAAAAAAAAGTCATTTCTATTTTCGATGGATTTTGTTTATTCTCATAATTACTATGAAACTAGCCATTGTTACAACACGACAACCTCTCATCAAAAGGTATTATACGGGCTTGATGGATCCAGACTACGGAAACCACAACACAAAGAGAAGAAACTAACGGGGAAGTTTAAACGAACAAGCCTACCAAAATCAAGGCAAGGCATCATCTAACTTTTTCCCCTCAGGTATTGCCAATTCTTGTCTTTGTTTATCCCATCCTCATCTCCACCTATTTACAGCTTCAGTCATTCTTTGTGTGCTCAGCATTCTCATTGTTATTTGCCAATGCAGCAGCGCCACGCTGAACCATTTGCAATTGGATTTGCAACATCTGTGAAGAAGAGGTATAACTTATGAGTTCTGTTGGATACAGATTCATAATATCAACGAAAGAAAGCTCTTAAGCATGTCACTGAAAAATATGGTGAAAGCAATACCAATTATCGTTCATGCATGAATGCAACAACAGGCTGGTAACATCTAGCAGCTAAGTGCTAATTACCAGAGAAGCATTTGCATCTTGAGAAAAATTGCAGATTACGTAACGTGGTACCAAAGCTGACGACTAAACTGTTCAAAGCTGTGCACGTGCAGTCTACAGTAAAATGCAGATCATAGATCATGAGCTCGTTCGCTTGGCTGCTGCGTTCGGCTTCTGGCTGCTGCGGCAGAGAGCCGAGCAGCAGCAGCCAGCCGAACGAGGCCCATAATTGTTAAAAGGGCTACTAAAGGTACTTGCATGCTACGTACTATTTTATAGGAATCAACAAACTAATTTGCATTATTATAAATTGCATATTTGCATGACACCCTCACAAGCAGACTGCTACATATCAATAATACTAGTAGCTTATGTTAACGTAGGCAAGAAGTGTTAAAAACATCACAGAGAACAGCTAGTGCAACCAACTCATCTTCATGTGCAATAATGCAAACTATCATGTGAAATCGGTAGATAGATAGATGCGAGTTGATGGACATTGTAGATTCATAAGGCACGTGCAGGAGTAGCCCTCACTAACGTTTTTCAAATAACCAATTGTGTGATTCAGAAGCTGTCCATCCATGTCACATAAGTTACCATGAATCTAATATATCCAACTTATCCAATGGTACATATGGAAGCACCTTATAGCTACAATATGTCAAACAGAAATATCCACGATATTGCAACTTGCAAGCAGTCAATGTACACCTATCTAGCACCTTATAGCTCATACACATCACTTGTTGGTTGCATCACGAAGTGATGCAGAAATATGTAAGTGGAGTGCTTTTGGAATCAAGATTCTTTCTTACCTCTATCTGGCTCTTTATAAAGTTTTCTTGTGCCTTCTGCAGTGAATTTTCAAGATCCCTGGTGCTTGCTCCTGAACCAATCGCACCATGTGCATTAAAAGGCAGAGGTGCTAAACCATTGCTGGTGTTTTGGAACTGCAGTTCTTGGTCTTTCTGAGACTGATTGGAGCTACTTGCTTCAGCTTGTGGTGTACTTGATGTAGACTGGGGAGGACCTGACCTGATGGTTGAATATGACATGCTTATTAGCATTTATACTTGTATCAGAACAAAAGACCCTACTTGTTATCCTATAAATATAGTAATAATTAAATACAGTGAATACAAGGTACCTAAAAGTACACAAGTGTGGTTAACCCCCCATTTCGACAAGATGATAGCAAAGTCATGAAAAGCTTTGTGTTTAGACTGTTACAAAAACATACCTATTTAGGTTGTTCGCTGGAGGATAAGCAAAAGATCTTCCATATAAAGAAGCAGCTGCAGCAGCTGCTTCAAGTTTTGCTTGGCGCCTGCTCATGTTCTCACCTGATGCTCCTTCTGAGGCAGGAGTACCAGTACCTGCAGCTGTTTTTCGTCACATCAAATCAACAATCACAAATAGAACTGATTACACAGTGCCAGTACTCACTGATACGTGAGATTAAAATTGTAAAATACAAACAACAAAGCCTTGTAGTCCCAAGAAAGTTGGGGCAGGCTAGAAGATTAAAGTATGAATGTGACAAAAAGATCACATCAATAAAATGAAGCTCACCAGGCTGAACTCCAGGCTGAGCTCCATGTTGTCGTGCTGCTGCCGCACGTCCATTATCTGGGGGAATGATTGGAGCTCTGCACGTGGGGCAAGTGTGTTGGCGCTCTAGCCATGACCTTAGACAATGCACATGGAACAGATGCCCACAAAGCAGCTTCTTTGCTGTAGTCATCTCCTCACGGCAAATGATACATGTAGCATCGCTCCTGAATACAATACAATTAATCACAAAAATTTCCATGTGGAGTCAACTAAAATAGTGCCAATAGAACAATAAAAAACTCACGCATTGAGCTCTTCTGTTGTAGCATCTGGAAAGCGCTCATTCATGTTGGAAGTGATCTTTCTGTAGCGCACATAATCTGCTATGCGAATTTTGAAGTTGCGGAAGGTCTCATATAGCTCACGAATTAAGTGCAGTGGGACACCATAGTTCCTGATACCAGGATAATGGATCAACAGCCATAGTTTACACTAGAGTCTCAGAGGGGTAGTACCATAATAAGAGAACTTACAGGAAGATAGCTATGAAGAACAGCATGTATAATGACAAGTGCACAAGGTCACTGATGAGCTCCAAGTAAAATGTATAAACTGCTTTCTTCTCCCATTGACCTTCCATTAGCATGTCACTGACATAGAATACATACTTCACAAACGTTGACACAGTGGATGTTGCTAGTATCATATACCTGAAACATGATTTGTACATGTTAAAGCTATTGTACTAGAGTATTTTGAATCTTTGAATAATACATCAAGAAATAATTTTCAGGCATCTAGAAATCAGAACAACAGAATCACATCTTCAGGCCATCTTAAGGTTAGCAAATAGGGTTGTTACCTTGCCTGGAAGGCATGCCCCTTGCTTTGGAATCAACAAGCAAAGAAGAAATTCTATAGCTGGAGTTTCATAATAAATGGACCTAATACTGCGAAGCGCTATTACCTAAAGTATTGCTCAAACATAAACTGAAATAATTGCACAAGTTGCTAGACTAACATCTTGTAATATAGCAACCAGAACATACATATGCGAACAGATTAGCAAGCGTGAGATGGATGAGGTAATGAAAGTTTAAGATACAGTGCAAAGAAGTAGTGCATCAAGTGAATAAAAAAAGCAATAACTGCTAATCTGGCATTATTCATAGGGTTTAGGGTAAGGTTCATTGCAAAGAATGCACACAAATGGAAAGAGAATGCATTTACGAATTACTAGAGACTTTTGTGGTAGGCTTGGTAACTACGAAAAGGTAACTAGTGTGATATATGGACTAACATGCGTTACTTCTCGTTTTGCAAATATTTGTCAGCTACCTTGGGAATTATCATTTCACAGCATTTGTTCATTGTAATCAATCTCCACCCGTATTCTAATGTTGATAAATAGGACAATTTGTTGTCGCATTGATACAGTGATAAGGTGAAGACAGGAAGAGTAGTGAAGATGCATCTCAATCATTACCAAGCGCAGAAGGCAACACACAAAAAGAAGGCATTTCAGGACAGTGAGAACTAAAAATTAAGCTTACTCAAAGGAGAAGAAGATGGCAACTGACGCCTCCCGCTTCTGTATGAGCGACCTGAGCGAGTTGGACAGGAAGAGGCAGTCGACAATGAGCAGGAACGCCATGAAGGAGACGATCCTGATGTGCGATAGCGTGGGCACGGAAGGCGTGGTTTCGATGTACTCGACCCTCTTCCCTGCCAGCCAGTGCAGCGCCTTAACGAGGAGCAGCGCGGCGACCATGGCGAGGAAGGAGACGGAGAAGTCCTGGCGGAAGATGGTGACCGCGAAGAGGATCTCGACGACCTCCCGCCAGGACTGCTCGTTGAGGCGCTCGACCTCGGCCTCCCGGAGCGACCCCAGGAAGATGCGCTTGACGAGCTGCCAGGCGACGCACATGGCGACGAGGCCCGTGTTGAGGAGCAGCACGAAGCAGATCTTGGAGGTGGAGAGGTAGACCATCGCCGGGTAGAACTGGTCCCGGCTGCTGAAGGCGTAGTACACCGCCGACGCCGTCGCCAGCAGGCTGAACGCCGCGTACGTCTGAAGACGGATCATCTTCGCCTCCGGCGCCGGCGCCGCCCGCAGCAGAAATTCCCCAACAAAATTTCGGAAACAAAACCGCACCGCAAGGCACCACGACTGGATCGGATCGCCTAGAACACACAATCCAAATTAGCGAGCAGAATACGAAACAAAAAATTATCCAGAATCAGCGCGCGAATCGAAACCCTAGGTGACTAGGCTGCATCAGATCGGAAGCGAAGTGCGATGTCAGCCGCAGCCGCTTACCCAGAGAAGGTCAGCGGCTCTACGAGGGATTTGATGGGGACGAAATAGTCGATCAAAGGTGGGGATAAGCCGCCGCGGTCGACGCTGCGATTTTGGGAGGAGAGGGTTTGGAATCTCTTTTTCTTTTTTTATTTTCCTTTTTTTCTCTCTTAAAATCTATATTTTTCTTTTTCGGGGAAACGAGCTCCCGGGGAAGAGATGGCGTGAGCATGTGAGGTGGTGGGTAGGCTCGGTCCACCACGCGAGATGAAGGCGTGTGGGTGAGGGACGATGGTGGGGCCGCATTGACGTGCTGGAATTGGACGGCTCCGGCTTGTGTGCTGGTGGACAAGAGTCGTGGAAGGATGTGGTGCGCGGATGGCGTGGCTACCGCAAATGAGTGGCTTCCACGTGTACGAGATACGTGGAGGATTGCCAAACGGTAGAAATAGTTTTTTTTTTCTTTCGGAAAACGCAATACACGCGTACACGCGTAGACACACCTTATTAACTACAAATATAAATATTATACACACATTATTTAAAATGAAAAGAGTTGTATTTTTTTAAAACAGTGAATCTAGTAGCATTTATTTTGTATATTTGTATTGTCGATCCATATAAATTTTTAGATATTTGCGGTTTCCAGCAATTTTATATAAACCATTTCGTACCCAAGCCATGGACCCTAAGTGGATGTTTGAATCGATATGATCGGGTCACATCGGATATTTGATAATATGAACTGATTATAAAACTAATTGCATAAGTCGTTGCTAATTCACAAGATGAATCTATTAAACCTAATTAATTCATGATTAGTATATATTTACTGTAGAATTATATGGTCAAATCATGAACTAATTAGACTTAATAAGTTCATAAATTCATCTTACAAATTAAACTTCGCAATTGGTTTTATAATTAAATTATATTTAATATTTTTAATTAGTACCTAGTCCCGGTTCTATTTTTTTCTCTCCGGGTCGCGTCCCACAGAAACAGTAGAGATCGTGGGCTCGAATGAACCGGCAGTTTTACAACCTCTCCATCCAGTCTCCATCCCATGTGCTCCTCCGCTCGATATCAATGGCGCCGCCGTGCCGCCGCCAAATCCCTGCTCATCCCGCCCGTTTGGTTTGCTAGCGACACCACCAGTAGCACCCGCACGTCGTCGCGAAGCTCCTCCGTCGGTCGTCGTCGCAGTTCTGCCGCCCGCTCGCTCGTTTGCGCGACGAGGGGCCGAGCTCGCATCCACCGCCCCCTCAATTGCGCGAGCTCGACGGCGGTTCCAGCGCCGGCTCTGCATCTCGCATCTGAGGAGGAGCTCCATTGACGACCCGTGCCACCTGACCTCCTCCCGTGCAGATCGGGCCTATCCTGCGGCCGATTCACGGCGGACACTGTCTGTATAAGGGAGCTCGAACACCGCCCACTGTTCGTTGCCTTAGCCCAACTGCTGCCGGCCAATTCGAGCCTGTCCGCCGCCGAATCGTTGTCCTCCAAACGAAGTCCTCCCCCGCTCGAGCGCGACTGCCGCTGCGTCAGCTACTCCCCCGCTCAAGCCCATCTCCGCCCAAGCCCCAAGCTCGCCTCCGATGTCTGTGCTGCCCACAGCCCCCTCCGTTCGAAGCTCGTCAGGCTGGAGGCTCCACATGTCCACGGCGGAGCTCCCTCCCACCAGTACCCGGTTAGATTTCGTGCGGATCAGGTGAGGGCTGGTCCGTAAGCTCCCTACTACGATCTCCTCATCGTACAACTTCTAGAGGGTGTTTGGTTCTCTTTGCTTATTTTTAGCACGTGTCACATCGAATGTTTAGATACTAATTAGGAGTATTAAATGTAGATTATTTACAAAACCATTACAGAAGTGGAGGCTAAACGGCGAGACAGGGACAACTTTTAGAATAACCATACAAGTAAAGGGTTTCACATACAATTCACATAATTGCAGATCAATTCAAGTAGCCTTTAATGGATATTCAATGAACACAATATAAATCATGGATGCAAATGTAATATCATCATCTCTATGATTGCCTCTAGGGCATACCTCCAACACTTGCAACACCTGACCTAGATCATCGATCGAACCTTCTGCCTCGCCCATCTCTTCTTCAACCTCGCCCATTGGAGCATCTGCAAAGGTACCTCCTTGAGTCCAGTCAGGAATGTTGTCATCTTCTTCTTCATCATCATCTTTTATCATAACTCCTCTTTCCCCATACTTATATTTCTTTGTACTTCATCTTAACATGTTTTGAGAAATGCAACCATGGCAGGAGAAGCTGATAGGGCTGCTTGGAACTCTGCTTATGAGAAACGTCTTGTTGAAATATTACTGGACTACAAAGATGACCCCAAATATAAAGGTCAACATGGTTGGGTATTAGAGGGCTGGAGGGTTATCACCGACAAGTTCAATGAGAAGTTTCCCGTAGCTCATTTCTCAAAGAAGCAGGTGCAGGAGAAGGAGAAGGAGCTTAAAGCGAATTACAAGGCACTAAAAGATGCTAAAAGAGATAGTGGTAATAGTTGAAATGAATCTTTGTGTATGATACTAATGGAACCACAAGTATGGGTGAAGCTAATTGCAGTAAGCCATTTTGACTCTATACAAAATATGCTAAGAAGTAGCTAAGTTATTGTTGTTAACTAATTACCCTTTTATGTTATATTCAATAGAATCACCCAAGAGTAACAAAGTTTCGCAAGAAGCCATTTCCCCTATTTTACCAATTGGAAGCACTAATATGAAGGTGAAGTTCCCTCACTTGCATAGCTTAATTTATTACTTTCAGCATCAAACAATTTTGTTGTTCTAATATGAATTCCAATTGTCTCTTGAAAATAGGAAGTGTTGCTACAGGAAATCTAAACTTCACATCAACCATGCAAGTGGATCCACTTGCTCTTCCACCTCCTGTTGTTCCTCCTCCTGCCCCTCTTGTTGCTCCTGTTGTTCCCCCTCTTGCACCTACTATTAAAAGAAGTAACTCTTAACAAAGCAGCAGACACTTGGGTGCGAATCCATTTGCTTCGAGTTTCGATGGCCAAGAGACTTCTAGTGCACATAATGAACGCAATGAAGCTCAAGATTCAAGACAGGAAGGTGGAAGTGGGAGAAAGCGTAAGCAAAGTCACATTGGCTCTACTCTTGAGGGATATGTGGATTAAAAAAAGCCAAATCAACAAAACTTTGCAAGATCTTGAAGAAAGGAAAAGGCGTGAGGAAGAATTTTCTGTTGAAAAGTGTGTTGATCAAGTGGATGCTATGGTTAAATTAACCGATGAGGAGAAGTCATATGCTTTGGATGTCTTTGAGTCTGACACACACAGGAAGATATTCATTACATCCAAGAATCCTAATGTTCGATTAATGTGGCTAAAGCAAAAAATCAGGTATGTCTCTTTGAATATGCTCAATGTATGGTTCATGATTTACTTACTTGTCTCATCATGTCTAACCATGTAATGTTGTCTATCAAGCATGTTTGTTTGTCTATATTTATCTGTTTTGAATAATATGTTGAATCTAAGCCTTGAATTGTTAATCTGACTGTAGATCTCTCATAGACCATACTTTAGTGAGCTAACTACTAAAGATCAGAACCAAGTTGGTGTCATTGGGATGGAATGAACTATCTATGCTATGTTGGTGGCGATGTGGTGTCAACTGCCGTTGAGCCATGGAGGTGTTATTGTGAAGCATGATCAAATTGTTCTTCTACTAGACATACATGTCATTATTTATGTGCAACATCCATTCACTAGCTCAAATTTATATAGATTAAAGTGAACCATAATTTGAATTTATGGATGGTCATGTAAGGCTGGTGCAGTTTTTTGTTTTTTAGAAATGTTTCAATTCGTTTCTGATTTTTCTTTAATTTTTTCTGAATTTTTGAAGCATTTTTTCTCTAGAGGGAATTTGGCCTCGGGGTTCCCAAACAACAGCTGGGAAATCCTCCTAGGAATTGATCTACCACAGTGTAGGAATTCTCCACCGTTGAGCCATGGAGTGTTTGTCTGCATTGTACATCCATTGTCGATTCATCTACAAAGTATTACCGAACCAAAAATATTCTAATCATGCATATAATTATGAAGCATAACAAACATCATACAAATTTCATAAAACTCAAATATTGCTGAAAGTTTAAATAAAAATACACAAATTTAAAGTTCAGACCCAAACAACATGATACACTACAACAAACTTAAATGTTGTTGAAAGTTTAGATAGAAAATACACAAATTTAAATTTCAGACCCAAACATCATGATACATTACGACAAATCATCCACTGAGTACTATCTAGAAGGACTCTAAGTATCCTTGGGCAGTGAAAACGAAGATTTAGCTGACCCAGCCTCATCCTGTGGATTATTTGTGCCTCTTGTGACATTAGTACTCACTGGACCTGAAACCTCCAGGACTGGCAGTGGAGCATAACGACCCCAAAAGGAGGTTCCTGACCCGCCATAACAGCATCCTCATGACATCTTGCCAAATAATGGAGCATTGCTCTATCCTACGTGCTCATTTTCTTCAGAATATCATGAGGGCCAACTATGGTTTTCCCCTTACCGCAAGAGGAACGACGATCGCCCCCACCATCGGCACTCCCTCCAGCAGCAGTAGCCATCTCGATGTACCACAATTTATTTAGCTCATATTTAGAAATGACTAAACTATGAATAAATTATATTTTTTCCCATAATTTATTTAGCTCAAACATAACATATAAATGAAAAATTTATCCATTGTAGCTTATTCTAAAAATGACTAATTGCAAATCTCTATTTAATTTTATTATCTCTGTGTACCACAATTTATCTCGCTCCTATTGCAAATGATTAAAATAAACAAATTATTTTTTTCTCACAATTAATTTAGCTCATATTTGTAAAGGACTAAACTATGAAATTATTCCTCTTTGCTCATATTGAACAATTTCTTTGAGTAATATGAAATATAGCATCCAAAAAATTGTACCTCAAACATATATAACACATGCATATAAATGAAAATTTTCTCCATTGTCCTTATTCTAAAAATCACAAATTACTCTATCTCTAAAGCATAAAACTTAGTATACTAACCATGTATCAAGGGAGGATGAAGTTTCTAACCTTTAGAACACTTGAATGAGTGAAATCCCCACGAAATGGTTAGAAATCCGGTAGCACCTCCCCTATTTCGCCATGAATGGATGAAGCTCGAGCTGGAGGAAATAGCTCGGGCAGGAGGAAGAAGACGTCCGATTTATAAAAGGGAAGTTAGTACCGGTTGGGGGCTTCAACCGGTACTAAAGGTTGCCAATTAGTACCGGGTGAAGCCTCCACCCGGTACTAATGGGTTGCCAATTAGTACCGGGTGGTGGCTTCAACCGGTACTAATGGGTAACCTTTAGTGCTGGGTGAAGCCTCCACGCGGTACTAAAGGGGGTCACGGGAGGCTTATAGGGAACTAACCATTAGATCCGGTACTAAAAATCAACCGGTACTAAGCCTCGGGATGAATGCTGAGTTTTCTAGTAGTGTCAGGATGTGGTCATGCTATTTTGCATTAGCCTCATCCAATAAATTTTATTATCTGCTCAAACTTACATTAAATTAGTGTTTGATAAGTGAAAAAATCACTAAGAACAACTCTTTCATAACACCAGACAATCACAGCCGTAACGACTTCAGCCTGAGGAAACCTAGCGCACATCCAACAAAAGACATGGCCAGCGAGCACGACTTGCTGGCCATGCCGGTGATCTTGGCCACTCTGATCCTCCCCGAAACAGGATCCTCGTCGACGTTCTCGGTGAACCACGGACACCGGAGCGCGGAGGCCGCCGTCAGCCGCTTCTCAGGATCACACCTCAAGAGCCCTTGCAGGACCTGGAACCCTTCCCCTGACAGCGTCTCCTCCGGGACCAGCCCGCGAAGCCGGTTGCGGAGCCCCCCTCGCTGCCGCTGCTGCGCCCACCACATCCGCACCTTGTCGTCGCGGACCTGGGGCTTCAGTGCCTCCCACTCCCTCCTGCACGGCACGCCGACCACGTCGAAGATCTTGAAGAGCTGGTTCGTCTCGTCCTCCCCCAGGAACGGCGGCTCGCCGGTGAGCAGCTCCGCCATCACGCAGCCGAGCGACCACGCGTCCACGGGCGCGCCGTGGCCGGCGTTCCTCACCAGCACCTCCGGCGCGACGTAAGCGCACGTCCCGGCCGGGTAACCGTAGCACGGCGGGTCCTTCTCGAACATAGACTTGGCGGCCCCGTAGTTGCAGAACTTGACGTCGCCGGCGCCGTCGCCGACGAAGATGTTGTCGGGCCGGATGTCCCGGTGGACGATGCCGCGCCCGTGCATGACCTCGGCGCCGGCCAGCAGCTTCCGCATGATGCGGCGCACCTCAGCCTCCATGAACAACGGCCGGTCGCCGCGGTCTACCATGACCGCCCTGAGGCTCGGCCCGACGTAGTCCATGACGATGGAGTAGTCCATGGTTCCCGGCCTGCGCGCGACGGTGCGGAAGGTGTGGCCGCCGCCGGCCGCAGTGAAGCAGGCCTCGCGCAGGACGTCGCCGACGTAGCTCCGGCCGCTCCGGCGATGGAGGGACTTGACGGCAACGGCGCGACCCGTGGCGCGGTGGCGCGCCCTGACGACGACGACGCCAGTCCCGCCCTGCTGGGTGAGCCTGCAGCCCTCCTGCTTGTACCCCTGGGCGCTAGCCATCCGCCGCCTCCGCCTGCACGCCATCGGCCTCCCCTCGGCGGCGGTGGCGGCGACGTCGTCGATCATCGCGGAGATGGCGGCGGCTCGCCTGGCGCTGATCGGCGCCCCGGAGACGCGGTGCGCCTGGATCATGTCGCAGATGGCCGCGAGCCGGGTGGCGACTGCGGTTGTGTCCGCGGGGACGGCGCTGTCGCTGGCGGGGTTCGTGTTAGCCATGGAGCCGCCGGCGGTGTCAATCTCTGTGGCGGCGGCGGACGCGGCGAGGTAATTTTATCGTGTCTCAACTCTCAACTGTGCAATTGCGCGCTTGCGAACAGCCGAACAGGAGATCACACAGATGAACTCAGGGGACTCGGGGGGTTTATATGAGGGAACCCCTGCTGGAGAGTGGAGATCACGGTCGGAGTCGGAAATCCATCCGAGTTGCGCTTGGAATCCGAGACATTCTTCCTGTCCCCGTCCCCGACCACGACCGTGCCGCGCAGCCCGGCACCTCCAGCACCAAGAGCGTCGGACTCAAATCAGCTCTAGATGGCCCACGAATGAGGTCCCCGCGCTCGTGCTCCTGCACGGTGCACTCGAATCAACCCGGACGTGGTTTTCTTTTTCCTGATGAAGCGATCACTCACGTCTTTTGTACATCAATTTCATGACACATAAATATTGTTATGCACATATATTAGAGAACTCATTTGTACTATCTGATCTGAAGATTCCATGCATATGCATCAGTTTGGCTGTGTTTTCTGCTCCATAATCGGCTAATCGCCATCAGATTTCTTGAGTTTGTTTGGTATGACTGCGTTTCCTGATATGCGAAGAATGTATATGATCATACTCAGTAACTCTTTAACTGACAAATATCGTCTTCTCCAAAGAGCTCGGTAACAAGAAAGACAACCAGTGCCAAGGAGGAAGTTTCTCTTCTCTGCTACAAAAAAGGTGTCCAGGTTGCGTAGGCTCCTAACTCAAAGCAACTCCAATAGAGTTGCTATCTGACTCTCCAAGTTAAAATTTGGCAAGTCGTTAAGAAAATCGTGGTCCAACAGAGTTGCTATCTGACTCTCCATCCCATCCGACTTGTCAAACTTCTCCTAACTTGGTAAGCCAATTTGCCTTGCCAAAGTGTGGGTCCCATACGTAATAATTGCCAGAATGGAGAGTGCAAAATGAAGGCTGTTATAGTACAAAATAGAGAGGCTGTTGGAGTGGATGAAGAGTGCAAATTTTTAGAGAGGAAACTAACTGTTGGATTTGGAAAGTTGTAGTGGATAGTGTTAGAATGAAATATAGAGAGAAATTTTTTTGCCAACTTGGATAGAGAGTCAAATAGAGAGAAAAAATGGATAGTCCGTTGAAGATACTCTTACGCGAGAATACATAAATAAAGGTACATGCATGCTACTACATTCGTTCCAAAATATACGTCGTTTTGACTTTTTAGATACATAGACTTTTTTACGTATCTGGACATAACTCTAAGTATACTTAGGTGCATAGCAAAATCTATGACCTGCATTTTGAAACGGAGGGAGTATTTTCTTACGACAACAATTTCTGCACCGTAGGGTTTTTTTTTCAAGCAGCTCGAATACATTGCCGCGCATCCCGGAGGAGCGACCTCACGGGGGATGCACAGCCACGGCCCGCTGGTGCCGGGAAGCTCGAGGTTGTGACTCGCGACTACCCCAAGTCCTCTCCGAGTCTCCATTCCTGCGCCCGAGGGAGAGAGCCCTCGATCATCGGACCTGGAAGGCTCTGTCCTCGGATTTAGGCCCCGTTTGTTTCTTTAGGACCTCCTAGAATTCCTGTCATACCGAATGTTTAGGTACTAATTAGGAGTATTAAACATAGACTAATTACAAAACCAATTGCACAGATGGAGGCTAATTTGCGAGACGAATCTATTAAGCCTAATTAGTCCATGATTTAACAATGTGATGCTACAGTTTAACATGTGCTAATGATGGATTAATTAGGCTTAATAGATTCGTCTCAGGAATTAGCCTCCATATGTGTAATTAGTTTTATAATTAGCTCATGTTTTGTCCTCCTAATTAGCCTTCGAATATTCGATGTGACATGAATTTTAGTCCGGGCTAATGATGCAAACACTGTTGGAGGTATGCCCTAGAGGCAATCATAGAGATGATGATATTCCATTTGTATCCATGATTTACATTGTGTTCCTTGAATATCCATTAAAGGCTACTTGAATTGATTTGCAATTATGTGAATTGTGTGTGAAACTCTTTACTTGTATGGTTATTCTAAAGTTGTCCCTAGTCCAAGTTCATGTGAGGACACACATGAATATTAGACTAGCACATGCATTAGTTGATGACTATGTTTCACAAGTCATGGACATGGAGATGTTGAACTAATAATGTGGGCACATGTGGAGACATGTGCTAGGACTGACCCAACACGAGAACTAGTTCTCTCTTTAAACAACATATACGCTTTGTCCTTAGACCTAAGATTGTCGCATGTATTCAAGATGTGGATCGACCTACTTAGGGCTATCAAACGCTACGCCGTAACAGGGTAGTTATAAAGGTAGCTTTCGAGTTTGTCAAGAAGCATGCTATGAGACATGGTCAATCAAGATGGGATTTGCCCCTCTCTGATTGAGAGTGATATCTCTGGGCCCCTCGAGTGATCGGATCCGAAAATGCATGGCCATGCTACGTACGGTTAAGAGTTAACCTACAAAGGGATTCCGAATCACAGGATCGAGAAAGAGCGGTCGGCTTGAAGCTAGACCAAATATCGTGAGGCAAAGGGAATAGCATGTATATAATGTTGTGATGGTTCGTCTGATATGATCTTCGTGTGCGTATAGGAGTTGGCACGTCTTGCTAGAGGCCGCGACCGACTATTGGGCCGAGTAGGAGTACTCGGGCCATGTCTATACATATCCGAACCCATAGGGTCACACACTTAAGGGGCTGGAAGCCCAATTCGGATGTGATCCGAGTTGGATTAGGTTTAGAAGTACTAATGGGCCTCGGACCCAGAGGCCCATTAGGAACCTCTATAAATAGAGGGGTGGGGGCGCCCTAGGGTTTACACCTTTTTGGCGAAACACATCTGCCGTACCTCCCACGCCCTCGCCTATTGTAACTCGCGGATCTAGCAATCCGGCTTGCGACGCTTCCTCCCTGCACGTGTGGATACCTTGGAGGTGTTGCGCCTGCAACACTTGGACGAGCCGCCGACAAGCCACGACGAGCCGCCGACGAGCCGACGACGAGCCGCGGCACGAGGGAGATCTTGCTGCACGTGGACGAGCTGTTGAGGAGCTGCTAGACGTCGACGTGATCGACTACGTACGACTACGTTGATCAACTTCGCTGCATCGACGCGAATCTACATCTTCCGCACCAGTAGTGCGTCGAGTGGTAATCCCGTGATCCTTATACGGCAGTTTTCCTGGTTTATGCGATATAAATTTTTGTTTTGCGCTAGTGTAGCCTACCTCGTATCCCAACAGTGGTATCAGAGCTGTAGCTGTTTAGTTTTGGATTCGGGATGTGTGCATATGGAGATATGCGAGTTTTCAGTTTGATCTATGTCCTGGTTTTGTGCTTTTGCTGCAATGGTAGTGTAACGACATACTCCTACCGGTCGGTTTCCGCCATCGGAGTTAAGTGATACACGTAATTCCAGTTGCTGTGAGCGAAGATCAATGTGATTGGTCGAATCAAAATCCAGGGTCGTACGCCAGGCGCATTGGATGTGCAATAGTAGATGGGATCTACCACCGGGGTCGGAATTTTTGCCGTATGCATATGCTTCGGTAAATCAGCCGTAACTTTTTGGTACGATCTCGGATCGGGGTGAATTTTATATGAAAATTGATCTACAGAAAAAGTTACACATGAAATTCAACCGCTTTGCCGTTTTCGGCGAAATTAGATTTCCCAAATTCGGCTTGGAAGATGGAGTTTCGGGTATCCGAAGTTTGGAATGTTAGGACGATTAACTCTGTTTTGCAGGATGTATGTATCTTGTGATCAGTATGACCCCTTTGTGTATGTGATGCATGTGTGTAACTCATTCGTGACCTGCGTGTCGCGCGTACGACAACACTGCAGGAGCCATATGTGTTGTCACTTTATTGTATTTAATGGTCTGCGTACCAATCTGTGATGATCCAAGCAACTATGTAATCTTCATTACTAGCTTCTTTACTAGCTATTAGGCGTAATAGCATGTTCTAGTTCTTGGAGGACTCATCACCAGGAGGATGGCGCACATGGAACATGGAGATGGAGATCACCATGGTGAATAGGTTCTATGGAGATGGAGATCACCATATGAAAACGGGCCATACTGTGTCACAACTGTGTGAATGCTATTCTGTTTATGTTTTACTTTCTGCATGCTGTGATGTTAGAAGTAGAACGATCCCTCACAAAAGTTTAAGTTAGTATGCCCTCCCAACTAAAACTTGCACCGTCCCATGTCTTGTACAATTAGTGGTGGGTCTATGAAATTAGGGTGCCACTAGTTTTCCTTGACTAGACGGGTTTGTGTCAGACACTTACACGCATAAGGGTTGGTTTGCTTAACAAGGTTATCTTAACGGTTAAGGATCTTGCGGCATAAAGGTTGGGCGCCGAGACATAGAGATGTCACCCAACAACAGGAGTCATATGCGATATGATTAGCAAAAGTTGCTTACCGATCTACCTTGTTTGCTAGCGGTGATACTAAAGCTCACTAGTAGACTTGTTAGTTGTGGATCCTGAATCACTAAGTATCAATAGAGGGATATTGATTTTAGTGGGAGTAGATTCTGTTAAAATAGTTTAATGTGATTTGCTCTATCATGGATACATTTGTCTTAGTGTATTTTGCATTACTTTTGTTGTAGATTAAATGGCACCTAGCAACACCACACCGTTTGCTTTGCGTTCGGTCCTTGAGAAGGACAAGTTGAATGGAACAAACTACTCGGATTGGATCCGTAACTTGAGAATTGTTCCAGGGCCGATAAAAAGGAAGATGTTCTAGACACCCCACTACCACCAGTACCTGTTGATGATGCATCTGCTGCCGTTAAGGCTGCTTACAAGAAGGCATTCGATGCTAATCTTGAGGTAAGCTGCCTTATGCTTGCTTGCATGGAACCCGAGCTGCAGATGCAGTTCGAAACAAATCATGAGGCACACGATATGATCGTGGCGCTCAAGGACATGTTCCAGACACAGGCTAGGACGGAAATGTTCAATGTGTCCAAAGCCTTTCTGGAGTGCAAGCTAGCAGAAGGCGCAGCAGTAGGACCACATGTAATCAAGATGGTTGGTTACACTCAGCGATTGGAGAAGTTGGGCTTCCCTATGGGCAAAGAGTTGGCCACTGACTTCATTCTTTCATCTCTTCCACCTAGCTATGGTAAATTCATCTCGAACTACCATATGCATGGGACGGAGAAGGGTCTGAATAAACTGTGTGGTATGCTCAAGACAGTAGAGGTAGACATTAAGAAAAGCGCTAGTACCAGCCATGTGATGGCTGTACAGAAAAAGCCTACCTTCAAGAAGAAGGGCAATTCTTGGAAAAAGAAGGGTAAGGTTGGAGTGTCCAAGCCAAACCCAGCGCCCAAGGCTAAAGCTGGACCTGCTCTAGATAAAGAGTGCTTTTATTGTCACGAACCTGGTCACTGGAAGAGAAACTGCAAGCAGTACCTAGCTTCGTTGAAGAATGGCGGAAGTAAGAGTACTTCTACCTCAGGTACGCTTGTTGTTAATGTTATAGACAACATTTTTCTCGCTGATACAATTATTAATTCTTGGGTATTTGATACCGAATCGGTTGCTCATATTTGCAATTCGATGCAGGGAATGATAAGAAGTAGAAGCGTGGAAAGAGGAGAAGTTGATTTCCACGTGGGCAATAATGCAAGAGTTGCTGCGTTGACCGTTGGGACGATGCAACTCCACCTCCCGTCAGGATTTATTGAGTTGAATAATTGTTATTTCGTTCCTAGTTTAAGTCGAAACATTTTGTCTCCTTCTTGCTTGATGAAGGATGGTTATTCATTTGCGAGTGAAAACAATGGTTGTGTGATCTCTAAGAATGATATGTTTATGGCTTTTGCACCCATTGTGAATGGATTATTTGTTTTAAATCTTGATGGTTCACCTGTCTGTAACATAAGTGCTAAAAGGCCTCGACCTAATGATTTGAGTCCTACCTACTTGTGACATTGTCGTTTGGGTCATATAAGTGAAAAGTACATGAAAAAGCTTCATTTTGATGGACTTCTAACTTCGTTTGATTTTGAATCATACGAGACATGTGAGGCTTGCTTGCTAGTCAAGATGACCAAGACGCCTTTCACAGATTTCCTAAGAGAACAGTAGACTTGTTGGAACTCGTACATAGTGATGTATGTGGACCAATGAGCACGACGGCTAGAGGAGGATTCCAATACTTCATAACTTTCATTGATGATTTTAGTAGATATGGCTATTTCTACTTGATGAGGCAGAAGTCTGAAACCTTTGAAAAGTTCAACGAATTTCAGAATGAAGTTGAAAATCAGCATGGCAAGAAAATTAAGGCCTTACGATCTGATCATGGAGGCGAGTTTTTGAGCCACGAGTTTAGCAATCATCTAAAGAGTTGCGGAATTGTTTCACAACTTACGCCGCCTAGAACACCTCAGAGAAACGGTGTATCCGAGCGATGTAATCGAACTTTGTTAGACATGGTTCGATTAATGATGAGCCAGTCGGACCTACCGTTGTCATTTTGGGGATACGCTCTAGAAACAGCAGCTTTCACACTTAATAGGGTACCATCTAAATCCATAGTTAAGACACCATATGAGATGTGGACTGGAAAGGTTCCCAGTTTGTCTTTTCTAAAGATTTGGGGATGCGAAGTATTTGTCAAGCGACTTCAGTCGGACAAGATCACACCCAAGTCGGATAAGTGCATTTTCGTGGGATATACAAAGGAAACTTTGGGATATTATTTCTACAACCGGTTAGAGGGCAAAGTGTTTGTCGCTCGGAATGGGGTTTTCCTAGAGAAAGAGTTTCTCAAAGGAGAAAAGAGTGGAAAGACAGTGCATCTTGAAGAAGTTCAAGATGAGCCGATCGGGCAAGAATCAATGAGTGATGCCAACATAGCAGAACAAGTTGAGATACCCATGGCAAGAGAAGCACCGCCACAACCACGAAGGTCGGCAAGGCTCCGCGAAATGCGGGAAATATTATTGTTAGACAATGATGAGCCTGCGACATATGCAGAAGCAATGATGGACCCAGACTCCGAAAAATGGCAGAGTGCCATGCAATCCGAAATAGAGTCCATGGGAGACAATCAAGTTTGGAACTTGGTTGACCCGCCTGATGGTGTTAAAGCCATAGAGTGCAAGTGGATCTATAAGAAGAAAAAGGACATGGATGGAAATGTTCACATCTATAAAACACGACTTGCGCAAAAGGTTTTCGACAAGTTCAAGGAGTTGATTACGACGAGACTTTCTCGCCCGTAGTGATGCTTAAGTCCATTCGGATTATTCTAGCTATAGCTGCATATTTCGATTATGAGATATGGCAGATGGATGTCAAGACAGCTTTCCTGAATGGAAACCTAGCTGAGGACGTGTATATGATACAGCCTGAGGGTTTTGTCGATCCAAAAAATGCTGGAAAGGTATGCAAACTTCAGAGATCCATTTATGGATTGAAGCAAGCATCTAGGAGTTGGAACATTCGTTTTGATGAAGTGGTCAAAGGGTTTGACTTCACCAAGAACGAAGAAGAGTCTTGTGTTTACAAGAAGGTTAGTGGGAGCTGTGTAGTATTTCTAATCCTATATGTGGATGACGTATTACTGATTGGAAATAACATTCCTATGCTTGAGTCCGTAAAGACTTCACTGAAAAATAGTTTTTCGATGAAGGACTTAGGGGAAGCGGCATATATTCTGGGCATTAAGATTTATAAAGAGAGATCGAGAAGGCTTATAGGATTAAGCCAAGATACTTACATTGACAAAGTGTTGAAGCGGTTCAGCATGGAAGAGGCAAAGAAAGGGTTCTTGCCTATGTCACATGGCATACATCTCAGCAAGACTCAGTGTCCTTCGACTGCTGATGAGCAGGATCGCATGAGTAGAGTGCCATATGCCTCGGCTATTGGATCTATCATGTATGCAATGATAAGTACTCGCCCAGATGTTTCATATGCGCTAAGTATGACAAGCAGACACCAGTCTGATCCAGGTGAGAGTCACTGGACAGCAGTGAAAAATATTCTTAAGTACTTGAGAAGGACTAAAGATATGTTCCTCGTCTATGGAGGTGAGGAGGAGCTCGTTGTAACAAGTTACACCGATGCTAGTTTCCAAACTGACAGAGATGATTCAAAGTCACAATCAGGATTTGTGTTCACGCTAAATGGTGGTGCTATTAGTTGGAAGAGTTCCAAGCAGCAAACGGTGGCCGATTCTACGATAGAAGTCGAGTACATCGCGGCTTCGGAAGCCACGAAGGAGGGTGTTTGGATAAGGAATTTCCTCATTGAGCTTGGTGTGTTCCCGAATGCGTCCAGCCCATTGAATCTCTACTGTGATAACATTAGGGCAATTGCGCAAGCAAAGGAGCCAATGAACCACCAGAAGAACAAACACGTAATGCGGCGATTTCATCTCATTCGAGACTTCGTTAACCGGGGTGAGATCAAGATATGCAAAATACACACGGATCTGAACGTTTCTAATCCGTTGACAAAACCACTCCCGCAGCCTAAGCATGATGCGCATGTAAGAGCTATGGGTATTAGGTACCTTCTAGATTGATTCTAGTGCAAGTGGGAGACTGTTGGAGGTATGCCCTAGAGGCAATCATAGAGATGATGATATTCCATTTGTATCCATGATTTATATTGTGTTCCTTGAATATCCATTAAAGGCTACTTGAATTGATTTGCAATTATGTGAATTGTGTGTGAAACTCTTTACTTGTATGGTTATTCTAAAGTTGTCCCTAGTCCAAGTTCATGTGAGGACACAAATGAATATTAGACTAGCACATGCATTAGTTGATGACTATGTTTCACAAGTCATGGACATGGAGATGTTGAACTAATAATGTGGGCACATGTGGAGACATGTGCTAGGACTGACCCAACACGAGAACTAGTTCTCTGTTTAAACAACATATACGCTTTGTCCTTAGACCTAAGATTGTCGCATGTATTCAAGATGTGGATCGACCTACTTAGGGCTATCAAACGCTACGCCGTAACAGGGTAGTTATAAAGGTAGCTTTCGAGTTTGTCAAGAAGCATGCTATGAGACATGGTCAATCAAGATGGGATTTGCCCCTCTCTGATTGAGAGTGATATCTCTGGGCCCCTCGAGTGATCGGATCCGAAAATGCATGGCCATGCTACGTACGGTTAAGAGTTAACCTACAAAGGGATTCCGAATCACAGGATCGAGAAAGAGCGGTCGGCTTGAAGCTAGACCAAATATCGTGAGGCAAAGGGAATAGCATGTATATAATGTTGTGATGGTTCGTCTGATATGATCTTCGTGTGCGTATAGGAGTTGGCACGTCTTGCTAGAGGCCGCGACCGACTATTGGGCCGAGTAGGAGTACTCGGGCCATGTCTATACATATCCGAACCCATAGGGTCACAACTTAAGGGGCTGGAAGCCCAATTCGGATGTGATCCGAGTTGGATTAGGTTTAGAAGTACTAATGGGCCTCGGACCCAGAGGCCTGTTAGGAACCTCTATAAATAGAGGGGTGGGGGCGCCCTAGGGTTTACACCTTTTTGGCAAAACACATCTGCCGCGCCTCCCACGCCCTCGCCTGTTGTAACTCGCGGATCTAGCAATCCGGCTTGCGACGCTTCCTCCCTGCACGTGTGGATACCTTGGAGGTGTTGCGCCTGCAACACTTGGACGAGCCGCCGACGAGCCACGACGAGCCGCCGACGAGCCGACAACGAGCCGCGGCATGAGGGAGATCTTGCTGCACGTGGACGAGCTGTGAGGAGCTGCTGGACGTCGACGTGATCGACTACGTACGACTACGTTGATCAACTTCGCTGCATCGACGCGAATCTACATCTTCCGCACCAGTAGTGCGTCGAGTGGTAATCCCGTGATCCTTATACGGTAGTTTTCCTGGTTTACGCGGTAGAAATTTTTATATTGCGCTAGTGTAGCCTACCTCGTTTCCCAACAAACACCCCTTATTTGGATCCTCTACCGAGAGCGCGTGGCCGTGCCCTGCTACCTCAAAGATCTAGCATGTACAGAAGCGAATCAAATCTCGTTGATGACACAAGCATCACAGGCAGGGAAGGGGCCACGGGTGCACTTCCATTTGTTAGGACCCTTTTGGCAGCCTAATTCCCCTCTTGGGTGGACGGTCGAGTGGGATCCCTCCTCGGACGATGAGGAGCGGGATCACCGATGTCCTGTTTGGCCTCACCAGGGACATCCAACCCTTGCGCTAGTTTTCGTTATTTACCTTGTTCCGCTGCTTTCGAACCTTGTAAAACTCTGATTTCGAACTAGTGTGTAATGAACTGTTGGACTAATTATTTGAGCTATTGTATTTTCTGGAACCACTCACCTTCGTGTGAGCTATGCTAACTCGGTCCTGTTTAAGTGGTTAAATCGGATGAAATCCGACGGATCGTCGAGTTAACTTGATTAAAGCATGAGATTCGCGTGTTAGGCGACTTAACCGTGCTTTAGCTAAGTTAATCCGAGGTGTTCCACCACAGCTGGTACCAGAGCTGGTTTAGCAGGACAGAGAACACAATGGGTCCTAAAACACGTTCCTTTTGAATAAAATTTGCAAGAAATGTGTTGAAAAATCTCGTACGATCCTTAAGGATGACCTTAGTACAAGAGGCCCTAGGGGATTTTTGGGTTATTTTAGGTGGCTACTACTTATTGGTTATTTTGCTAACCTCCAGCACTTCGTCACGTGTATCATACGTGTGCCGAGTTCCGCATCACGAGTATGCGAGGGTTGATAGGGAGTTCTATTCAAAGGACCCTATCATCGCGGTTGTTTCGCCCACGTTTATCATACGTGCGCAGGTTCCGTGTGTTAATTCATGCGAAGGGTGGTATGATTCGATTCCAACGAGCCTATCATCACGGTTGTTCGCCCACGTCTATTATACTTGCGCAAATTCCGCATCTTGATTATGCGAAGGGCTATATGGTTCCATTCAAAGGGGACCTATTTCCACGGTTGTTGTGCTGTCCATGCAGCGTTAAACGCATGGGTGTCATTTCTATAGTGAACGGTAATGCTTGGGGAAGCTTTCGTGAGTGCTGGCACGAAAGGTTCATGTGGTTGTGTTTTCCGCAGGTACACTAACCGCATTCGCTTAGGGAACGATGCTAGAAACCGACTAGCTACTATAGGGAGCGACGTACTTGTTGCCTTGCCACCAGCACTAACCGCGTAAGACCAAAGCTTTTGCCAGTTGTTTTGGCTGAGAGGACGAGGTAGGTCGTATATGCGTCATGAACTAAAATCTGTGAAACCACCTCCCTAAAACAACCTTGCCCTGGTAAAGCTCTTCTTCGCTTTAAGGATTTCTAGCTACCTTCTCAGCTTGCGCTCTGGTTAAAAATCCGAGTATCTCACTCTGCTCGATCTGTTCTCTTTGGGGTTTCTGTCTCACGCTTGTTTCGGTTCTTGGTTCCAGATGGCTGCTCCCGGACATGTGTTTCGCGGCACTGATGGCACTTCCCACTCCACGTGCTTACACTTCGAGGGCTTTCCTGCTATTTTGTGGGATACCTTGAGGTGGTTTGGGTACCAGTCACCGCCTCTTTACGCGGGACGGGAGTACCAGGAGCACAGAGTGCAGTGATGCAATGTGCAAATGGTTGTACCTCCACCCCCTGTACAACCCGAGTGGCCCCAGCTCGAAGTCTCGACCTACGGTCACACCCTTAAAGACACCTGGGAGTCAGCTGCCCTGCAGGCTCTCACCCAGTTTTGCCGGCTACACTCGCTTGAGGTCCTTTTGGACCCAATCGGTTTGTTTCCCGCCAGGGATCGGCTGGACCCGGCTTGGCTTGACCGCGTCAACAACATGGAGGTGTTGGCAGCCTCCCACTCATTGGTCACCCTCTCTACCACCACAAGGTGCATGTCAGCTTTGTACCGGCTGATTGAGCTTCAAGGACAGGCTATGGCTATCTTGGCTCGGATAGCCGTAGACACCCAGGAGCATTTCAACACCGCCAAGAGAGGCTTGGTGGAACGGTCGTATCAGCTTATCCAGAGGAGCATACAGGTCTCCGACATGCAGGCCAGAATTTCCGAGCTTGAAGAAAAGTGACAGACATGGAGCATGATATGATGCAGCTTGCCGAAGAAAAGATGGAGGTTGAGATGGAGCTCGCGGTTGCTAATGCACACTTGGGCGAGCACCACGCCGAGCTCGATGCCATCCATGCCTTGGAAATGCAGTTGGACGAGCAAGAGGCCCCGGAGGAGGAGGAAGACCCTAAGGAGGTAGTGGGAGTCTCCAGTATGGACATTGAAGATGGCGACGCCCCTTCTCCGACGCATAGTGTTCCCTCAGTAGGCAACCTAGATAACTTTTAGGTTGGAGGCTGTAGGAAGCTAATCTTTTGTTGTACTCCTCGGCAACCTAAATTTTGGATAGCAATGTAATAGGTTAGCCTTGAGTTGAGTGCTCCTCTTGTGTTGAAGAACCAGCAATATAATGATCTTGGTAAAATCAGTTCCTTTTGGGACCCGTTTGGGATGCCAAAGTTGCATGAGTTTTTGTGCTGTGACCGCACGCAGGTTTTCGTTCCTTTGGGTCTGTCCAAAGTGTGGCCGACCCAGGGTCGCAAGGTCGGATGCACCCGACCCCTCGCAGCAGGTCTCCGCCTCGCCCGACCCCTTGTTGCACGGCTCCGCTTCACCCGACCCGAGCACTTAAGGCCGGACATAGTGGAACCCATGGGATATGGTTTTGACTCGCCTGAGGTTATGTGCAGACCAGCCGATGAGAACACGGATCTTGTGGAACCTACTAAGTGTGGATCAAAACACCTTTCCGATCGGTTAGCAAAGTAATATGACCATGCAGAACCGAGCTAGTTGCTAACTAGGATGGCAAGGAGAGGTGTACACCTCCTTAATAAAGAAATGTTGTTGGATTGCACTATCGGTAAGAGTTGCATTTAAGGATTCAACACATACGTTCCCGCATGATTGGAATACTTCTGAGATTATGGAACTAATGGAACGTTGACTCTTGCAGATGGCGCACCGCACCCGATCCGGCTCTATGCCCAGTGGCAGTGAGCAGAGGCAGGACCTTCCCCCACCTCCGCCCCCACCTTCGCTGGAAGCCATCTTGGCGGCTCAAACTGAGCTGCTGAGGCACATTGCCCAAGGGCAACAACAACAGCCCCATGGAGGGAGGGCTCATCAGCAACATCAGGTTGCTTGCTATGAAGACTTTTTGGGCACGCAGCCCCCGACCTTCCACAAGACAGAGGACCCTCTCGACACCGACGCATGGGTTCACACGATCGAATCCAAATTCGAACTCCTCACTGCCTCGTGCCCGACCAGAATAAGGCCCGGCTCGCAGCTCAACAACTGCGTGGTTCCGCCCGGCTTTGGTGGGACCACTACCACGTCATGTTGTCGGCCAACCATGTTGTCAGCTGGAATGAGTTCAAGACCGCTTTTAGAGGGCACCACATTCCAGAAGGTCTCCTGGAGCGTAAACTCAACGACCTGTGCCGTTACGCAGGTTATCACGCGGATACCGATGAAAAGAAGAGGGATAGGTTCCGCAGAGGTTTAAGCCTGGAGCTCAAGGAGAGGTTGAACCCTATCAAGGTGGATACCTATAATGAGTTGGTGAATCTGGCCATCTTCCAAGAAGACTGTATGCAGGCCCTCAAGGCCGACCAGAAGCGGAAGGCCTCAGTGGCATTACCGAGCCTGCCTGCTCGAAGATTCAGAATGGTTCCCCCTCAATCGCCCCACAGGCCACAACAGTTGGGACGATGGGTTGCTCGCCCTCCACCACCAGCGGCACCTCGTTTCCCCGGTTTCCACCCGCAGGCGCCCCGGCCGACCTTATCGCCGCCGCCTCGCCCTGTGAATGGTAACCGCTGCTTCACCTGCGGCAATGAAGGGCATTTTGCCAAGGACTGCCCCAAAGACAAGAATCAGCGGCCCGGCCAAAACCCCACAGCCAATAGGGGAAGGAGGCCCAAGGTGCAGGTTCGCCAGGGTCGGCTCAACTACACCAGCCTAACCGAGCTCCCCGAAGGTGCGCCAGTAATGACGGGTACCTTCCTTATCCATAATCAAACTGTTGTTTTGTTTGACTCGGGAGCATCCCATAGCTTCATCGGGAATAAGACTGGTGAGAGATGTAAGCTGAGCGTTGGTCACACAAAAGGGTCATATGTGATCTCCATCCCGGGAGGGAAAATAGCTTCAGACAAGATAGTTAACCTTGTGCCTATCCAGTTAGGCTAGATTCTTTTTAGGGAGAATCTCATCATCCTTGACCTAGAAGGAATAGATATCATCTTGGGGATGGATTGGATGACCCGACACCAGGTGGTTCTGGACGTATCTGCCCGAGCTCTCCACATAAACTCACCTTTGCATGGCAACTCTACCCTACACTTGACCCACCCTGAGTGCGCAAATCCTTGTGCGTACCATGTAACAGAAGCCCGGATAGAAGACCTTCCTGTTGTCCGTGAGTACCCCGATGTGTTTCCAGATGACTTGCCCGGCATGCCGCCAGATGGGATATCGAGTTTGTCATTGAACTGCAGCCAGGCACCGCCCCAATATCAAAAAAACCCTATCGAATGCCACCCGCCGAGCTGGCCGAGTTGAAAACCCAATTGCATGATCTGTTGGACAAAGGCTTTATCCGACCCAGCACTTCACCCTGGGGTTTCCCCGCCCTGTTTGTGAAGAAGAAGGATGAAAGTCTACGCATGTGTGTGGACTACCGACCCCTCAATGTGGTGACCATCAAGAACAAGTATCCACTTCCCCGCATTGATGTTCTGTTTGACCAATTAGCTGGAGCTAGAGTATTCTCCAAGATTGATCTTCATTCCAGTTGTCACCAAATCAAGATCTGACCCTGTGACATTCCCAAAACTGCTTTCTCCACAAGATATGGACTCTACGAGTACTTGGTTATGTCCTTTGTGTTGGGATACGAGGTAGGCTACACTAGCGCAAAACAAAATTTCTACCGCGTATAACCAGGAACAACTGCCGTATAAGGATCACGGGATTACCACTCGACGCACTACTGGTGCGGAAGATGTAGATGTGCGTCGGTGCAGTGAAGACGATTACGTAGTCGTACGTAGTCGATCAACGTAGTCGTACGTAGTCGATCACGTCCAGCAGCTCCTCAGCAGCTCGTCCACGTGCACGGCAAGATCGCCTCCGGTACCGCGGCTCGTCGTCGGCTCGTCGATGGCTCGTCCAAGTGCTGCAGGCGCAACACCTCCAAGGTATCCACACGTGCAGGGAGGAAGCGTCGCAAGCCGGACTGCTAGATCCGCGAGTTGCAACAGGCGAGGGCGTGGGAGGCACGGCAGGTGTGTTTCGCCAAAAAGGTGTGAACCCTAGGGCGCCCCCACCCCTCTATTTATAGAGGTTCCTGATGGGCCTCTGGATCCGAGGCCCATTAGTACTCCTAAACCTAATCCAACTCGGATCAGATCCGAATTGGGCTTCCAGCCCCTTAAGTGTGTGACCCTATGGGTTCGGATACGTATAGACATGGCCCGAGTACTCCTACTCGGCCCAATAGTCGGTAGCGGCCTCTAGCAAGACGTGCCAACTCCTATACGCACACGAAGATCATATCAGACGAACCATCACAACATAATATACATGCTATTCCCTTTGCCTCACGATATTTGGTCTAGCTTCAAGCCGACCGCTCTTTCTCGATCCTGTGATTCGGAATCCCTTTGTAGGTTAACTCTTAACCGTACGTAGCATGGCCATGCATTTTCGGATCCGATCACTCGAGGGGCCCAGAGATATCACTCTCAATCAGAGAGGGGCAAATCCCTTCTTGATTGACCATGTCTCATAGCATGCTTCTTGACAAACCCGAAAGCTACCTTTATAACTACCCTGTTACGGCGTAGCGTTTGATAGCCCCTAAGTAGGTCGATCCACATCTAGAATACATGCGACAATCTCAGGTCTAAGGACAAAGCGTATATGTTGTTTAAAGAGAGAACTACTTCTCGTGTTGGGTCAGTCCTAACACATGTCTCCACATGTGTCCACATTATTAGTTCAACATCTCCATGTCCATGACTTGTGAAACATAGTCATCAACTAATACATGTACTAGTCTAATATTCATGTGTGTCCTCACATGAACTCCGACTAGGGACAACTTTAGAATAACCATACAAGTAAAGAGTTTCACATACAATTCACATAATTGCAAATCAATTTAAGTAGCCTTTAATGGATATTCAATGAACACAACATACAAATCATGGATACAAATGGAATATCATCATCTCTATGATTGCCTCTAGGGCATACCTCCAACAGTCTCCCACTTGCACTAGAGTCAATCTAGAAGGTACCTAATACCCATAGCTCTTACATGCGCATCATGCTTAGCTTGCGGGAGTGGTTTTGTCAACGGATCAGAAATGTTCAGATCCGTGTGTATTTTGCATATCTTGATCTCACCCCGGTTAACGAAGTCTCGAATGAGATGAAATCGCCGCATTACGTGTTTGTTCTTCTGGTGGTTCCTTGGCTCCTTTGCTTGCGCAATTGCCCCATTGTTATCACAGTAGAGATTCAATGGGCTGGACGCATTCGGGAACACACCAAGCTCAATGAGGAAATTCCTTATCCAAACACCTTCCTTCGCGGCTTCCGAAGCCGCGATGTACTCGGCTTCTGTCGTAGAATCGGCCACCGTCTCCTGCTTGGAACTCTTCCAACTAACAGCACCACCATTTAGCGTGAACACAAATCCTGATTGTGACTTTGAATCATCTCTGTCGGTTTGGAAACTAGCATCGGTGTAACTTGTTACAACGAGCTCCTCCTCACCTCCATAGACGAGGAACATATCTTTAGTCCTTCTCAAGTACTTAAGAATATTTTTCACTGCTGTCCAGTGACTCTCACCTGGATCAGACTGGTGTCTGCTTGTCATACTTAGCGCATATGAAACATCTGGGCGAGTACTTATCATTGCATACATGATAGATCCAATAGCCGAGGCATATGGCACTCTACTCATGCGATCCTGCTCATCAGCAGTCGAAGGACACTGAGTCTTGCTGAGATGTATGCCATGTGACATAGGCAAGAACCCTTTCTTTGCCTCTTCCATGCTGAACCGCTTCAACACTTTGTCAATGTAAGTATCTTGGCTTAATCCTATAAGCCTTCTCGATCTCTCTTTATAAATCTTAATGCCCAGAATATATGCCGCTTCCCCTAAGTCCTTCATCGAAAAACTATTTTTCAGTGAAGTCTTTACGGACTCAAGCATAGGAATGTTATTTCCAATCAGTAATACGTCATCCACATATAGGATTAGAAATACTACACAGCTCCCACTAACCTTCTTGTAAACACAAGACTCTTCTTCGTTCTTGGTGAAGTCAAACCCTTTGACCACTTCATCAAAACGAATGTTCCAACTCCTAGATGCTTGCTTCAATCCATAAATGGATCTCTGAAGTTTGCATACCTTTCCAGCATTTTTTGGATCGACAAAACCCTCAGGCTGTATCATATACACGTCCTCAGCTAGGTTTCCATTCAGGAAAGCTGTCTTGACATCCATCTGCCATATCTCATAATCGAAATATGCAGCTATAGCTAGAATAATCCGAATGGACTTAAGCATCACTACGGGCGAGAAGGTCTCGTCGTAGTCAACTCCTTGAACTTGTCGAAAACCTTTTGCGACAAGTCGTGCTTTATAGATGTGAACATTTCCATCCATGTCCTTTTTCTTCTTATAGATCCACTTGCACTCTATGGCTTTAACACCATCAGGCGGGTCAACCAAGTTCCAAACTTGATTGTCTCCCATGGACTCTATTTCGGATTGCATGGCATTCTGCCATTTTTCGGAGTCTGGGTCCATCATTGCTTCTGCATATGTCGCAGGCTCATCATTGTCCAACAATAATATTTCCCGCATTTCGCGGAGCCTTGCCGACCTTCGTGGTTGGGGCGGTGCTTCTCTTGCCATGGGTATCTCAACTTGTTCTGCTACGTTAGCATCACTCATTGATTCTTGCCCGATTGGCTCATCTTGAACTTCTTCAAGATGCACTGTCTTTCCACTCTTTTCTCCTTTGAGAAACTCTTTCTCTAGGAAAACCCCGTTCCGAGCGACAAACACTTTGCCTTCTGATCGGTTGTAGAAATAATATCCCAAAGTTTCCTTTGGATATCCCACGAAAATGCACTTATCCGACTTGGGTGTGATCTTGTCCGACTGAAGTCGCTTGACAAATACTTCACATCCCCAAATCTTTAGAAAAGACAAACTAGGAACCTTTCCAGTCCATATCTCATATGGTGTCTTAACTACGGATTTAGATGGTACCCTATTTAGTGTGAAAGCTGCTGTTTCTAGAGCGTATCCCCAAAATGACAACGGTAGGTCCGACTGGCTCATCATTGATCGAACCATGTCTAACAAAGTTCGATTACGTCGCTCGGACACACCGTTTCTCTGAGGTGTTCCAGGCGGCGTAAGTTGTGGAACAATTCCGCAACTCTTTAGATGATTGCTAAACTCGTGGCTCAAATACTCGCCTCCACGATCAGATCGTAAGGCCTTAATTTTCTTGCCACGCTGATTTTCAACTTCATTCTGAAATTCCTTGAACTTTTCAAAGGTTTCAGACTTGTGCTTCATCAAGTAGACATAGCCATATCTACTAAAATCATCAGTGAAAGTTATGAAGTATTGGAATCCTCCTCTAGCCGTCGTGCTCATTGGTCCGCATACATCACTATGTACGAGTCCAACAAGTCTACTGCTCTCTCAGGAAATCCTGTGAAAGGCGTCTTGGTCATCTTGCCTAGCAAGCAAGCCTCACATGTCTCGTATGATTCAAAATCAAACGAAGTTAGAAGTCCATCAGAATGGAGCTTCTTCATGCGGTTTTCACTTATATGACCCAAACGACAATGCCACAAGTAGGTAGGACTCAAATCATTAGGCCGAGGCCTTTTAGCACTTACATTACAGACAGGTGAACCATCAAGATTTAAAACAAATAATCCATTCACAATGGGTGCAAAAGCCATAAACATATTATTCTTAGAGATCACACAACCATTGTTTTCACTCGCAAATGAATAACCATCCTTCATCAAACATGAAGGAGACAAAATATTTCGACTTAAACTAGGAACAAAATAACAATTATTCAACTCCATAATAAATCCTGACGGGAGGTGGAGTTGCATCGTCCCGACGGTCAAAGCAGCAACTCTTGCATTATTGCCCACGCGGAAATCAACTTCACCTCTTTCCACGCTTCTACTTCTTATCATTCCCTGCATCGAATTGCAAATATGAGCAACCGATCCGGTATCAAATACCCAAGAATTAATAACTGTATCAGCGAGAAATATGTTGTCTATAACATAAACAACAAGCGTACCTGAGGTAGAAGTACTCTTACTTCCGCCGTTCTTCAACGAAGCTAGGTACTGCTTGCAGTTTCTCTTCCAGTGACCAAGTTCATGACAGTAAAAGCACTCTTTATCTGGAGCAGGTCCAGGTCCAGCTTTAACCTTGGGCGGTGGGTTTGGCTTGGACGTTCCAGCCTTGCCCTTCTTCTTCCAAGAATTGCCCTTCTTCTTAAAGCTGGGCTTGTTCTGTATCGCCATCACATGGCTGGTACTAGCGCTTTTCTTTATGTCAGCCTCTGCTGTTTTAAGCATGCCACACAGCTCATTCAGACCCTTCTCCGTCCCATGCATATGGTAGTTCGAGATGAAGTTCCCATAGCTAGGAGGAATAGACGAAAGAATGAAATCAGTGGCCAACTCTTGGCCTAGTGGGAAGCCTAGCTTCTCCAACCGTTGAGTGTAACCAACCATCTTGATTACGTGTGGTCCTACTGCTGCGCCTTCTGCTAGCTTGCTCTCAACGAAGGCCTTAGACACATTGAACCTTTCAGTCCTGGCCTGTGTTTGGAACATGTCTCTAAGCGCCACGATCATATCGTGCGCCTCATGGTTTGTTTCGAACTGCATCTGCAGCTCGGGTTCCATGCAAGCAAGCATAAGGCAGCTTACTTCAAGGTTAGCATCACATGCTTTCTTGTAAGCATTCTTAGCAGCAGCGGGTGCATCCTCAGCAGGTTCTTCTGGTAGTGGGTTGTCTAGAACATCTTCCTTTTTCTCAGCCCTGAGAACAATTCTCAGGTTGCGGATCCAATCCGAGTAGTTTGTTCCATTCAACTTGTCCTTCTCAAGGACCGAACGCAAAGCAAACGATGTGGTGGTGTTGCTAGGTGCCATTTAATCTACAACAAAAGTAATGCAAAATACACTAAGACAAACGTATCCATGATAGAGCAAATTACATTAAACTATTTTAACAGAATCTACTCCCACTAAAATCAATATCCCTCTATTGAAACTTAGTGATTCAGGATCCACAACTAACAAGTCCACTAGTGAGCTTTAGCATCACCGCTAGCAAACGAGGTAGATCGGTAAGCAACTTTTGCTAATCATATCACATATGACTCCTGTTGTTGGGTGACATCTCTATGTCTCGGCGCCCAACCTTTATGCCCCAAGGTCCTTAACCGTTAAGATGACCTCGTTAAGCAAACCAACCCTTATGCGTGTGAGTGTCCGACACAAACCCGTCTAGTCAAGGAAAACTAGTGGCACCCTAATTTCATAGACCCACCACTAATTGTACAAGACATGGGATGGTGCAAGTTTTAGTTGGGAGGGCATACTAACTTAAACTTTGTGAGGGATCGTTCTACTTCTAACATCACAACATGCAGAAAGTAAAACATAAACAGAATAGCATTCACACAGTTGTGACACAGTATGGCCCGTTTTCATATGGTGGTCTCCATCTCCATGGATCCTGTTCACCATGGTGATCTCCATCTCCATGTTCCATGTGCGCCATCCTCCTGGTGATGAGTCCTCCAAGAACTAGAGCATGCTATTACGCCTAATAGCTAGTAAAGAATCTAGTAATGAAGATTACATAGTTGCTTGGATCATCACAGATTGGTACGCAGACCATTAATTACAATAAAGTGACAACACATATGGCTCCTGCCGTGTTGCCGTACGCGTGACACGCAGGTCACGAATTAGTTACACACATGCATCACATACACAAGGGGGCCATACTGATCACAAGATACATGCATACATCCTGCAAAATAGAGTTAGGCGTCCTAACGTTCCAAACTTCGGAGGCCCGAAACTCCATCTTCCAAGCCGAATTTGGGAAATCTAATTTCGCCGAAAACGGCAAAGCGGTTGAAATTCACGTGTAACTTTTTCTGTAGATCAATTTTCGTATAGAAATCGCCCCGATCCGAGATCGTACCGAAAAGTTACGGCTGATTTACCGAAGCATGCGCATACGGCAAAATCCCGACCCCGGCAGTAGATCCCATCTACCATTGCACATCTAATGCGCCTGGCGTATGACCCTGGATCTTGATTTGACCAATCATATTGATCTTCCCTCACTGCAACTGGATTTACGTGTATCACTTAACTCCGATGGCGGAAACCGACCGGTAGGAGTATGTCGTTACACTACCATTGCAGCAAGGGCACGAAATCAGGACATAGATCAAACAGAGAACTCGCATATCTCCATATGCACACATCCCGAATCCAAAACTAAGCAGCTAAGGCTCTTGATACCACTGTTGGGATACGAGGTAGGCTACACTAGCGCAAAACAAAATTTCTACCGCGTATAACCAGGAACAACTGCCGTATAAGGATCACGGGATTACCACTCGACGCACTACTGGTGCGGAAGATGTAGATGTGCGTCGATGCAGTGAAGACGATCACGTAGTCGTACGTAGTCGATCAACGTAGTCGTACGTAGTCGATCACGTCCAGCAGCTCCTCAGCAGCTCATCCACGTGCACGGCAAGATCGCCTCCGGTACCGCGGCTCGTCGTCGGCTCGTCGTGGCTCGTCGGCGGCTCGTCGATGGCTCGTCCAAGTGCTGCAGGCGCAACACCTCCAAGGTATCCACACGTGCAGGGAGGAAGCGTCGCAAGCCGGACTGCTAGATCCGCGAGTTGCAACAGGCGAGGGCGTGGGAGGCGCGGCAGGTGTGTTTCGCCAAAAAGGTGTGAACCCTAGGGCGCCCCCACCCCTCTATTTATAGAGGTTCCTGATGGGCCTCTGGATCCGAGGCCCATTAGTACTCCTAAACCTAATCCAACTCGGATCAGATCCGAATTGGGCTTCCAGCCCCTTAAGTGTGTGACCCTATGGGTTCGGATACGTATAGACATGGCCCGAGTACTCCTACTCGGCCCAATAGTCGGTAGCGGCCTCTAGCAAGACGTGCCAACTCCTATACGCACACGAAGATCATATCAGACGAACCATCACAACATAATATACATGCTATTCCCTTTGCCTCACGATATTTGGTCTAGCTTCAAGCCGACCGCTCTTTCTCGATCCTGTGATTCGGAATCCCTTTGTAGGTTAACTCTTAACCGTACGTAGCATGGCCATGCATTTTCGGATCCGATCACTCGAGGGGCCCAGAGATATCACTCTCAATCAGAGAGGGGCAAATCCCTTCTTGATTGACCATGTCTCATAGCATGCTTCTTGACAAACCCGAAAGCTACCTTTATAACTACCCTGTTACGGCGTAGCGTTTGATAGCCCCTAAGTAGGTCGATCCACATCTAGAATACATGCGACAATCTCAGGTCTAAGGACAAAGCGTATATGTTGTTTAAAGAGAGAACTACTTCTCGTGTTGGGTCAGTCCTAACACATGTCTCCACATGTGTCCACATTATTAGTTCAACATCTCCATGTCCATGACTTGTGAAACATAGTCATCAACTAATACATGTACTAGTCTAATATTCATGTGTGTCCTCACATGAACTCCGACTAGGGACAACTTTAGAATAACCATACAAGTAAAGAGTTTCACATACAATTCACATAATTGCAAATCAATTCAAGTAGCCTTTAATGGATATTCAATGAACACAACATACAAATCATGGATACAAATGGAATATCATCATCTCTATGATTGCCTCTAGGGCATACCTCCAACACTTTGGACTCACCAATGCACCCGCTTATTTCATGTATCTCATGAATTCGGTGTTCATGCCCGAGCTGGACAAGTTCGTGGTGGTGTTTATTGATGATATGGTATACTCGAAGAACGAAGAAGAACATGCCGAGCATCTTCATGTGGTTCTTCAGCGGTTGAGGGATCACCAACTTTATGCCAAGTTGTCCAAGTGTGAATTCTAGTTGGAGAGTGTCAAGTTCTTGGGACACACAATCTCTCGGAACAGCATAGCAGTGGACCCCAGCAAGGTACAGGAGGTCATGGACTGGAAGTCACCCACCTCGGTTCACCAAATCCGCAGTTTTCTTGGACTAGAAGGCTACTATCGGTGTTTCATTCCGGATTTCTCAAAGATAGCTAAGCCGATGACGGAGCTACTGAAAAAGGAAGTCAAGTTTGTGTGGAGCCACAAGTGCGAAGAACCTTTCCACACCTTGAAACACCTGCTAACTTCTGCCCCAGTTTTAGCTCAACCCGACCCTTCCAGGCCGTTTGACGTGTACTGTGACGCCTCTGGCACTGGACTTGGGTGTGTTCTTATGCAAGACAACCGAGTCATTGCCTATGCCTCGCAGGCGTTGCGACCGCATGAGCTGAACTATCCGACCCATGATCTTGAGTTGGCAGCAGTGATTCATGCCTTAAAGATATGGAGACACTATCTGATGGGCACCCACTGTAACATCTACACCGATCACAAGAGCCTCAAGTACATCTTCACTCAAGCCGACCTCAACATGCGCCAAAGAAGATGGTTGGAGTTGATTAAGGATTATGATTTGGAAGTGCATTATCACCCTGGCAAAGCCAACGTAGTAGCAGATGCTCTTAGCCGCAAGACCCATTGCAATTGCTTGTCGGCAACCAACTTCACAGAGACCCTCTGTCATGAGATGGGAAAGCTTAGTTTGGAAGTTATTTCCCATGGAACCCTCGGTCACATTTCCCTTGAGTTTGTTTTGGAGGACCAAATTGGGTCAGCGCAGTTAGAGGATGAGGGAATAAAGCAAATTAAAAGGAAGATTGCACGGAGGAATGAGGGATATAAGCAATTCCGACAGGATGAGAATGGGAGAGTGTACTATGGGAACCGACTTGTTGTCTAATCCGACCCCGCTTTTAAGAAGCAACTCCTGGATGAAGCTCATCTCTCCAAGTTCTAAATCCATCCTGGCAGTAATAAGATGTATCATGATCTCCGTCAAACTTTCTGGTGGAGTGGAATGAAGCCAGAAATTGCACGCTACGTCTCCGAATGTGACACCTACCAACGTGTCAAGGCCAGCCATTTGAAGGTAGCAGGTACCCTGCAGCCGCTACCTATCCCATCCTGGAAATGGGAAGACATCAGCATGGACTTCATTGTTGGACTGCCCCCTACATCGCAGCGACATGACTCCATTTGGGTTATCGTGGACCGCCTTACCAAGTCTGCCCACTTTCTTCCTGTTCACACCACCTACCCGGCCAAGAGATATGCAGAGATGTATCTTGACCGCATTGTTTCTCTGCATGGTGTGCCCAGGATGATCATATCTGATCGAGGTGTTCAGTTTGTAGCGTGTTTTTGGGAATAGCTACAAGCATCACTTGGCACCAAGCTCATTTGTAGCTCGACCTATCACCCGCAAACCGATGGTCAGACCGAGAGAGTAAATCAGATCCTTGAAGACATGCTACGAGCTTGAGTCATCCATTATGACAAGAATTGGAATAAGTGCTTACCGTTGGCAGAATTCTCCTACAACAATAGCTACCAGACGAGCTTGAAGATGGCACCGTTTGAAGCCTTATATGGTCAGAGGTGTCGGACGCCGTTGAGTTGGTCACAAGTTGGAGAAAGACAAACCTACGGTCCTGATCTAGTAATAGAAGCCGAAGAGCAAGTTAAGATAATTCAAGCAAATCTCAAGGTCGCCCAATCTCGACAGAAGAGTTACTCTGACAAGAGGAGATGACCCCTGCAGTTTGACGTTGGTGATTACGTGTATCTTCGCGTCTCCCCGACCAAAGGAGTGCAACGATTCGGGGTAAAAGGAAAAATGCCTCCCTGATACATTGGTTCTTATGAGATTGTGGAAATTTGTGAACCCGTTGTTTACCGAATCCAACTACCAGAACAGCTTTCGGCCATTCATGATGGTTTCCATATATCCCAACTGAAGAAATGTGTCCAAGTCCCAACTGAGGTCTTGGAACAGGAGCAACTTTAAATCGAGCCCGACCTGACTTACGCCGAGTACCCGGCCAAAGTCCTCGACCGTAAAGAAAGACACACCCGGCGGCAAGTTGTGAAAATGTACAAGATACTATGGAGCAACCACACGGAGGAGGAGGCAACCTGGGAAACAGAAGAGTATCTGAAGAAGCACTTCAGAGGTTTTCTTTTCAACCAAGAAGGTAAGGACCGCACACCCCCACTGGTTGCCCTTACACCCGAATCTCGGGACGAGATTCTTTTTAAGGGGGGTAGGCTGTAACGACCTTGGTTAATTAGCCAAGTTAATCTTAAGATGAGTCCCTAATCCAGTTGACTCAGCCTTTCTTGAGCTTGATCGCCTAGAGTCTGGTTCTCAGCCCCGACCCCTGAAACCCAGCAAAACCGCCGGTTCTCTCTAAGTCCCAAAAAAATCGGTGTTCCTCCAAATCTTAGAGCTGTGGGAGAGCTAGAGACTAGAAGGAGGACCCACAACCAGATCCCCCGGTTCTCTCGAGTCAAACGCGCCAGAGCCAGCGTGCGCTCCGCTTTAGAGCTTCCCCGGCACGTGGCTCAACTTCTCCGACGCGCGCCGCCTCGCCCAGTCGCCAGCCGCGACAAGATAGATCAGCGCGCCTCCCTCACAATCGCACGCGGAAGCCCCTGCAGCCCTTTCTGCCTTGCCTCATCTCGCTCGCACCCTCGCCGGCCGCACCAAGGCGCCCTGTCACCGCCGTGGTAGAGGTTTTGCCGCTGCCACGCCAGAACGCCTCGCATCCCACACTTATCATCTCGCCCGGATCCCTAGCCACGCGCCCCGATGCTTTCTGGCTTTTCCGCCTCTCCACAGTCATGCCGCCCATGCACGCTCTCCATGACGATACCGCCCTCACCAACCACATCTCCGGCAGAGACAGCTCCTTTTTCCGCCTCGCCAGTGATGTGCCCCGGCAAACCGTTGTTCTATGCTCGCTCGTGCCGCCGCTCGCCCTGTCACCTTGCTTGCTGCAACCTCGCTTGCAGTGCCTCCCTTCCTATCACACGCCAGTCTAGTCGCCACCACAATCCACCGCTTGACGCGACCAAACCATGCTCGCCTACGCCAACTCTTAATCCCAGCAAAATCGTGCCTGCGCCGGCTTGTCTCCAGTGCCCAATGACCAAGGACCCTGTCCCCGAAGCTCTGTTTCGCTGCCCATCGCCGCTCAATCTCCGCCAAGGAAGAGCACTCCATCCTTTTCTTCCCGATCTTCGCGCGGCTCAAACCCTCTCTCTCTCTCTCTCTCTTCCACGCAGCTATAAAAAGGAGTACCAGAGCCCCTACCGGAGTTTCCTTCGCCATCACTGTTTCGCCGCACCATACTCTGCTCGCACTTGAGCACTATCACTTAAACTCTTGAGAAAGTTCCCCTCTCCGCTCAATCCGCTTCTCCCAACCCACCAGCCGCATGTTTCCTCCGCACGGTGCTAGAGCTTGCTTGTTGTCCACAAGAAGCTCCGCCGCCGCTGGAGCACCGTCGAACCTCGCCGCCATCCAAGCCTTAGCGCCTTAGTCCTTCCACCTAAGTATGTTCCTTCCTGACCCCAAGACTTCACCAGTAGGCCTAAAGGTAAGCTGCTGACCCCTTCCCGGTTCGTCCGACCCCTTTTTTTCCATCTCGCCCGACCCTGTCTATTTCACCGACCCTTATCCGCCTCGCCCGAGGGCTCGGCTGTATCTTTTTTCTTTGACCCGAGGGTATCTGTGTAAAATTTTGGGGACTTCTCTGTGATAAGTCTGAGGACCCCAATACAGTTATTCCTTAAGCCTAAGGGTCAGATCATAAGTTTCTCCCAATCTGACCCTTTTATCTTGTTCTCCACCAATTGAAGTTGGACTCCTCCACCTTTCCTGCAGCTTTGCTATAAGTGTCTGAGCTAAACATGCAAGTGTTGTTGAAATAACTGTCTAAATGTTTAACCCCTGCATTTGCACTTCCGTGTAGAGCTAAATCTCGCCGACGGCACATACGAACTGCATCCGGCGCTAGAAGACGGAGCAGTAGCTGAGCTGCCGACCGCAGGAGCCGAAGCAGAACCCGCTGAGGACCAGTTTGCCTCCACCCCGCTTGAAGGCAAGCCCCGGAGCATGAACCCAACTTTCTAAATTTGCACATGCCTTCCTTCATATGAATGTGCATTTACGTTATAGGAGTTGTTTGAAACCATAGATGCATGACTTAGTTCCCTTGATCTAAACACTAGTCTGTTGAGTCCGAGTAGTTGCAATGCTTAATAGGGCTCGGCAGAAGTTGAGTGATTTCCTGTCACTTGCGAGTTATAGGAGTTGTTTGTTCTCCTTCTGGTTATAAATATAAGGACGATGGACGGGGCAGGGCTTGGTGAACTCTTTTGGTGGTCGGCTGATCGCCCCGTCTGTTTACTTGAATATGTTTAAGGTCCGATAGTGGTGGTGTTCGTGATCAAATGTTTGAAAATACTAATCTCATACCCATTATGGGATGGAGAAGCCTAGTACCTGATTGAACCTGGACGTGAGCGGTTCGATCCACTGTCTCTGGAACAGAGTTTTCCCTACGGCCGCATGTGGTGGCAAGTGTGGTCACGGAACAACAGAGGCCGGGTCTGTGGAACCTTGCACCAAGAGAGGTGGTCCCGACACGGGTCAGGGGATTGATGGGGATGGCCAACAAAGGAAGCGACCCTCGGTGGTGCGCGGATGTCATGAGGTTAGGTTCGTTATGCATGGTTAAGGAACTCGAATCGATTCGTCTGCCTCTCACAGTTTGAGACTACTTGATCGCTATGCTACACTAAGTAAAGATGGAACATGATGATGAGATGAACCCGATGCTTGTTCTACACTTTGTTGTTTGAAACTATGTTTGTTTAGCATAAGTTGCCAATGTAGAATGGTTAATGAACTTAGAATTTGAGCTAAAACTTTGAAAGTAAGGACCTAACACAGTTGCTTTTGGCAAACAAAACCCCTCAGCCAAAGAGCCTTGCATGTCTAGAAGTGGTGGAGTAGTTTTCCCACCGATCGATTAAGTCTTGTTGAGCTTATAAGCTCAGCCTTGTTCATGGCATCTCTTTTCAGGTTAAGTTGAAGCTTCTGAGTTCGCTGCCGTTGGCACTTGGCTGCCCCAGCTTCCTCCTGGGTGGACGGTCGAGTAAGATCCCTCCTCGGACGGCGAGGAGCGGGATCACTGATATCCTATTTGGCCTCACCAGGGACATCCGACCCCGGCGCTAGTTTCTGTTATTTACCTTGTTCCACTGCTTTCGAACCTTGTAAAACTCTGATTTTGAACCAGTGTGTAATGAACCGTTGGACTAATTATTTGATCTGTTGTATTCTCTGAAACAACTCACCTTCGTGTGAGCTATGCTAACTCGATCCTGTTTAAGTGGTTAAATCGGATGAAATCCGACGGATCGTCGAGTTAACTTGATTAAAGTATGAGATTCGCGTGTTAGGCGACTTAACCGTGCTTTAGCTAAGTTAATCAAAGGTGTTCCGCCACAGCATGATTTGACAATGTGATGCTACAGTAAACATGTGCTAATGATGGTTTAATTAGGCTTAATAGATTTGTCTCAGGAATTAGCCTCCATCTGTGTAATTAGTTTTATAATTAGCTCATGTTTAGTCCTCCTAATTAGCCTTCGAATATTCGATGTGACATGAATTTTAGTCCGGGCTAAAGATGCAAACACCCCTTATTTGGATCCTCTACCGACAGCGCGTGGCCGTGCCCTGCTACCTCAAAGATCTAGCATGTACAGAAGCGGATCAAATCTCGTTGATGACACAAGGCATCACAGGCAGGGGAGGGACCACGGGTGCACTTCCATTAGTTAGGGCCCTTTTGGCAACCTAATTCCCCGCCGGGTTCCCGGCCATTTCTGCGTGCTGGCAGCCCACGCGGAAAGTTTCGACATCTTTGGAAGCTTGCTAGGCGGGGAAGTCCGGCCTATCTCAGCCGAATCTTCCGCACGGAACGGCTCCCGGCCTTAAGGCATCGGGTGTCCATCCCCGTCCCGAGGACACCGTCTCCTCCGTGTCTCCTCGTCTCGCCAAAAAGCCACCACCAACCCGCGTCTCCTCCGTCGCCGCCGCTCCTCGTCTCCTCCTCCTCCACCGCCCCCCATCTCCTCTGCCGCCCCGCCGCCAACTCGTCCATCTCCCCCGTCGAACGCCGCCGCCGCAGTCGCTCGCTCCTCCACCATTGCCCTCCCTCCTGCTCATCTCCGACGACCGGCCGCGCCTCTGCCCTCCCGCCTGCTCGGGTAAGTCCTCCGCCAACCTCTCCCTGCCATGCTAGGGTTTCTCCTCTCCTCTTTTCACCTCACCTTATACTCACAAAAGTTCTTGCAGATCTTACAGCGGCGTGGTTCCTACGACCAATGATGACCTGACGCAGTTCCTACAGTGGCAGATTTGCCCAATTCGGACTCCCCTGCCATTTCCACCTCCCCATCAGCCATCAGGTGATTCACTTGGTACATCCTTGTCAGTCAGATGTATAGTTCCATGGTTAGTTGATTGTTTGATTGGTCATCCTTGTCAGTCAGATGTATAGTTCCATGGTTAGTTGATGTAATTTTGTTTGTTGCCTCATGAACACCAACAATGGGAAGAATAGGTGTTAGTTAAATTTTGGTGCATGTTTGCTAACCTTTTATTGTAGGAATCTACATTACTTAACTTAATCTAAACAGGATCTTTAGCATCTAGAACATGAACACCACTTAGTAAAAGGCTAGAAACACAACCAGCAGCCATAGTTTGCGACGATCTGGCCATTCGTGTCGTGGACGAGGCCGAGATGATGGGTGCCATATATGTTCTAGGTCCAAGTAGATCCCGCCTTCCTTCAGGTCTCCACCTCGTCTGTCCAGGGACGGCGATGGTGGCGCGGCAGCGGTCTTCGAGTGACTCCAGCGCGGTCTTCTTGAGTTTGTTTGGTATGACTACGTTTCCTGATATGCGAAGAATGCATATGATCATACTCAGTAACTCTTTAACTGACAAATACCGTCTTCTCCGAAGAGCTCGGTAACAAGAAAGACAACCAGTGCCAAGGAGGAAGTGTCTCTTCTCTGCTACAAAAAAGGTGTCCACGTTGCGTAGGCTCCTAACTCAGAGCAACTCCAATAGAGTTTCTATCTAACTCTCCAAGTCAAAATTTGGCAAGTCATTAAGAAAATCGTGGTCCAACAGAGTTGCTATCTGGCTATCCATCCCATCCGACTTGTCAAACTTCCCCTCACACTAAGAGGGTGTTTGGTTCTTTAGTCCGGACTAAAATTTATGTCACATCGAATATTCGGACGTTAATTAGGAGGATTAAATATGACCTAATTATAAAATTAATTATATAGATGGAGGCTAATTCACGAGATGAATCTATTAAGCCTAATTAATTCATCATTAGCACATGTTTACTGTAGCACCATATTGTCAAATCATAGACTAATTAGGTTTAATAGATTCGTCTCGCAAATTAGTCTCCATCTGTGCAATTAGTTTTATAATTAGTCTATGTTTAATACTCCTAATTAGTATCCAAACATTCGATGTGACAGGAATTTTAAGAGGTCCTAAAGAACCAAACACCCCCTAACTTGGCAAGCCAATTTGCCTTGCCAAAGCGTGGGTCCCATGCGCAACAATTGTCAGAATGGAGAGTGCAAAATGGAGAGGCTGTTATAGTACAAAATAGAGAGGCTGTTGGAGTGGATGAAGAGTGCAAATTTTTAGAGAGGAAACTAGCTGTTGGATTTGGAAAATTGTAGTAGATAGTGTTAGAATGAACAACTTAATATAGAGAGGAATTTTTTTGCCAACTTGGATAGAGAGTCGAATAGAGAGAGAAAAATGGGTAGTCCGTTGAAGATACTCTTACGCGAGAATACATAAATGAAGGTACATGCATGCTACTACGTCCGTTCCAAAATATACATCGTTTTGAATTTTTAGATACATAGACTGTGTTACGTATATGGATATAACTCTTTACTTAAGCGCATAGCAAAATCTATGACCTGCATTTTGAAATGGAGAGAGTATTTTCTTACGACAACAATTTCTGCACCGTAGGGTTTTTTGTTTCAAGCAGCTCGAATACGTTGCCACGCAGCCCGGAGGAGCGACCTCATGGGGACGCGCAGCCACAGCCCGCTGGTGCCGGGGCGGCTCGAGGTCGTGACTCGCGACTGCCCCAAGTCCTCTCCGAGTCTCCGTTCCTGCGCCTGAGGGAGAGAACCCCCGATCATCGGACCTGGAAGGCGCTGTCCTCGGGTTTATTTGGATCCTCTACCGAGAGCGCGTGGCCGTGCCCTGCTACCTCAAAGATCTAGCATGTAGAAGCGAATCAAATCTCGTTGATGACACAAGGCATCACAGGCAGGGGAGGGGCCGCGGGTACACTTCCATTAGTTAGGGTGAGAAAACGACAGCAAATTGGTGGAAATATTTAGAAAGCGTGGTTTTGGATGGCATGGCAGAAAAAATTAGAAAATGTGGTTTTGGTGGTGGTGTAAAACAATGACATACTTTACCTGACAAGTGGGACCATCGTGAGTGGTATTGGTGGGTTTGCTTCAGTGAAAAACGTTCTTTAAAAAACTCGCACTTTACAATATTTAGATTAAGGAAACAACAAAAAGTCATGTAAAACAAGGTAAAATTTATCTACAACACAACTTTGTGTTCGGTATTCACCAACGGAAATAAAGAAAAACGTAACCCTATCATCAACATTAGTACAATTATGAGAAGATTCAGCGAAAGGTCTTCAACAATGAATCAAGCGGCAGCTCTTGCCTTCTTTGGAGGCGGATTCCCTCCAGCAAGCAGAACGTAGGCGTAGAAGCATATCATCGCAGCACTGGGGAAAGAAAGCAATTTTCAGAAGGGTAGTAGAGGTATGAAATGCCTTGGAACAAGACAGACAGAGAATAGGGGTTAGTAGTACCTGAGTGCAGCATAGAAACCCCAGGGAAGCACCTTCTTCGTCTATCACAAAAAAGAGTAAAATAGATAAGAAAGCAAATCGAAGTGATCAGAAAATGAACCAAATTAGTCTCACTTACTTGTGTGTATGCCTGACAGTGCTTCCATGATACCGCAGCAGCAACACCTGCAAATGAAAAGCACTGCAGATTAAATTCTCAAAATTTTCCATATACAGAACTACATCTCGGCTTATGATAGCAGATTATCAGCAAGACCAAGTTTTTATGGAAGTCATGATATTGCCTCCTAAGAAATGCATCTAATAAGACCTGACAGATAGTCAACTCGCACTGGAACTATTCTCTCTGATTCAGTGAGATCTGATAAGATGTTTATGCTGGGGAAAATAAACTACCTGCTTGCGCCAGTATGAACGGCAAGCTGGATTTTCCGCTCCTCCAAACTTTAAGGCTAAGCACACCAAGGGCTAATATAGCAAGGCCAGGTGCAACACCGAAAGTAAGACTCACAGGACTCCTCCAAAATAGAAATCCAATAAGGCCCATGGAAAACAGGAATCCACCTGAAAGAGGAAGAGTGCACGTTGTAAGTACTCTTAATAATTAATTTGAAGCGACAATATCGAACAAAGAAGGATACCATAATATTAGAGAAATCAACAAGCTCACAAAAAGGTCGATATATAAATATTCCCCAATTAGATCTAATGATAAAATACCCGGAAGTTTCCTACAACCTCTATTTAAAGATTTATTCAGGGGCATGGAGAAATATAAGTAATAGAAGACATCATACACACGTAAAACAAACAAACCGTGTTCTTATATCAGTAAGACTTGAGCAATGACTAACTTCTGCTTAAAGGCATTCGCACTAAAATTTGCTAGAACAAAATTGAAATCATACCAAAAGGGATCCCTAGGCAAAAGTCGTGTATCTTTGCACACTTTTGTTGAGGAACAACCTCCTGCTCTGTACTTATCTCTTCATTAGCAGGTGCCGCAATGGCTGGCTCTTCAATTTCACCACCTGTTTGCTCTGTAGCGGTGACAGAATCAACAGGAGTGGTATAGTCTGCCTTCATGCACATTGTAGTCAATGGCTGCAGCAATGCCATCAGATGAAATATTAACCACAGAGATTAGGAGCACAAGAGGAAGAACATAAACAAGAGTAGATAAAAATATGCTATTTTTGCTAGAAAAATCCATATAGGAAGAACAATAAGCTCTTTGCATGGAAGGTATAGCACATAGTAAATCACATGTACAAATATTCATGGGGTTCAACAAAAAGCTTGCTTTCATCAGAAATATGGCCTTTTATTATGATGGTAAAACAACACCGGGACATAAAAAAATGATATAAACATTCTAGGCATAAAGGCTATGAGATCTAATATTTGCTTGAGCTTTGAACTCGTATAAAAACGATGCTAACTTCACTAAGCGCCTATCTTGGACCCAAAATAATATTCAAATTAGGAAAAAGTCCAAACTACTCCCTTCAAGTATAGCGAAAGTCCAGAGAACCCCCTAAACTATGTTTTGGTTCAATTTACCCCCCAAACTATGTTTTGGTTCAATTTACCCCCTAAACTATGCTATTTGGTTCAACTTACCCCATAATGCAATTTGTCATTTTTGTTTCCCCATACACAAGTTGAGTTTTAATTTGAGACTTTGCAGGGTGGTAGTGGACATCATAATCTATATTAAAAAAATATTTTACGAATTTTTCATCATTAGTTTTTATATAATTTTGTATCTTAATGATAAGTTTTATTATTAAATATCTTACCCTATCAAAAAGTGATGAAAAATTCATGATATATTTTTTTAACATGTCTTATGTTGTCTGCTATAATCTTGCAAAATCTGAACTTAAAACTCCACTTGTGCATGGAGAAACAAAAAGGACAAATTGTGTTAAGGGGTAAATTGAACCAAATGCATAGTTTAGAGGGTAAACTGAACCAAGAAATACTTTAGCAGGTTATCCAAACTTTGGTTATACTTGAGGGGAGTAATTTGGACTTTTTCCTTCAAATTAATTCTGGTAATTAAGCTAAAGTGGAGTTTTGCGAAGGGAATATTTGCCTCGAAGCATCATCCAATAGCATGATCATACAATATATTTGTGACATCAAATTAAAGCATGAAGGCTTTGATAGGTATCAAGGCCACTAATGAGAACAACAGTTGAAAAGCTCAGATTAAAACTTAACTTCAGTAATGTAATACACACCAGGAAATACACCCAAAGTTCTGCAGCACCGTAGGCATACATTCATTTTTTTTAAAAAAAAAAAGAGCAAAGAAATAGTAAAGGCCATAATGATACATAAAAATCTGGGCTCCTTCAATTTAATAGACCAAATAAACATATCTGTTGTTTTAGACTTTGAAATCTAGCTCCAGATCTGGAACCGAATAATAGCATATAAACATGATAAGTGACAGTTCTGAATACTCCAACTGCAGCACAGATAAACTGAATAAATAAAGAGCACAGCAAAGATTGATTAGCCTCTATAGGATTCAGACAAACATGAACCTGTCTAATCAAGGCCTACTAACGCAAATAGAACCACAAACAATCATGCAGTTGACGTCTACTGCTAAGTTACACAACAAAAACATATTAGTGTGAAAACAATATTTTAGTGTTTACTCTCAAGTTACAGAATTCAGATTTAAAGAACACAGACCAGAAAAAACTGCACATGAATACAACTAGCTTTGAACTACAACACAGAAAAGATTCAGTAACTAAACACACAAATATTGCTGACTGACTATAGTGAGATCATAGGAAAACCATGAGACAAGGACACTGCTGCAGACAGCAATAATTCTTATAGCAATCCAGTTTATCCTATTGGGACAAGGAACAGAAGTTCTGAAAATTCAAGTTGAACCCATAGACTTGTTTTGAGTTGAAAGTTTGTTCTTTAATATCCACAACAAGCTGAAAGGTTCCTCTTTCTCATGAGCAGATCCACATAGAAAAATGGAAATAAAATCAATCCACTTGACATGGAAAATCAGACAAATCTGAGCGAGTGCTACCGCAAAAGGCAAAGAAGGTGTCTGCTGGGAACTTTCAGAGTCACAAATGAGGATTCTGTCATGCTTCACGGCATTGGTTTCATAACTTATATACAGCAGCCTTGGCAACAATGGGAGTAATAGTGCAGAACTGTACCATGTTGCCATGTTGTTTGGGAGTAATGTGCAGAACTTTTATTTGTTTGCCAGGGGGGTTATTAAATGAAAATATTGATAGGAACTTCAAATTTGTGATTCTTTCCTGAAACTAGCCACCTGTACTAGTTTTATCCCCAATTTTGAACAAGCCATTCAGTGCATTCTCTGGCACTAGATCTTCCTACTCTTTAAACCATTCTGGACTGGTAGTAGAAAATTTCCCTGAACCATTCTCCTAAACTCACTCGATGCACCACGCAAAACCCATGTTTAATCTATCCGTCCTCATTCTAGCTACCCAGCAAGCACCGAACCATGAACATTCCTAAAATCTAGATCCAGGTAGGCCAGGCAGCTGAAAAAACCGAAGCAGGATACTCACCTTGTACGCGGCACTAGCGGCAAGGTCACCGAACGCCCCCCACCGAAGCGACGCCGGGACGGTGGACGGTGCTAGCGGCGCGAAGCGGAGGATCCGGGCGCTGGGCTGGGCCAGCCACCGCCTCGCCGTCGCCTTCGCCGGCGCGGCGGATCCGCGGATCTGCGCCGCGGCCATCGACTCTGCCGCCGTGGGGCTCGCTTGCGCCTACGGCACCGTTGTGAAAGAGAGCGAGTTTGCTCGGAACGAAACTCGCGGCGCGGATCGTGCGGAATGGAGTCGCCGGTTTCTTGTTCCGAGTGGGGAGGCGGTCAGAGGAGGGGGAAGTCGTTGGTTGGTTGGTCGCTGCGACGCGGCTGTTTCCTTCGTGCTCGGCGGCGACCGGGGCACGTGGGAAACGGGGAGCGGGCGGAGAAGGGTGAAGGGAGCCTTATCCCTGCCTGGGCTCGGGAGATGGGCTGCCTGAGCAGGCTAGTGGGCTCTGTTGTCAACTTCGGTCCGCCGGCTGGGGGAGCACAACTGCACAAGAGCGGAATACCTATCCCTTCCTGTGTTTGAGATCCGTGCAACCGTTATTGGCTGCATGATCTCCTTGTTCTCCCGTCTCTCTTGTTGCACGAGCGCCGCCGTCGGGGTGCGAGGTCGCAAGGAGAGGAAGCTGGGCGGCGGGGTGGTGGATGGGCAGGAGAGATCGACGGCGAGGTTGCCACCGGTCGCCGACGGTAGCTGAGCTGGTGGGGGTGGGGTCAGCCGGATCGAGTTAGGGTTTCAAGTTTGTGAGGGGCGGGCTTTCCAATAGTTCCCCGGATGTAGAAGAATATCAGCGGTGGGGTAGGTCTGGCCGCGATGGCGGTTCGGCCAGCGGCGGAGGCGAGGCGGCGCGGGAGCACCGCCGGCTGGGTGGGGTTGGACATCCGGTGGGCGGCGGCGGGGGTGGCGAGGGGTGGATTAGGAAGGGTGGGGTAGAGGGAGGCGCAGTGGTGGGTGGGCAGATGGTGCGGCAGCCGTCAGCCGGGGCTGTGGAGGAGGAGATGGGGGTGGAGGGCGTCGGGAAGAAGATAAGGTCTAGATGCACTTTGGTGGGCTGGAAGGTTCTATCCCTATCTATCTTCCGATAGAAGCCCTCGCAGAGGAGAGACGACGATGAAGGAAGAATTCTTTTATTATTTTATTTTATTTTTTAGTGTTTTGAAAAACACGTGTCCAGATAACAATTGCAAAAATATTTTTGCAAATTTTTTTTATTAGGATATGTGTTTTTGCAAAACACTAAAATATAAAATATATATAAAAAAATATTTGCCCGCTTTTCTTTTCTTTTTTTCTTTTTTTATTCATTCTTTTTGTAGTTTTATTGTTTCTTTTTTCCCCTATTTTTCATGACTTTGTGGCTTGTGGAAGAATAAAAGGCTGGTACTCAATTTTTTAGCTTTGGAAAATAAGAGTTTGAGTATAAACTTGGAGGAGATGGTTGAGGTTTTTCAATTCACATGGTTGTGATTCCCATGGCACTATTGATATTGCCCCCACTCGTTATCACCATTATCATGTACCATGGTGGTGTTGCTAACGTTAGCAAAATTATTGCAGTGGCGTCATGTCTTTGTTTTGCTCCCAGGAGAGCATACTTTTCCCCGTATTTGGAATAATCATTATAGCCACAAAAGCTACACTTTGGTCTTGTTGCTTGGGCACTATGTCCGTAGTTCTTGGGAGGATGTCAATAAGAAATTCAAACTTTGGAAGCTTAGGTACATGCTTTTATGATAAATGAGTTGTGTTTCTTCCCTTTCACAAGTGCAACATCTATAGTACTCCTATTTATTATGAAGACATATTTCATGGTGGATATAACACAGCTAATTTGATGTTGTATATATCGATGCATTTTTCTATAAACTTCATTAAAATTAGATAAGTTTGATTTGGGTCAAAATGAAAACAACTTTACATTGTGAAAACAAAGGGAGCACAAGGCAATTAGTAGGAGTTAGTTAGGTTACCTTGCAGTTTCCCTCTTTCTCCTTTCTTTTTCTTATTAAAAACATTACTGATTAAGAAATGTTTCAAATCAAAACTTCTAACTTCTAGTATCTGTGCTGACTGGTACTGAGCTAGCACTAATACTTATTGTTCCTCGCTGGCTCGTGGCAAATAGTCTTTGAAATATCAATGTTGATGGATAACACTTAGGGATCCTATTAGTGCTGGCTTATATTATAAGTCATCACCACCATGATGACTGAGTTGATATAGATGATTGTTTTTTCTAGTAGTGTGTTTTGATTTAAAAAGAAGTTATGAGTCAAAATTTGCAGGAAAACAAAAAAGAAATATACGGAACGGGACACATGAGCTATGTGAAAAAGGAAGCATCGGCGAGGTAACTAAGAGCATAATTAGTTTGCTCCCAAAATTTTGGCAAGCTAAAAGTTGGGTAAAAAAATTTAACAATATTTTAGTAATATAAATGGGAGATGTCGGCAAATTTTGGTAACAAACCAAATAGTAGCAAAAAAATTAGCTTAACAAAACTTTAGCATGCCCAAAAATTTTGGCAGCAAACCAATGAGTAACTGGTAAGTACATGCAGATGTGTGCACAATTTTTATCGTCTTGGGCCGAATAAAAGGCTGGTATTTGTCACCTTTTCTAGCTTTGCAAAACAAGAGTTGAGGAGATGGTTGAAGGTTTTTCAGTCCACATGGTTGTAAATTTCTATGACAATATTGATACTGCCCCTACTCATTCTTACCATTATCATGTGCCATGGTGGTGTTGCTAACGTTAGCAAAATTATTGCTTAGTGGCGTCATGTCTTTAATTCGCTCCAGGCGAGCATACTTTTCCCCATGATCGAAATAATCATTATAGCCACAAAAGTTACCCTTGCTCTTGTTGCTTGGGCACTATGTCAGTAGTTCTTGGGAGGATGTCAATATAAAATTTGAAGAGTAAATTTCACCAGCGGTCCTTAAACTTGTCCTGGATTCTCATCTCGATCCCGGTACTCTCAAAATGCATATAGTAATCGTTAAACTTATCCCGAACTCTCATCCTAGTCCCAATACTCTAGAAATGTACGTAACAGTCCGTAAACTTGTTCGGAACTCTCATCCGGGTCCATAAACATGTTCCGTGGTCTCATCCAGGTCCATACACTTATCCAGAGCTCTCAGCACTAAAACTTTTAGTTAGATTTCAACTTGGTTTCAAATTATCATGATTTTTTTTTATCAATTTTGAATGTGATTCGAACTTGGTTTCAATTTCTAATGAATTTCGGATCAATTTTTAGTGGGATTCGAACTTTTAGAATTTGAATCCCACTCAAATTGATCCAAAGTTCATGAGTATTTGGCACCGCCTAGCATGCCTCTTCGTGTTGACCCTCCTTGCTCTCATCACAATATTAGGCTATAGAAACTTCTAGTTGGTACTCAGAACTTTGAACTAAAAACCATTGAGATTTTTAATTAAAGTGAATATGAACTTTGAACACATAAGTTCAACTTTGAATGAATATTTATAGGGGAGGATTCAACTTGGAAAATTGTAAAAGAAACTCAAACCAGGCCATCTGGCATCTGATAGTGTGACTATGTAACTGTTACGCTAAGAGTTTAGGATTTAAAGAAAAGAAAGAGAAGGAGACGTCCACACAAAAAGTCACACATTGGCGTGGGCAATTGTTGATAGGGTTTTTACTGCATGTAGATGAGAAGAGATATTGAACTATCCCTTTAATCTTTTTTTTTGAACGAACCGCACAAAAAGATAGTACGTATTTCATTGATATAGCAGAAAAATATAAGACTACAGTCCTGGGAGGCTATAGGCATGAAAATAAAAAGAAAAGAAAAACCAAAAAGATTCGCCCAGTTGGATTGGGACATCAACACGGATAACCATTCAACTCAAATCGCCACACCTGACTGATTGGATTGGGACGTCAACGCCGGCCTCACCACTCTACTCGCCATGGCAGCAAACAAGCGGATTTAAACTCCGTCTGACTGACGGCAGCAGAGCCGAAGTCTTTCCGTGGCACCCACCAACATTCCCGCTCATGTAGTCGCCGAAACCTCCAGGCGTGGCTCTGTGTCGATAGGGAACCGATAGAAACAGACTGCATCGCACCGAGAAGGCCACCGCCATGCGGGGCCCTCTGCTGTAGTGCCGCTGCAACACCACACTCCACCTAATAGAGTGATACCATCGAATCCGGACCTCTCGCAGTCGCCACCACAATAACACAACGCACGAGAGCCTCGCCACATCCGTCGTTGGACTCCACCTCTCTCTCGTCGCCTTAAAGAGACACCGCGTGCGGGGGCCTCGCTACGCCCGCCATAGTACTCCACGTCACGGATCCATTTCTTTTGTCGCCGTCGGAGTGGTGAGCAATATTGCCTCGCTCCACAAGATCTCCATCGATCAGCCAAGCCATTGCTGCCGCATGTTGACTTCGCCTTGTTGCTTCACCTGCGCAAATAGCATCCGCCGCCATGTCAGCAAGCTAAAGAAGTCGCTTGCGCCGTCTTCCGACGATGTACCACACCGGATAGCCCAGCCAAGCTGAGCCATCCACCGTGGTCCGCTGCAAGACTAGTTGTCCACGATGCCATTGCCGCTAGCGTCGTCCTTCGACGCAGTCCCCCGTCGCACTGACCGTTGCCAAGTAACGCTAGCCGCGGCGGCCCGCTGCAAGTAGCCAAAACAGACAATCCTGCGACAACCCCTGGCCGCCACCATAATTGCGATTGCCTCCACGTGGCCTCAGCAACACTCGCCCAGCTTGTCCTGCGGCGGAATTGCCACCACTAGCTGCGGCCGCCCATAACTACTGGACCAGCAATGCCACAAATCAAGATGGGTCTCTAGAGACGACGCCTCCAAGGAGGGCACGAAGCCAATGGCACCGCTGTCGCTCGTACAGGATCTGGACAGGGTTTTCACCAGAGGACCCCATGAAACAGGTTTGTAGCTTAGACATGACGCCCCTAACGAGGAAAAACGACGCCCTAGGGAGACGCCATCATCTCCAGCAGCAAGAACGCTGGCGAGGGCTTTCGCCCGAAGCATCCCAACCTCTCACTGCACGTACATGGCTTGGCACTCCCAATCCATAGTCACGGCACGACATCGTCACGGCACCTCCACGCACCACGTCGCTGAACCTCCATCTCCGCTGCGCTCGCCGCTCAGATGCACCACCACTCGACCTCCGCTCCTCGCACGCAGCCACCACCGCACCGCCTCACCGTCACGCATCGTATGACCACACCTCACCACCGCTGCACCCCTCGGCTCAACAATTCAACCATATAGCACGTCGTCGCCGGGTCGCCGCCCCGCGGCCACCTCTCTCCTCGCCTCCACTGCCTCGCGGGCGGGGGGGGGGGGGGGGGTGGCAGCAGCGTCACCTTCTACCGGCCGGTCAGTGTCCTGGAGGGGTTCTCCCTCCTCGGGCACTACTGCCAGCCCAATTGCCGCCCGCTCCACGGCCACCTCCTTGTCGCGAGGGCGGGCGCCCCCCCGCCCGGCACCCCGCCTTAGCCGCTGCCGCCGCTATACGCTCGTCTGGGAGTTCCGCGCCGGCGGTGTCGCCAACAGCAGCATAGCCCCCGGATCCGGTCGGCGCCGTGCCGGATCCATGGTCACCGCATCTCCTTCCCACACATGACGCACTGCAGGGCTGGGCCATCGCCTCCTCTCCTCCGGCGCCTGGACAAGCTGCAGGGTTGGGTCCAACCCATGTGAGCCGCGCCACTCACCTAAAGCCTCTGCCGTGATGCCGGATCCGGTCTCCAGGGTGCGGATCCACCTCTCCGAGGCGGTGGTGGATCTGCCATGGCTGCTCTGCCCCCTTCTCCCATCCGAGATTGATGCCCTCGGCCAATCTTCGCAGGAAGATCCCGCCGCCGCCATCCTAGGGCCCGTGCGGGCTTCCGGCAGACCCCTTTGGTGGCGGCGAGGGGAGGAAAAGGGGGGAGGGGGTGGCGGCGAGGTGTACGGTCGCCACCCGAGTTGCTCGAGCGGAGGTGACGCGGGGCGAGATGTGTTATTTGATGAATTCCTATCCCTTTATGTTAAAATCTAGACAAGGAGAGAAATCGAGTTCACATCGAAAGATACTACAACCAGCGAGTTTATTATTTGGATTTTGCGTAACTTTAATAAAATACACCGATTGCGACTCAGTGCACACACAGAAGATGCATTATTTTTCTTAAAAGGTTGAGGGATTTTGGCAACTTTACCGTGATCCGCATCGGCATCTCCACGACCTGCGATGCACATGGCCTGAGCCGTACGGATCTGCTGGGGGCCTGGGGCACGTGCATCGTCGTCCCTCCCGTCCACAGCAGCAGAGAACCTCGTGATCCGTACGGCTCCGGGCCCGAGCCTAACCGCCTTGTCAGCCTCAGCCGTCCCAGTCCACCGTGCACCGAGCCCACCCGCCCTCCCCTTCCACCTCCTCCCCTCGTCCCCCACCCCATACGCCGTGCGTCACCGATAACCGGAGCGGATAACCGGCCGCCCCAAGTCTCCCTTCCCTCCCTCCCGGTCGTCGCCGTCGTCGTCTCCACGGCCGCACACCCCTCGTCTTGGAGGTGAAGAAAGAAACCGCCCACCTATAAATGCCCCGCCCCCGCCGTCCCAGCCTCCCCAACTAAACCCCCCAAACCTACCACCGCCCACCCATTTCGCCTAGACTCCAGCCGCGGAGCTTTAGACTCAGGGAGGGCGGCGGTGCGAGGGGAGCGGGCCCGGGGGGAGGATTCCGAGGATGCACCTCTACAACGCGTGGCTGCCGCCGCCGGTGGCGGCCGCGGCGCGCGGGGAGGCGGCGGCGTTCGCGGGCGCGGTGCGGTCGGCCGCCGACGCGTGGCGGCCCGGCGACCCCGACTCCGCATACGCCACGCTCAAGTGGATCTCCGTGTTCGACCTGTAATTGCTTGCTCGAACTCCCACCCCTCCTCCCCTCGCTGTGGCTCAATTGCTTTTGACTTGAGGTCTCGTTTTACGCTTTGGTGTGCGCGTACGACCTGCTCCGACTGGTGTTGCCTGGAGTTCTGTTAACTTAGCAATCCGGTTTATCGAGTAGCGGGAAAGGGAGTGCCGAATTCGGCTGGTAGTATTGTCAATGTGTGGCTGGCTGCTTATTTCTGCTTGGTGCGGTCGCGTTTGGGTTGGGGAATTTTGGGTTAAGGCAATCGTCGGCTCAACTCTTACTTGCTCTGTTTTGTCATTTTCGTAGTTCTGACCTCCTATTGTCCGTTTTTCTGTTATATGTAGGTATTCTGTAAGTGCTTTTTAATGATGGTTAGTATAGTTCTATGCTGAGTTTTCTAAACTGCAGTCCACATTGAGAATTAGGACAGCCAATGAGTGATTTCAGAGAACTGCTCTTGATGGTTAGTTGACTGCGAGGTGTAATTTTAACCAAATTGGGGAATTCAGTTTATTGCAATTGCCGGAACAAAGAAGTATGCTGAGCCCTCAGTAGATTCACTGTACAGTCGAATGCATGGCTGTGTTTTTGTTGAATATGTTTGAATTTTATGTTCTAAAAGTATGTGTTGGATTTTTGGGAATTTTTTTTCCAGTAAATGGCACGCAAATGCCACTCTGAAGAATTTGGTCAGTAAAATGGCACTACATAGTTGATAATATATCAGTTTTCCTACATTTTTACAATTTCACCCAACTTTCCCATTTTCTTAAAGTAAAATTACCAGAACTTCACTAGGTCTCTTCTCCATCCCGCTGAACACGACTCAATTGTCAATTCAATAGTTTTGTGGCAAATGCTTATAGTTGTACCCTGTGATTCCATCCAGGGCTGAAAATGTCCGCAAAGCACAACTAAGTTGTTACAGTTTGCTTAATCCAGGCCCAGGGTTTATGGGGTATGATCCAAACTGATAAATACTTCTAGTTCTGGTTTGACAAGCTCTTCTGCGCTACTAAACACAGACCTCCATCCCTAGTGTAGTGGGAAGACTTTTGTGTTGTTCCCCGATTGAAATTGTATGATAGTAGGAGTGACAGGGGTACAGTTCAAGCGATCACCAAGCCCATTCTCGCCATTGCTTGCAGGCCTTCTGCCAAGGCACTGCGTACAGCCCACTAAAAAAACCCACAGTTTACAGCCAGAATTTGGCTGCATGGAGATGGAGTCAGTAGGTACTAGTACTACATGCATGTCACGGGGAACATTGATTGCTTCTTGGCATGACATTTGTTGCTGGAATCAGAGAAGGCGCTAAGAGCATTCTGAATATTTGGCATTAAGAGAAGCAGCAAAAGGAACTTTGGTTTTAAAAATGGAAATAGACCAAAGTAGTACATCATGGTTTTCACCTTTTTAGTGGCCAATTATTGACCAAATTCGTTCACTGTAGCATTTTTATCAACAATGCTTTGAGGAGTATTTTTTGATAACTCTCTCTTGAACTAGTAGTAGTTGATTGGTTATATTTTTTTTTTGATGTACTAAGTGTCTTGTGGAAACCCCTCTTTGAACTAGTAGTAATTGATTGGTTATCAACAAAAGAACCCTCATGTGGGCCATATTGCGTGATTGATGGATCTGATTCAATTCAAAGGGATGCAGATAAGTGAAAACCATCATAAATCATTCCCAGACATTTTAGGGATCGTTTGCAAATATTTACATATGTAGCCGAATTCACTTGGTGGCCTTTGACCCACATGATGAGCTCAGATGCTAGTAACCAAAGATGGGTTTACACTAGGCTCTGTCTCTTATTTTTTTTGAATTTTTATCTGTTTGTGACAATTGGATACATCAATCAGAAAGTGGATCTTGTTTGAACAATCTTGTTTAAATTGTTTAATTGCTATAATGCTATAATAGGAAAAATGATGCAGCTTATTTCTGTTGCATGATAGCTGACAAAAAAGTTGTGTATGATTGATAGAAACATTTGTTCTTTTACACTTTTGCTCTAATCCTCTAATTGCCATGGAGTTTGTAAGTGATGTCATTTACAGAGTTTGGGGATGTATTAATGTTGGTGTTTGTTTTTTCAATGGATTTAGTTTTATTAAAGCGAAGAGTGATATTGCTCCTGAGGATGTACAGGCTCTTATAAAGCTTGGGTTGGAGATATTTCATGCATCGAAGAACAAGTTTGTTGTTCAGGTAATTAATTAATGATCTGTATATGGATAGTTCAAATTTGTTTGCTCTTCGTTGACACATTCTTGTCTTGTTCAATGAATGATAATCAGATTAAGTGGGGAGGTTTGCTCGTCAGGCTTTTAAGAAAGCATGGGAAGAGGCTGTCACTTGCTGTGCAATGGAGGCCACTGTATGATACATTGATAAAGACTCATTTCAAGAGGTAAAGTTTGACCAGTACACATTTTCCAACAATGAAAGAATGACAAAATAGCTGATCGAGTGTCATGTCTGTTTCAGAAACATGGGACCTGAGGGCTGGAAAGTAAGGAAGCAACACTTTGAAACTGTTACCTCCTTGGTGCGTGCATCTAGGAATTTCTTTCCTGAAGGTGCGGCTGCCGAGATTTGGTCAGAATTCAGGTTTGGCGGCTTCCGTTTGGCATGTAGAGCACGAACCTTTACTTCCCTCCAGAAACGTCATACTTTTCGAACTGCTTTGCTGGTTTTAGTTTTTCTTTATGATCCACGTTATCCACCCACTAGAAGCCCCATGTAGTGTTTGGCTGGACGGAATCACAGCTTAATCAACCAAGCATATGATTCACATATTGTCCCTCCATTACAAAATTCACCAGACTTTGATCAAGTTTATAGAAACATGCACTAACTTCTACATCATGAAATTTGTTTCATTAAATCCATTATGAAATATGTCTTGGTAGTGCATTTATTTGGTACTGTAGATGTTAATATATTTTTCTATAAACTTGTCAAAGTTAGAAAAGTTTGACTTAGGGCAAACTAAAACCTACATTTTGGAACGGAGGGAGCATTCATTTTACTTTATTGTGGATTTGCAATAACAAAGGTATCTAATCACCTGTAGTGTAATATATAAAATCCTGTACCAATCATCTTTAAAAAAACTCTCGTAGGTATTTAATGTTGGTGTCAAACCATTCCAGCACTAATCCAGATATCCTAGAAAAAGGGTCCACCAGGAATATTTGGTTATGTTTTACACAGCATCAATCAAAGAGTATTATATTCCTTTTGATGTAAGCTGCACAAGAACTCTCTGTAAAGAATGTAAATTTGCATTTTATCTGATTCTTGCGGGTCCTTAAACTTGCCTAGGTATGGCACTTTTGTTCATGTAGTTAAGTAAGCTACCATTTAATCCATTAGCTAATGGTCGTAGCTGACATGGATCTGATGATAGATGACATAGCTCATGTTGATTTCGGCATCAAAATTCTCAAACTGTGGTACTGGGAGCAAATATCCGATTCCTTCATTGTAAGCATACCTGAGCAGTGCAATGAGGAGCAATTTGGCCATTTTGGAGTGCAAATAGGCAGATAGAACTAAAATGTTACATATGGGTATCTGGTGCTACAATTTGAACATCATAGAAGGAAGATAAACAAGATACATGGAACAACAATGGAATTATGGGTTTAGGTTTCGCAATGAATATAGTGGTTGTGAAAAACTTGATAGATTGGATATACGCTTCTTATGTGTCAATTCCACGTATTCAATGTCTATTTCATATCTTCAGGAGCATTTAATCACCAAAAAAGATGACAGGCTAGCTTAATGTTGACAATTTTAGGGCTTAAGTGTCACTCCTATGCATATTTGGGATCTGCTAAAATATGGTGCAATTTTAAAAACTATCATATCCATATAGGTTTGTGATACTGCCATCATCAGATTTCTAAATAACGAACTCCGAAGTGGCAACATGCACAGGAACTCCTAAGCGCATCTGTAAGATCGTAACAGCAAGTTAACACTAGTTTTAAGCTTGCACCTCTTAGTTGTTTCTTGTATTGATAATATCATTATTGTTCCTTCGGGACCATTATTTTTGTTAACATTTGGAAAAATAGCACACAAAATCAGCATAGATTGTAATTGCCTAATTGGAAATTGCTTTATGATATGCTGCAAACATTTATGTACCTTACCTTATACTGTAATGGAACTACAGGCCCTTGCTGGATAATCCATGGCATAACTCAGCATTTGAAGGTGTTGGATTTCTCAGGCTGTTTCTTCCTGTGAACTCAAGGAATCAGGACCACTTTACCATGTAAGTCACATATTTGATGGATAAGCTCCCTTCTTTCATCTGTAGCTGAGCATCGTTGTACTTTATCTTTTAACTAATTTTGTACTGTTTTAGTGATTGGATCGCACAATGCCTTGACATATGGGATTCTGTCACAAATTGTAACTTCTGGGATATCCAATGGGCTTCCATCATAGCACGCTGTATAAAAAAATTTAAATCAGTGAACTGGGATGATTTTTTGCCGTTGTTATTCACAAGATACTTGAACATGTTTGAGGTATGTTTCTTCTCTCGGTTTTATACTTAGGAAGAGTGGAGAATAATTTACATAAAATCTTAAATGTCTCACTAAACAACTGTTTTTGTTTTCATCAATCATTTTTCTTAGGATAGTAATACTGGTTTTATTGTTGTAAAAATGAAGCAGGTATTTGTCTGAAATTTCTTGAAATTTTCTTGTTAGTTTCCATGCATATTTTATCTCACATGCAGTGTTAAGGGTTTAAATAGTGGTAGTGGAAATGCAGTGGCAGGGTGTTTCTATAGCAGCCACGCATATGGCAGCAGAGTGTTTCTACTTTTGGCCATATTTGAAAATAGAAAGTTACGCTATCTTAAATTAAACACCAAAAGTAGAAAGTTAGCAGTTTTTAATTCAAAGAGCCAAGATAACATCAGAACAATGCATGTCATCATGATTTGTGAAATCCCCTTTAAACAAGAAAATTAGTACCTGTAAGTCTGTTTTGTACCCCCTTATGGTGCTTTTCTTGAAACAAAAAAAAAAGAAAATTTATAAAATATGTTCAAAGGGGAGTATTAGGAAAAAAATATTTGAAGTAGGTAAGTAAGTGAACCATAATATGTGCATTAGTTCACATGCATTTTTTGAAGAATCTGCAGGAGAGCTGTGTATCGTTTTATTAAGGAATTATAGTTCAGGAGCATGAGCTGCTGTGAGGCCTACCATTACATGAAAAATTTACAGGTTTATGCTAAAGAAACTAGAACAACCAAATAATAAAAGAACCATGATACAATCTAAGTGAGAAACACTACTACTAGTGTGGGAACTGCAGCAATGCCGAGTTCACCAAGCCTCTGAGGTCTTGCCTGATTTCCTCACCGATCTCCTCAACGAGTTGATGAGATAAAGTTGCAAACGAGTTCACATGCATAAGTTGGGTAGAAATATTAAAGTGGGAGGCCATATGAGGGAAGGTGGAACATTCCTTTCCTTATTATAGGATTGTTCTTTGGTTGTCCTTATCTTTTGCTAAAAGTTTTCAAACAATGAATCTCCTTTTGAACATAGGAAAGCTGGAGAGTTTTTTGAAGGTATTAAAATCATGTGGAAAAATAACTATGGAGTCCTTTGGAACAAAGGATGGACCTCCATATTTCCTATCAAAATTCTTTCGAGTGTTGGATCGTTCCGTATGACTTTTAAAGGGCTTTTAATATGAGGTCCAATCTCATGAATGATTCCTTCGTGAATCACATAGAATATCCTGTGTATCCAAATGATCGTTCCTTCAGTTTTCATATCTTTTGCACTTGCATTGTAGCCAAAATCTACGTCTTTGTTAAGGATATGGTAGGACCATTCTCACTAGAAAATATGGGGTAAGTGGCCAAACAAGAATCTGGAATGTTTCTGCTGCAGTGATCCTACTAACATATGTTGCATTTGCGAATGAGTGCTAAAAATAATCCCAGTGCCAAACCTTGTCCCCAATACCAGCACTATAATGTGTTATTTGAAACATCGAGGTTTATACAATGCTCTATTGGAGCTCTCAAAATTTCCAATGTTAAAGTTATCATAAAAGATATTTGCTTGTGCATTTCTTAGTAAATGAATGATCTATATAATATAGTTAATACACTAGAAATTTGCATGTTATGATATTCAATTGATGTATTTGAAATACAATTATTTGGTACTAATTGGTGTTTGGGTTGTGCAGAAAGTTGGTGGATTAGTTACCAACTCATTTGTATATTTCTTTCTGTATGTCTAGGTTCCTATATCAAGTCGGAATGGGTCATACCCCTTTCCGGTGGAGGTTCCTGGGAACACAAGGTTTTTATTTTCCAGCAAGACAAGAACACTTTCCAAGGCAATTGCAAAGTCAATTGTATGTTATTGATACCCTTTCAGTTCTTATTTTTATTTTTTTTATCTGACTGGCTCATGGAACATACTCATGTATTTTTGCCGCTGAATATCAGATGTCCTGGTATGGGCATAATATATACGTATAAGTCATGGCTCCAGTTTAATAAGGATGACTTATTCAGTCAGTAGCCTGTTAAAGTTTTTTATACTCCAATTAATTGTTACTGTCCTGTATATATCCATATAAAACAAGCTTGGCAAATGAACCAAGGAGATGCTATATTTATGTTGCTTCATAATTGTTACACCTGTTGCATTGTTCAACTAAAGCAATAAAGGAACCATCCAATTTTGTTTATACATTTTGCAGGTATACCTTATGAAGCCTAAAAGTTTAGCATTCGAGTATTTTGAGAAGCTCATTAATCTTTTGGAACAGTATGCCTTCTGACCTTTGATCTTCTTTGAGCTTGATGCAGTGGCTGCCATTTTGTTTTAACTTGACTGCTTCGGTTTATAGGTTCTATCATCCATCTAATGGGGGTCGATGGACCTACTCATTGGAGCGGTTCCTGCGGCATCTTGTTGTTTACTTTGAAAAACGCCTTCAACAAGAACAATTGTAAGGGATCAATCTTTACTTGCATGAGTAGCTTAAAAACATCTTCAACTTATTGACTGCAGTTCGTGTGTTTCAATATGTACACTTTAGTGATACGACGGTTGAGGAACATGATCAAACTTATCTGGGAAAGGAAGAAAGGGTTGTTTTTATCAAAGCTATCTTGAAATTACTGGATCGTGGCCAGTACAGCAAGGACAATTCTCTTGCTGAAACAGTTTCCATTGCAATTTCCATCCTGTCTTATGTGGAGCCAACCCTCGTGCTTCCGTTCGTTGCAACGAACTTCCAACTAGCCTTAGAGACAGTAAGTTTAACAGCAAATATGCATTGACCTTCATTTTGTTTTATAGATATTTCTTTAGTTGACTTATGAGAGCCTTGCAATCTGTTTAGTTTTCGATTGGTGCGCTCTTTAAAGAGCATACTTAAGTTACATGCTAATCATTTCAATTGTTTTCTTACAGACTACAGCTACCCATCAATTGAAGAATGCTGTCACATCTGTTGCATTTTCTGGACGTCCTCTTCTTCTGTGTTCTTTATGTTCATCTCAGTCTGATGATAGTAGTGTTGTTGATTCATTCAGTGATCTTATTGTCACTTCCCTTTCAAATGCATTACTTGGCATGGATGCCAACGATCCACCCAAAACTATTGCTACAATGCAGTTAATTGGTTCTATATTTTCAAATGTAAGTCTTTCCTTTATCTTTTCTTTTGTAATGCTGGTTTTTGGTAAAGAGTACTGTTATGCTAACCATTCTATGGTGTATATAGCTAGCTACAGTTGGTGATAATGATGATGTGCCTGCATTTCTCCAATCTACCTCTCTATCGAACTGGCTAGATGAATTCTTTTCCCGGCTGTTTTCTGTGCTTCAAAATTTGGAATCAAGTAGTCCAATGTAAGCTGTAAAGGTTTGCATTTGAAAGTTGTTTACTATTGAAGTACTTGTCACAGCATTGTAATGGCATTATCTCATTTGGATATTGCAGTAATGAAGGATACCAAACCTCCTTCATGTCAGGGACTTTTCTTGTTGAGGACAGTTCATATTACTTTTGCATGCTTGAAATTCTTCTTGGAAAGTTATCAAAACCTTTATTTAATCAGGTATCGCATCCTTATTCAAATGTTGCTACACTTCCACGTCCTTATGAATTCCCTATCATGCACATGTTTCCTTCTTTTGCAATTGACAGTCCCTGAAGAGAATTACCAAGTTTGTTAATGCAAATATCCTCCCTGGTGCTACTTCAGAAGTTGGGCTTCTTTGTTGTGCCTGCGTTCATTCATATCCTGAGGAGGCTTCAGTCCACCTTGTAAAACCTATCTTAATGACTATCATGTCCTCCTTTGAAGGCACCCCGACAACAGGTTATGTTGGAAGAGCAGTTCCTGACAAAATGTCTAAAAAGGTTTATTCATATAAAAGGTTTATTTCTGTATTACTTGAGTTATTCTGTGTTACACACCACTTGCATTTGTTGACATGCAGGCTGCACTTTCTCCTGCTCTGGAAACAGCATTAGACTACTATCTGAGGGTTTTGGCCATAGCCATCACTTATGCTGGTCCCGTGTCACTCAAGTATAAGGAAGAATTAAATCACATAATAACAGCTGCATTTCAGGCCCCTTCATGGAAGGTTATACTTTTCTTCTATCTTTTCGTACATTTGGACAGATAGTACCCCCAGCTCCCTGTTATATTTATACTATTTTTAGATGACAAATTTCCTTTCCTTTGGAATGACTAGGTCAATGGAGCTGGGGATCATCTCCTTCGCTCTCTGCTAGGAACTTTGGTTTCCTATTATTCGACAGATCAGCACAAGTATGTTTATGTCTTGTACACTTGATTGTTTCTTCATTTGATGTATAAATTGTTTACTCAACAACCAATATATTATCCTGATTTTTTTGTGTAAAATTCTGTAGGCCATTCACTTGTCAGCCTATTGGTAATATTATTGAACCATGGGGTTGTTCAAAAGCTCATCAGGATAGGGAGGTTGAAATGCTTAATTTCCCTCCAAAGTGGCATGATCCCAGTCAAGATGAACTCTCTTTTGCAAATGAATTACTACAATTTCATTTTCAATCAGCTTTAGAAGATCTTTTGACTATTTGTCAGACAAAAGTTAATTCTGAGACAGGTAGATATGCGTACTGGACATTAAAACAACATTCAGTTTCTTCTTGTTTGATTACTCATTTGGAGGCCACTAAATATAATGTGATATGTACATAAGAAAAATCAGTACACTCCTATTCAGGTACATTGAAGTCAATATGGTGGTAATGTATCTTGACTGGAAGCTGATTTTGATAATCTATCTTCATGTCAACCTCCCCCACCCCACCCCCCCTCCACACACACGACCACCACCATCCAAAAAAACCTATGTCGGCAGCTATGTTATCCTCTTTTTATGTATTTGGTTATTTGCTCAGGTGCCTACTTGATAATTGTTTTGTTTTTCTTTTAGCAGGAGATGAGAAGGAGCACCTAAAAGTAACTCTATTGCGCATCCTCTCTGCATTGCATGGTGTCATGTCTTGCTTGCCAGAAATGCGCCCATCGTACAAAGATGGGAGGTCGAAGGAAGTGGAGCCCATATTCTTCATCGCAGGATCTTATGGTAGCAATGTTGGCAGCTCTGAAATGCGTGAAAAGGCTGCAGAATTTGTGCATGTTGCGTGCAGGTGAATATTTTTGTTTTTAAGTCATCCTGTATCATTTGATAACATTTAGTACTTAGTCTCACAATTGTATATCCATCAACAGGTACTTATTAAAGGAAAGAACTGATGACAGTATTCTCCTAGCACTTGTTGTCCGTGTCATTGATGCTTTGGTAAACTATGGTATGTTCACTAGGTTCAAAGATTCATGGTGAATATTTCTCCCTGTTTATGTGACGGTTTACTGTTGTAGGCAGCTTGGAATATCTAGAATGGTCAAGCCATGTTCAAGCTTGGAAGCTAGAGTCTGCTTCTATAATTGAGCCTCCATGTAACTTCATTGTTCCATTTCATGCTCAAGGAAAAAAGAGGTATGCCCGTCTGAATTTGTGGATTCTGATTCTGCTATATGGATTGTGATGGAAGTTCTCAATTTTGTTTATATTAGGCCTAGATGGGCGCTTGTAGACAAAGCAAACTTGCATAGTACATGGAGATGTTCACAATCATCATATCACAGATACAGAACGAATGCAGATGTATCTCCATCTGTCCTCATGACTGATTTGATGAGTGATCTCATAGATCTCTCACTACACAACTATGAAACTGTTCGCTCGTAAGTTCTCTCTTCCCCCTTGGTTATAAGATGGAAATGTCTTAGCTTTAGTACTCCTGCCGGTCAGATTTAAGTGACGGTTTCATACAACAGATTTGGCCTCTGCATGTAGCCATTATTTTTTGTCTGAAGCGTCATATAAAAGTGACCGGAGATAGTACGTATTTCAGTTGAGTGTTGCCACCAACATTTGCAACACACGAGTATGTTTTTTGATCAGCAAGTGTACACACTTGTTTATGGGATACAAGCAAGCACACAATTGTTGGTCTTATTTGTAGTTCTCTTCAAGTAATGACCATCTTGTTTCTTTTTCTGTACATTCTTATGCAGGTATGCTGGAAGATCCCTAACAAAATTATTGAAGCGCTGGCCTTCTCTAATTTCTAACTGTGTTCCCACACTTACTGGATATTTGCGCGACCCGAAAGCTCCTGAACATGTGGTACTTGGTTCTTGCAGCATTCTGTCATCACGGACTGTTTTAAGACACTTGACCACTGTATGTGTATTTCACTACTTACATGCTTTAGACCGAGGTTAATTTCATAATGTGGATAGTATTAACATAATTGTTTCATATAGGATTCTGTTTCCCTCTCTTCTTTTATCATGGGCATTCTGGAAAGGTAGACTACATTTTTCCTACGCATCATTTCTACATTATGCCCTATGAGTATGTTTTATTGTACACCACACTTTGGCCCTGTTTGTTTCCGCTTCTCACAGCCATGCTTGGATTATAATCTAAGCGAAGATTTTCTCGCTTCTCGCTTTTTGCTTCTCATAGTTCAAATCTCTGAAGCGGCTTACCACATAAGCGAGAATCTTGGAAAATAAGCAAGGCGTTTGGTGGGATTCTCGCTTATTTTCACTGATAAGCCGCTTATAAGCGGAAACAAACAGGGCCTTTAACAAACAAAAATAATCAGCATTTGATAATTAGGGAATGGAAAAGTGTGCAATTTGTTAAGCTGATCAGTATGTTACTAACTCCAATCCTTTTTTCTATAGCTCTCATCATGAATCGTTGAAGTGTCAGAAAGCTATTACTGAGGTACAGTTCAATAGAAGATCTTACCTCTGTTAAAAAAGAGATAAACTAAATAAAATTTTAAGCTAAATGTGGCACTGAAGATTTTTGTATATATGTTTACAGCTCTTTGTAATGTATAATATATGTTTCTCTGGAATATCAAGGAGTTTCTTTAAAAACTCTGAAAGTCAAGTCGACAAGCCGGTATTTCTCAGTTTAGTTCCTCAAATCAATGCTTTGGGCTTTGAGACTAACAGCCTACATTGGAGGTGAGCAGTTGGTATATTCTGACATAAATTAACACAATGCTAGAGACATATGGCACTTAAATTTTTTGCTACCTCAAAATTTTAAGATTTTTGTCATCCCATACGTATATGCTGAACCAGTTATTCTGTCTCACTTTTCTACTGTTCTTTACCTTTCAGCATACATCATTTATGTACTGAGCTCTCTTTTCAGTAAGGACTCTGTTCATTGACTAATTGACCATACCCAATTCCTTTAGATGTCATGAAACTAGCTCTCCTTTCAAATTTGTCTTGAACTTAAATCATCTCAGGCCATGCTATTTAGTATATGAAAAAGTGTATTTTTCATCCCAAGTATTGCAAAAGTCTGACATTCATCCCTCATGTTTCATTTGGTGCTAATCAATCCCTTAACTAATTAAACCGGTGCATTTATCATCCTACCTTAGTTTAACAATGGTTTAGTGCTACCTTTTTTTTGAAACTTAGTGCAAGTCCTCCTCGATGAACCGTCAACGTAATCACCAGACTAATCCATGCTTAGCGATGTAATATTCAGGGTCGAAGATATAACCCCCCCCCCCAAAAAAAAAAATCAATAAATCCTCTACATTGCCTATCCCATAAAAATTTATGTGAAAAATTAACGGAACCGATTCATGCGAAACTATTATGGCAATTGATACAACTTTAAACGTGTCTAAGCGGTGATTAGTAAGATGATTACATGATCTAAATCGATGTTATATGACACTAAACCATTGTTAAACTAAGGTGGGGATGATAAATGCACCGATTTAGTTAGTTAAGGGGTTGATTTGCACCAAATAAAATGTGAGGGATGAATGCCACACTTTTGCAATACTTGAGGGGTGAAAAATACACGTTTTCCTTTAATATAAATTGAAGATGATAAAAAATGAAAAATACACATGTCATGAGCATTTGAAATTAAATTTTGCAGGTTCACATAACTTGCTTGTATTACATACATGATCTTTAGGATTTTTTAAACATTGCAATATGTTGGATAATTGTATTTTTGCTACGGCTATTCCTAGTGCAGAGTTCCATTGCAGGTTTCCAAGCATGCCATGTCATTTAAGTATGTTTGAGTTCATGAATGAAACAAGTTGTTCCAATTGGAAAAAATGAAACTCTATAGAACCTAATGCAAGGTTCAACAGGTTTCGTAGTCTTGGAAACAGCGCATACATAGTTTCATCCTGATTGAACTTCTTCCGGGATTAGCCTTGCCATAATTACCTTGCCATGTCATCACATATGCAGATGTGTCATCGTATTTAATGTGCATGAAACCTCTATGAAACTTGCACTGGGATTAGCCTAATAAGGATTCTGGAACTCCTGGTCACTAACAATGCTGTGTCTATTTTATTTTTTTACCCACATGATATGACAGCTTAGAACAAAGTATTTGCAAGTGCTTGCCATCTTTTTAATTGTTAATGACTTGTGTTCTCAAAAATTTTTTTGTTAATGACTTGTGACTGAGGTTTTTGTTTTCTATTTTTCTGGCGACCCGAGGTGTACAGCTTTTCCATTACTTTTAACAGAAAATAGTTTAAGAGTACACCGTAAGGCTTTGATTGTATCATATTTGAAAGAACAGGAAACTGAGTAGCTTTTTTGCCCCCTTGATGCCTTTGGTGCCATGGGTTCTGTTGCGGCCCCTCCCCTTTAGAACAAAGGTCAGGTGCCCAGGTCGGAGCCTGGTGGCATGAGTTTCTTCATGGTCTGTTTTGTCAGTTCATAGTAACCTTTACGACTGCTCCTTCCTCTAAATGATTAAGTTCTCGGTTGCCGTGATTTGAACACTTTGCCGGACCGTTGCTTAGGCAAGGATTCTCTAGTGACATCCACCAACCGAATTGTTATTTGTCTTCTCATATTAGTTGCATTTGCCTTGCCGGACCATTGCTTAGGCAAGGATTCTCTGGTGACATCCACCAACTGAATTGTTATTTGTCTTCTCATATTAGTTGCATTTGCCTTAAAATTTTTTAAACCCCTTTCTTAGCTTAGTAAAAAATGGGATAGAATTGTATCTTTGTTAATCAAACAAGAATAAAATGGTCTTTTCTCAACCTGAATTCTTTCATTTCAATGAGGCAAGATCTATTTTCAATGAGCGACCTTGAAGCCATGCTGTCTGGCCTTGTCTGCATATTAGATATATTCACTACAAAATAAAAATTTGCACCACAACTAAAGCATGCAGGTACAGAACAATCTTCTGTGCCGATTGTTCATAGTCATAGTGCACAAATAGCATTTCCACAATGACAACTACACATGAAAAACTATTACTTGCCCCTTTAATAATGTAATATCAATCGTAGATTCATATCTACTTGAATCGAATTTTACTATCTTGTAGTCATTACATACAAATGTACTTCAAACTTGCAGCTCTGTAATTTCAGGTACAATTTGATGGCCAACAGAGTACTTCTGCTGCTAATTTTGGCATCCAGAAATGAATCTGGCATATATTCACAAATGCTGGCAGAGACTGCTGGTATGGACAGCATGCTTCCTCTTTGTAGCTTCCTGTTATTATGGAACACATTTCGGCTATCATGCATTTATCTTCATGTTTGAAAAGGTCAACTTTGAAAATATTTTAATTGAGCTTCATTGTTCAAAATAAATGTTTTTATATTAGGTCATTTCTTAAAGAATTTGAAGAGTCAACTGCCCCACTCAAGAATGCTTGCAATATCTGCGCTGAACACATTATTGCAAGGATCGCCTCATAAGGCATGTCCACAAGGTTCACAGCAATCACTAGATCACCCTGAATATTGCAACACTTCATCGACAGGAGAAATTTTGAATCAGATAATTCAAGAGGAAGGATTCATGAATGAGACACTGAACAGTTTATCGAATGTCCATATTATTTCTGATAATGATGGTTCGTCAAAAGCGAGTTATGGGGCTTCATCTTTTCAAAGCGGATCTGACAAAGCAATCACTAATTTCTATTTTGATTTCTCTGCCTCATGGCCACGTACTCCTAGTTGGATTTCTTTAGTGGGTGGTCACACGTTCTATTCCAGCTTTGCTAGGATATTCAAAAGGCTCATACAACAATGTGGCATGCCAGTAATGTCTTCTCTTCAGACCGCACTGGAAGATTTCCTAAGTTCAAAAGAGAGATCAAGGCAATGTGTGGCTGCTGAAGCCATGGCAGGGATGCTCCACTCTGATATCACTGGGAATTTGGAGTCTGAGAAAAACTGGTTGATGGTTCAACTGCAGAAGATTATGTTAGTGCCATCTGTGGAATCAGCTCCTGAATGGGCAGCTTGCATTCGATATGCTGTTACAGGAAAAGAAAGATCTGGAACTCGTGCTCCTGTTCTCAGACAAAAAGTATTAGAGTGCTTATGTAGTCCTGTTCCTCAATCCATGGCAACTAGCGTACTTGCCAAGAGATATGCCTTTTTATCTGTTGCTCTAATAGAAATATCTGCACCGAAAATGTCTCCAGCAGAGAAGCAATACCATGTTAAAATTCTTGATGAACTACTTGACAACATGAACCATTCATCTGCACAGGTAAACCAAATGGCTCCACTGTGGGGGTGTCTATGAGTTGCCATTCTTTTTATTTCACTTTTCTTATTTTGAGAATATAATGCTGTCACATCTGAAGAGCATTTCCTAGAATTTTCTAGGAGTTCTCTCATTTTGTTTATTTAACAATTATAAAGTATGCCATCATATTTTAGGCCCTGCCACTAGGTTTTGATGCTCCACTATGTCGATGGTCTGTTTCTGTTAGGTAGGTTGGATTCGTAGTTCCTATAAACTGAATCAATCTTATGCTATCATTGCTTGGTACCTATGAACTGAATCTGGCTTATACTACGTTTAAGCATATGCTGTTTTCTGATGGGTGACTGGCAATGCTTGTTACATGCGTCCATACTCCATACTACGAGGCTACCACAGTACATGTGTACATGACAACACTCCTTTACATGTCAAATGTCAAATTTATAAATTAATTTTGATTATTTGACCAGTCAACAGCTATTCTTTCAGTGCTTTCCCTATTTCCCCATGTATTAAAGTGGAGGCACAGTTACAACTTTACAATGCTCATAGCTGCAGGAAAATAATGAAAAGAAACATTGGAAACCTTTTTGCTTGTTACAGCAACTATTTGTCCATATTTTCCTTCCTCCTTTCGAAGTTTCGGTTGAATTAAGAGAAGCAAGAATTTAAACCTTTTTTATTGATTGGACAGGCAAAGGCAAAAAGAATAAAGAACAATGATGAAACATTTTTAGTTTAATTAAATAATGAGCATAGGCAAAGTTCAGAAATTTTCACCATAAGGAAATATGGTTAAACATCATGTAAAATGTACTTTTACATCTAATTATTATGTTTAAAATTATGGCAGTCTTAGTTTACTGATGTGTTTTGTTAGTTTGTTTCCATTTGATTGGCAAGCGATGCTTTATGCTTACCTGTTTTTCTCATTGATCATTCTGGGCTGGAAATTGATTAAGAACATGTTATGTACTTAGTTTTCGCTAGAAGTTGGTGAAAAGCAAAATATACAATGTTCCCCAAATATAGTGTCAATTAATGTGTCTAATAGCATTTCCAGTTCTTTGATCCATTTCGTGAATAAACTCAAATTAGGTAGAATATATATAGAACAATACATCAAAGCTTAGCTAGAATATATCAATACTTTAGAACTTTTCTATAATTCAAGTGCCATTTATATATTAAATAAGCTTTTGGCATGTTACCAATGTTGAAGGGAAGACATCTACAGGGAAATAATTACTGTCTTTGCAACAATATTTTTTCTCAATCTATTTGCTTTTAAAATTTTGTTATCAGGTAAGAGAAGCAATTGGTGTTGCCATGTGTGTTACATGCTCTAATATTAGACTTTCTGAATCATTTGGCACTGGTTGCTCACCGGAAGAGCTTTGTGGGGATGTACGCATGATTGAACAAACAGGAAATGAATATTGGTCTAAATGCTTGACAGATGGAGCTAATGAATTAGCTGTAAGTATACAAAACAGTATTCAATCTAAGCAACCGGAGTTGACATCAGATTCGGCTGCTGAAAATAGCATGGATCATGGAGAGCAGGCTGACGCTAAAAGGATGGAAACGGTGCTTATTTTATGCCTTTCCTCCAAGTTGAAGGTGCCATACCCACTTGCTTCATTTCTTGCTTATGTCTTCCTTTTTTTTTGTTTCTTTGCAGATTTTTCATTTCATGATCGCATCTTTGAAGTCTGGGAGATCTTCTGTGCTACTGGACATTATTATTGAGCTCTTGTACGCTGTTCTCTCACTACAGGTAAACAATTTGGTAACTTATAGCAGTGTAAGGATTTTTTTCCTACTCTTGTTTTTACGTCATCTTCAATATATTATTTCTTGTAATGAAACAAAAAATGTTGAAGGTGAGGAAGTTCCTCTCTTCGTTTCTTTGTTAATGTCTTGAGGAATCTTGAAATTGAAATTTCTCTTCAGGCTGTTTTATCACCTTGGTCTGCTAGTAGACTGAAATTGATTTGGTCTGAACTTTAGAGGCTGTTAAATATTTTATCCCAAAGACATGCTCAGAAACTCTGGATGTTGGGTAGCAGAAATGTGTGATTTTATTACAATCAATTTTTATTTACATTTTATCTGCATATTTTCTCTTCGCAGGAAACCTCAAATAAGGACTTATCGTTGCTCGCTAAATCAGCTTTTGAGTTGCTGAAATGGAGGATTCTACATCGGCCTTTTCTTGAAACTGCTATTTCATCTATTCTTTCTTCAGTTAATGATCCTAACTGGCGTACCAGATCTGCACTGCTATCGTATCTCAGGACCTTTACATACAGGTTTGATTTCTCACTTTGTTGCCACTATACCCATTTTCATGACAGTGGTTTGCTGCACCATGAGTATTTCTTTCCTTGCGTGATACTCAGTATGAAAGAAATGGCGTAATAGTAAGTTGTGAATGCCAATATTTTTGTCCTTGCTACAAACAGCTCACTATTTTCATTTCCACTATAGCAGAGTGCCATAACTTGTGAGATGTTACTGTCACATGCATTCTCATTAAGACTAACAGAAACATTTTTCAACAAGGATAACCTTCCCTGTTACCTTAGTAATGGAAAATTTGTTGGAGTTAACAAACCATAAGAAAATAGTGATAGAGCTAGATGAAGAGATACAAGAGCAACAGAAACATAGCTTTTTTTTTTGACAGATTGAGTATTTCTACATACTTTATATGTGATAACTTCACTATGGTATTACATGCCTCTGATTTTTTCACTGTATCATAGAGCTAATGGAAAATGAATGCACTCCACTACCTTTGTCACAGGCACACATTCATCCTTTCTGGCTCAGAGAAATCACAAATCTGGCAAACAATAGAGAAGTTACTTGTGGACAACCAAGTTGAGGCAAGTTTATGTTCGTTTGACATGTATCCAATGAATATTTTATTTTCCTATACTTTCTTATTTGCCGCACACCAGATAAATATATAACAAACAACACTACTTACATTGTGACCTTTGCCTTGAGAAAACATGGACTATGAAAGTACTTTTCAGCTAAAGATCCTCTGTGGAGGCTGCTTTTGTCAGTGGTATGAAGTTTGTTTTCATACGTTCAGGTTAGGGAACATGCTGCTGGTGTACTTGCAAGCTTAATGAAGGGTGTAGATGAAGATCTATCCAAGGATTTCCGTGATCGGTCATATGCACAAGCCCAGCGTATTATTGTTGCACGGAGAAGGTAAACTTTCTGCTGATTGTGACATTCTCATGGACCAATAGTGTCTTCTCTTTTCTTTGCGTTGATTTGTTGAGTTGACAGTCTACTAATACCTGTTATTGGTTACAGAAATTCAAAATCAGGCCACTCTGTTGCTAGCATTCATGGTGCAGTCCTTGCTCTGACAGCTTCGGTCCTTTCTGTCCCATACGACATGCCTAGGTACTCTTTGTGTTATTTACTTTCTATGCCTGGCAGATGTCAGATGCTTCTCCTTATGCAAGGAGGCGGGTGTACCATATCTTGTATGAGTGGTTGATCATGTCGATTTTAATTATAGCTATCCTATAATTTCGAGTTGGAACTAACATTTTCTTGACTGGGCATGTGTTTTTTGTGGTCTTTGCAGCTGGCTTCCTGCTCATGTCACGCTACTTGCTCGGTTTATCAGTGAGCCTTCCCCCATAAAATCAACCGTCACAAAAGCTGTTGCGGAGTTTAAGCGTACCCATGCCGACACGTGGGGGATCCAGAAGGATGCGTTCACGGAAGACGAACTGGAGGCAAGCTTGAAATCTTTCCCTTGACCACCCATTTGGTACTGCTTCACAGAATACGCACATTCTCACAGTTTCGCTCACTTTCCTCATGCAGGTTCTTCGTGATACATCATCATCCTCGTCATACTTTGCTTAGATCAAAATTCCGATTACAGGGTATGCTCTAATACCGTGCGATGTATATGAATTTGTGACAGTTGAGCTGCCAGTGTTGCTCATATAGTATAATCTTGTATCATATTTGCTTTTCTCCATTATTAAGGCTTTGGCTTCGTACAAGTGGGATGGTGCTATGCGCGCGCGTTTGTATGTACACTATAAAGATAGGTTGGTTTAGGAAAATTACGTAAGAAGTGTTTTATGCTGCTTAACCCGATCCATAGCCTGCCTTTATATACTGGTACTCGATCCATCGTTGATCAGCATATTTGTTAGCGGCACAGGGACCAACGAAAACGAAACTCCCCCCGACAAGATCGTGCTAGCCGCGCCAAGCCTCTTCGTTAACCAGCGATTCTGGGCGCTGCCTGAGTCAGCGGCGTGTTGCCTTTTGCCCGCGCCAGGTCAAAATATGCCATCGCGTTCTCCCTGGCCGCGGAACCTCATTGACCGCGCAAGATCAAAATTTGCCTGATCCATTGCCGCGCGGCTCCTCTTTGCGCGCCTGATCAAAGTTGGCCCTACGTAAATCTGCAAGTAGTAGAACAACAATGCCAGCACACCAATCCCAGCAGTTCTTCTATCATCTCTTCCATTCCTCTGGCTCTCCATTGTCCATGCAGCACTAGTAGGCTAGTCGTAGTAGGAGTCCCATGGGACAAAACGATCCTACAGATGCAGAAGGTGAAGGGCGATGGCTTGCTCGCTCTCAGCCACGGCGACGTCTTCATGCTCGCTCTCGCAGGCCATGGGAACGTCTTCATGCACGTTCTGACGTCCATGCAGTTGGGTGCCTGAGAACGGATCGGAGTTGGAGAAGATGCAGTTAGGAGTTAGGCTGCAATTCATTTTGTTTGAAGCGCTAGGGACAAACAACGGCCACGCCGATCGCGTTCATTGTGCATGCAAGTCGAAGCAACCGATGGAAATACGACGGCCATTTCTGGATTTTGTTTTGTTTAACATTTTCATTCAAGCGCTCGAGACAAACAGCACAGTTCGATGCACACGAAGCATGTCTGCATGTTCGCTGTCGCTAGCTAGCCAAGGTGGCAACGTCATCGTGCACGTCCAGACGTCCATGCAGTTCGGTGCCTGAGAACGGAATTGAGATGTGGTGGAGAATTGCAGGGGAGGACTGCAACTCGTTTTTATTGAAGCGCTCGGGACAAACAACGGCCACGCCGATCGCTTCCATTTTTTTTAGAAACTAGGTTTCCCCTTTATTTCAACGAAACAAAGCATCGATCCTTACACTCGTTTGAGTTCAGCTTGTTCGAAGCGTGCCGCTGTCAAATAGCCATACGGCTCTCAAGGATAATGAAACGAACGCCTGTTTGAATCCATGAGCTAAATTTTAATTCTTTACTTTTAGCTCTTGGGATCCAAACAGGTGGGCAGAAAGGGCAAAGAACTAAACTTTGGACTAAAAATTTTAGCCCCCAAAGGGGCCCTAAACTGAGCTAAAAGTGGTCCCGGACGCTCCATACCCCTCCCCTCGCACAACACCCTAGGCACGTGCCCGCACCCTGCCCCTCGCCCTCATCCGCATCGCCTTCATCCGTAGTCCACCGCCCCGCTCGCACACCCCTCTTGCTAGATCTCCATGGCCTCCACCCATCTCACCCGATTCCCTCCGCCTCCCCTCCTCTCACACGCTCCCGCATCGCCGCCGCCACCCCTCTCTCCTAATTTTTTCTGATGCCGCTCCTCTCGCCAGATCTACACCGCGTCCGCCCCTATCGCCCGACTCCTCCCGCCTCCCCTCCCTCTCGCCACACCGTAGCCCGTGCTCCTTCGGCGCCGCCCCTTTCGGCCGCGGCACTATGGCCAGAGCACCTAAACTGCCTACAAGCTAGAACATCCACATCCGCGCGCCGCCGATGGACGGATATGGCGACGACGGCACTAGGGACTTCTTCTCCGGCAGCTTCGACCTCTTCTCCGGCGAGGGGAGCCAGTATCCGGGGTCGGGATCCGTCCATGGTCCCCAGATTGGCATTGAGGCACTCGACCTCAACTCGCAGGCGAATGACTGGTCCTCAATGGCGGCTTATCAGGGGATATTGCAGTCCGGCACACTGGCTGCATCCGAGAGCATGGGGCCTCATCCCTCTCAACCGCGCGGTGGCAAAAGAGGTTGCTCTCGCACACTGGGTTTACGCAATGCTCCGAGCAGTGGCGGAGCCATAGCAGGTCGCGGTGAATCTTTGCCGTCCAGTCGCGGCCGCCGCGGTCGGTTGCCACCTGTTCCCGCCGCCGGCCGTGGGATGCGTGGAGCTTCTTCGGCGGCGCCTGCTGCATCTGTAGGCCATGGCTCAGGTCGACGTTGTGGACAGCAAGGCAACGACGATGACGATGTTGACGACAATGAAGTCAAAGAAATTTTTCCAAGCCATCAGGTATGAGTCTCATGTCCTTTGATCTCAGACAAGTGCGTGAATTCACTATTGTTGTTAGAGTAATATCATATGCGTGTTCTTATGATGCATATGGTAGAATAAATTTGACAGAGGAAGTTGGTCATCAGAGCACAATAACAACTTGCTGTGTCAATTACTCGTTGATCAAATTGAAATGGGTAACTACATCAAAGGGAGTATGACAGCAAGAGGGTATAAGCTCATCATAGAAAAGTATTACTGCAGGTCAGGGCTCAGGCATGATAGGAAACATATAGCTAATAGAATTAGATAGCTCAAGGGAATGTATCAGTTCATAAAAGATATCCATTCCAACAGTAGCTTAAGCCATGATGAAAATGGGTGGCCTACTGCAAGCTTGGAATGGTGGGAGACTGCAACAGAGGTATTTCTTGATCTAGTACATGTGCAGGCTGTAATAAACCATCCGATCAATTTCTAACATCAATTACTACATGTGCAGAAGCATCCAGATTGGAAGAAACTAAGGCATGGGCCTCCAGAGTATCTACCAATGCTTGAACGCATATTTGATGGTGTAGTTGTGGATGGTTCAGGTTCTTTTATTGCAGGACACACCAATACAGATGATCAAACAACCACAGAGCATGAAAAGCCTGAGGAGGAGAGGCCTCCAGAGAATACACAGAGTCCTATGAGTACAAGCAGCCGCAAGAGAACAAGTAGTACTAGCACAACAGCTTCAAGTCCAAGCAAGAAGTCCAAAAGCCCAATGGTCAAAATGATGAAGGATTACATTAATTTCTCTTCTAAGCAGCAAGCTGAAAGGAATGAATACATCAAGCAACCTGTCTGTACTAGGCAAGATAGGAAGGCTCAGTTGTCCAACACCATTAAGCAGGCTCAGAAATTGGTTTTAGAGTGTGGGGTGGATGAAACTAGTACGGAGTACTATGTTGTTTCCCAGATTTGCTTAAATGAGCCAATGAGAGAGTTCTTCATTAACATATCTACAACAGAAGGAAGGTTGGCCTTCTTGAAGAGATATGGCAAGCAGCACAACCTAGATTAGAATTATGTTTTTGTGATGATGCCTTTGTGATGACTTGAACTGTCTGTACTACTTGAACCTAGATTTGAAATGAATTTGCTTTGAACTGTTTGTGTTGCCTGAAATGAATGTGCTTTGAACTGATGTGTTGGCTGAATTGAATTTGGTTTGAAGTGTATGTGTTGATAGAAATGAATTTAACTAATTTTAATTATCTATTATATCTCAGGATATGGATGTGGATAGTGATTCAAGTGACGATGAGCTCTTCAGGCTCATTATTGAGGATAACGAATATGAAAGGCAGTTCACGGAGGATCTACTTATGTTTGGTATGTAAAATGACACTTACTTCCATAAAGCTAAGAAGAGAAAGATGGTTGAAAGTGGCCATGATTGGGTGATGAGAAATCTAGCAGATGGTGTCCAATGCTATAACATGTTTAGAATGAGTAGATAACTGTTTGATCATCTGCATGATCTATTGATGCAATCATATGGCCTAAAGTCCACATCAACGAGTTCTTTAGTAGAGGCCTTAGGAATATTTCTTTGGATGGTTGGTGCACCTCAGTCAGTCAGACAAGCCCAGAACAGATTAGAGAGATCATTAGATACAATTCACCGCAATTTTGACACAGTTTTGAAGTGTGTTATAAAGCTAGCAGCTGACATAATTAAGCCAATCGACCCTTAATTTAGAACAATGCACCGTAGTTTACAGGATCCTAGGTTCTCTCCACACTTCAACAATTGTATAGGAGCAATAGATGGCACTCATATACCAGTTGTCGTGCCAAATAACAAGGTGGTGCAACATCTATATCGAAAGGGCTTCACTACACAGAATGTGCTTGCAGTCTGTGACTTTGACTTGAGGTTCACATTTGTTCTTGCGAGCTGGCCTGGTTCAGTACATGACATGAGAGTTTTCAATGATGCAAGGGACAAATACAAAGACAAGTTCCCACATCCCTCTCCTGGTATGTTGTGCTTATGTTTGCACATTCAGTATATATGCCACTTTGGTTGTAGCTTTTGTTTGTAACAATAATGTTAGTATTTGCAGGGAAGTTTTATCTAGTGGACTCTGGATACCCCAATCGGTCTGGTTATCTTGCACCTTACAAGGGAACGAAGTACCATCTTCCAAAGTTTAGGCATGGGCCGATGCCGAAAGGTATGAAAGAGACCTTTAACTTCTCTCATTCATCTCTTAGGAATTGCGTCAAGAGGTCATTTGGAGTTCTTAAGATGTAGTGGCGGATTTTGCTGAAAGTGCCAAGTTATCCAATGCCAAAGCAAAGCTAGATAATTGTTGCATGTATGGCACTTCATATTTTTATTAGAGAGAGTCATATGGAGGATAAGGACTTTGATCGTTGTGACCGTGATGAGAACTATGTTCCTCATGAAGCATCAACCTCTCAACCCCCAACACAAAGTACTCAATCAAGGGACGAAGATACAAACATGAATGCATTCCGTGATCAAATAGCCTCAAGTTTGTATAATAGATCGTAGAGTATTTGATTTCTTGTATTGCCTAGGACCACTGAGTTGTGTACTTGAACGATTATGTACTTGAACGATTGTAAAATATTGAGAGACCAGCAGGAACATCAGCGTGTTCCTGGCCGGCCGACGCCTATGCATGTGCATGTGCATGGACAGATTCAAGTGAACTATTTCAGGCGTGCATATGCATGTGCATAGAGAGCACACCAATTTGAGGCTTGCATGTGCATGGAGTCAATAAATGAATTTGAGGCATGCATGTGCATAGAATCAATAAATGAGGGCAAATCGGTCATTACTTCAAGGAAGACTAAATTTAGCCCATGGATCCAAACACCCGACAAAGACTAAATTTTATGGGCTAAACTTTAGGGACTAAACTTTAACCCATGAACTTTGGATCCAAACACCACCTCACACTGGTAGAGAATTGGCCTTTAATCCCGGTTGGTAGGGTGCATATCTCTCGAAAATCCATCCGGGATAAACCAACCGGGACAAAAGGGGGGGGGGTCTTTAGTCCCGGGTCTTTTAACCGGGAGTAAAGGTCCCCCTTTAGTCCCGGTTGGTGTCACCAACCGGGACTAAAGGGTAACCCTTTAGTCCCGGCTGGATTCCAACCGGGACTAAATGGCGCTTGCATGGCACTGCCGTGACGCCTGAATTTTTCATGCATGCATCACCTATACGTAGTACCGCGGCCCTTTTAATTTGTTAACCTTTAGTAGTTGAGATTTTTTTAGAACGAAATCAACTAGTATTTAAACGAATGGGATTTGTAATTATACAATTACTATATATATACACAATCCTTATACACAATTCATATACACAATTCAACTAGCTTAGTACAAATCGATCATAATTAGCGCGTATTATATATACAAATAAATCAAAGTATCTTCCTACAATCTTCCCATCGTGGTATTGCTGATCGGAGTGTCTAATTGTCGTCCATCGTAATAAAATTCTCCTTTTAGATTTACCATCTCGTCCATTATGAATCCAATGAGACCTTCACATATTGCCGCTACTCTTTCTTCCTTCAAGAGTCCTTGTTGAATATTTAACATCTACAATTTGGAAATTTGTGAATGTTACATGAACAAATACATATAAGGAGCTAGAAAATAATTAACTAGTAATAGTTTTATTTTACATACTTTAAAGTTGTGCGGTGTCATCTTCGGTCCCTTGGGTCCCATAAAACTGTGCATGTGCTCACAGATGTAGTAGCCACATAGATTATTCCCGGGTTCCTGTCTTAAGCACTTCAGTGCGGAAAAAAATAAGTTATGAAATATTCGTGTTATACAATGTAATAAATGTGCAGACTGCATACGTACCGGGAAGTCTGTGTTCCATGTAAGTTTTTCTTTGAATGGACCTTTGTGTGTCCTTATGAATTGTTTCCATGCGCTGCGGATTAGAATAATGAATGATATAGTGTAACAGGGATAAAATTTAGGAAATAAATTTTTGCATAGAGATAAAGGTCCAAAATTATTACAAGCCTAGCATGTCTTGCAATTCTTGGTAGTCCACCGGATCTTTCCTTAACGAATCGAAGACAGTGACGTGGCTTCTTTCAGGCTCAATTATAATAAGGATCCAGTGGAAGCTGCGTGCGTAAAATGTTCATGCATATTAGAGCTAACTAACATGTAGAGATAAGGAAAAAGACATCGAAAGTAGACGGTATACACACACTTACTTGAAGTTGTATGGAAGTAGTATGAAATCCTTGAATGTTTGTTTGTCTAGGAAATTGTATATTTCCGCAAAGGTTTTTTCCGGCGCTAATTGTATCTGTTGGTTAACTACAGATGGATCCATGAAGCCTATATGTAGGTACGCCTCTCGGCGGCATGTCTGAATTAGCATCCTACATGAAATGGAAGATGAAGTTAGTACGGTGACGCACGCCAAAATTTACATGTAGAGATAAACGGACACTTACAGAATCCAAGCGCTGATCAGAGAGACGTCCAGGGCATCATGATGGTACACTTCGTATATATCCTTGAAGTCTAGCCACAGCACTTTCTCCCCTTCACCGTGAAAATCTATCGGTTTTACCTTCATGCCAATCATCTCCCTCGAGTCGGTGGATGCCATCATGTACCATTGATGGAATGCGTACATCTTTGTTGATAGCTTCCGTACCAATGAAGGCTTTACTAGAGGTTTGCCTAGCTCATAAGGCCACTTCGACTCAGGGGGCGGTGCAGTTGGCGTGTCAACTTGCCCTATGCATTCATCAAGTCCCAGACCTGTTTCTTCCATGAACTTCAATACATTTGCTTGTTGATCCAAGGGCATTGCTTTTACCCGTTGAGCATCTTTTTTTGATAAATGGCTGAGGTCGGGGACTGGACCGCTGGAAGATGACTTTCCTTTCCTTTTATCCTTTTCATCAGCCTTTACTAGAGCCCGTTCATAGTTTGACAAGAGTGGTATCCTTTTCTTGGCTCCTTCTTCCATCCTGATAAAAAAGTTTAAATCTCGCCGACTTACTGGCGGTGGCTCCATCTCCCTTGCCTTTTTTTCTTCGGCTTGTTTCTTGAACCACTCACTGGCCTCTCGTTGGATTTCTGCCCACTGTTCTGCATGAGACATTTCCTCAAAGCGTTCCTTACGAGTCACTTCAGACTCCTTTGTTTTCTTCTTTCTCTGTCTTTGCTTGGGAGGCGGTGCTCGTGACTTCTTTAGTGGTGGTGCAGGTTCCTTCAAGGGGGCCGCTCTTGGTGCCGGCGACGGTGATCGGGGAGGGGTGTTGTTATTGTCGTCGTCGCTCCCAGCACCAGGATGTGGTGGAGATGGAGACCTTGATATAGATGGAAGGGACGGTCCTGGAGCAGGAGATGACGGTCTCGAGGTATGAGGAGAAGGTCGCTGCTGGGGATCTACGGGGAGCGGTCTTGAGGTCTGAGGAGATGGCTCCGTGCCGGGAATAATGATGTAGCGTTTCTTCCATAGAATGATCCCATGAAGCGCATCTGCCAATGTCTTTTCCCCGTCGCCTCCCGGGAAGTCGAGCTCTAGACCTTCATACTGGGGATCAACTATTTGCTCTACGCAGACGCTGGCGTAGCCTGTTGGAATTTCCATGCCATGACTGCTCTGCCCCGCCAGGGTTGCTAACGCACTCCCGTACGCTACCTGTACATATAGCAGAAGTAAACAAGTTGAACTCCGATCTCGAGGCCTGGATCAATTGACAAGATTGCATAAATATTATGTATAAGTATACCTTAATAGTGAGGTTGCCGACCGGTGCATGTAGCTCACATGAGGTCCGTTGTGTGATGGCATCCACGGGGAACTGTTGTTCCTCCACGGGTAACCTGGGCGTCTGCGCATCGGGGACCCCTGTAGAAGCACAACTGCTCAAGAGGCGTTGAGAAGGGCTGGCGGTGTTAGGATTCGGCAATGCTCCAGATTGGGCCAACTTCGCAACTGCGTGGGCCACCCGCCGATTGATTTCATCCATCATTCTTTGTTCTAGCATCTGCCGCTAGCTCTCCTCGATATGTTCCTTTCTTCGCTTCCGGCTTCTGTACGAGGCGCTGTCGCCTCAGAAAGCGAACTTCCACGGAACCACCCCGAACCCTCAGCAACGTCCTGGGTGCTCTGGATTACCGAGGGCCAATGTGAGCTCATCATTTTCTCAGTCCACCTTCAACCTCCTAGCCTTAGAATCTTTAATGTTCTTCATGAGATGTTCGGCCTTCTCACGTATTGTGTCATTAAAAATCAACGTCCCATCCTCTTGGCTTAGGGAGCCTCCATGAGCGTAGTACTAATTTTTTTGATCGTTCGGGCCATTCAATAGTTGCAGGTACGATTCCCTGTTCGATCAGATCTTGTTCCATCTTCCTCCACTTGGGAATTGCTGAGCCATACCCACCTCGCCCCAAATGATGATGGTAGCCCTTCTGACTAGCATTTGCTGTGTTGGTCGTGATCTTTTTCACACCTTCTTCATTCCTCTTATATTCAACAAATGCATCCCAGTGGTCCCTCAACTTTGGCCACGCGTTGAAGTCTGGAGTTCGGCCCTTCTTGATGTAGTGGGTATCCAACATCTTCTTGAATGTCTGGAATTGAGTAGCCATCTTCTTAAGCGTCCACGCTTTGACATCCTTCTCACTATATCCTTCGGGGAATGTGAAATGTCTCTTCACGTCTTCCCACAGCATATTCTTTTCTGTCTCTGGAAGGGCGTACTGATTAGTGCTTCTGCCCTTCCATTCTCTGATGCTGATAGGCATGTTGTCCCGGACGATTGCCCCGATCTGACTCACGTACTTGTTTGCTACTTTCTCGGGAGGAACCGGCCTGCCCTCTTCTGTCACTTCCGTGATGACAAGCCTCCCTTCCATCACCTTTGTACGACCTCGGGTCTTCTGCCCTTGTGTCGATCTGGAGGGCTAACAGTTCAAGATTCGTTAATTAGTACGTAGTAGTAACGGTGGCGTGAAACAATACAAGAATGGTTATATATACCTCACCGGAACCTTCCACCACGACAAGTTGTTGCTGCGGCTGTTGCTCTTCATTCCCATCGGCGGACATGTTGAGGAACATGTCCGCCTGGGTGCCCTCTTCATCCATGTATGATAGTGGAACGTTGTCACCACTACCATCACCAGCGATTATCTGCTCCATGATATACCTTGCGGTCTCATCGTCTGCCATTTCAACTATTGATGGAAACATACATGGAATCATACATGACAGTCATAGAAATCGTCTTACTACAAATTTCTACAAAGTCCTACAAAGTCCGAAATCATACATGTATATAATGAAATCATAAAATAACATGAATCCTACAAAGTCCGGAATATTTATACATATTTCTACAAATTTCTACGAATTTTGACGAATTTCTACGAATTTCTACAAATTTCTATGAATTTCTACGAATTTCTACGAATTTCTAGGAATTTCTACGAATTTCTACGAATTTCTACGAATTTCTACGAATTTCTAACAATATCCATGTGCGGTGCCTAGGTTGTGACGGCGGCGATCAGGGCGGCGGAGGCGGGGACGGTTCCCTGGAACCACGGGCGGTGCCTAGGTTGTGACGGCGGCGGTCAGAGCGGCGGTACGGCGGAGGCGGGGATGGTTCCCCGGAACCACGGGCGGTGCCTACTAGGTTGTGACGGGCGGCGGGACGGCGGAGGCGGGGACGGTTCCCCGGAACCACGGGCGGTGGCTACTAGGTTGTGACGGGCGGCGGTCACGGCCGCGGTACGGCGGAGGCGGGGACGGTTCCCCGGAACCACGGGCGGTGCCTACTAGGTTGTGACGGGCGGCGGGACGGCGGCGGTCACGGCGGCGGGACGGCGGAGGGGACGGCGGTGCATCCTACGAATTTCTAACTTTATTTTCTAACTTAAAAATCTAACTTAACAAACTAACTAAAAAATCTAACTGAAAAATATAACTTAATTTTCTAGCTTAACAATCAAAATTAAAAATCTATCATAAAAATATAACTTAATTTTCTAACTTAAAAAAAACCCTCCCGGCGCGGCGGCGGACCTCTCGCGCGCGGGGCGACGGCCGGGCGGCGGGACGGCGGCGGCCGGTGCGGCGAGGACGGCAGCTGCCGAGGCAACGACGACGATGGCGGCCGAGGCGACGACGACGGCGGCGGCGTAGGCGGGACGGCGACGAGACGGCGACGAGGGGCGACGAGGATGGAGCCGACGACGAGGATGGAGCCGGTGGCCGGAGGCGACGAGGTGGCCGGGGGCCGGGCGCGTCGACGGACGAGGAGGGGATCGAGGCAAGCCGGCCGGGGGACGACGACGGTGCAATGGGGGACGTCGACGTCGCAATGGGGGACGACGACGGCGGCGGCCGGCGAGGGAGGCGGACGGGCGGCGACGGCGGAGAACGCGCGGGACTTGGCGAAAATTTGGCTAAGTGTAACTGGCGTGGGGGTAGAAGGGAGTACAGTGCCTTTTAACCCCCCCCCTTTTATCCCGGTTCGTAATGCCACCCGGGACAAAAGGGTGCCCCCGCCAGGTGGGGCTGGGAGCGTACCCTTTTATCCCGGGTGGCACCACCAACCGGGATAAAAGGGGGGGGGCCTTTTATCCCAGTTGCAGTTGGCAACCGGGATAAAAGGGTACGTCGGGGCGGGAGACGAAAAGTTCCCTTTTATCCCGGTTGCAGTTTGCAACCGGGATAAAAGGGAGGCCTTTTGTCCCGGTTGCTGTTAGCACCCGAGACAAAAAGTCTTTTTTTCTAGTTTTCTTCTCCCGCCTATTTTTTGGAAATGGATTTTATTTTATCTTTTCACTGCATTTCAGGATGAAAAACAAAACCTTTACAGATTTTGTACAAAAAAAAATATATTTAATTAACGAGTAAATTGACAATAAGTATGAATTAATCATGAATTCTATACCAGTTCATTTAGCCTCTAAAATATTTATTTTACTGCATTGCTGTGATCAAGAAATTATTCAATTAAATAATTTCAATGCGCAGAAAAATCCATGTTTGTTTGTGGTTAACATTGTTCATGTTTATCTATAAAATCTTCACCTAACAAATTTAAGAACACATGAAATCATACATAGGGTAAATTACAAATTGTATCAATTAATACACAAAGGTCATGTACATTTAACGCATTACAATACAACGTTGTAAAATTTCTTCTTCACGAAAGTTCCTTGATCATGATCGCGGCATAAGTACGGAGCCTCTTCTTTGGATAGCAGGATGCTTGGATCAACTTCAACGGCGAATGGAGGCATGCCATCAAACTGATCATAATCATCTGATTGGTCTGTTTAATCCTCGACTCCCACGATTTTTCTTTTACCTGGAAGAACTATGTGGCACTTTGGCTCCCATGTCTCTTCTGAATTCCTCTTGGGTTTGCTACACATGTCCTTCACATAGAACACCTGATGCACATCATTGGCAAGTACGAATGGGTCATCACTGTATCCAGTCTTGCTCAGATCTACTATTGTCATTCCGTACTGATCTTTGGTGACGACAGTTAGTTTCACCCAATTGCAAAGAAATAGAGGGATGTACAGCGGTCCGTATTCGAGTTCCCATACCTCTTGTATGAAACCATAATACGACTCCTTGCTATTATTTCTGTCCATGGCATCTATGCGGACACCACTATTCTGGTTCGTGCTTTTCTGGTCCTGGGCTCTCGTGTAAAATGTGTAACCATTTATCTCATAGCCTTGGAATTTGACGATTGTGCTAGCAGGTCCCCTGGCTAACCAGGCAAGCTGTGGGTGAATTTCAGAGTTACCCATAAGTTGTTGGCGCAACCAGGAGGGAAAAGTTTCCATGTGATGATGGGTAAGCCAAGCATCGGATTTGGTCGGGTTTTTGGAAGCTACCATCTGCCTGTGCTGCTCGATATACGGAGACACAAAGGATGACTGTTGTAGAACAGTGTAGTGTGCCTTGTCGAACAAATCAGTATCATTGCTCAAACTTGATTTCCTTCCAAGGGTGCCCATTCCTCGAAGCCTCCCCTCGTGGCGTGAAGTTGGAACCCCAATCGAGTCAATTGAATCAATAAAATCAACACAAAACTCGATCACCTCCTCTATTCCATATCCCTTGGCGATGCTTCCTTCTGGACGGGTACGATTAAGAACATATTTTTTAGGACTGCCATAAACCTCTCGAAAGGCCACATATTGTGCAGGTATACAGGTCCGAGAATACCAATCTCTTTTACTAGGTGAACCAGTAAGTGCGTCATAATATTGAAGAAGGATGGTGGAAATAACACCTCAAAACTGACAAGACATTACACCACATCGTTCTGTAGCTTTGATAGCTTGGATGGATCGATTGCCTTCTGCGAAATCGCATTGAGAAACGCGCATAGCTTTACGAGCGGCAACCGGACATTTTCTGGTAGAACACCCCTCAGTGCAACCGGAAGCAACTGGGTCATCAACATGTGGCAGTCATGAGCCTTGAGATTTGTAAACTTCTTTTGTTTCATATTTATTATTCCCTTTATATTCGAGGAGTACCCAGACGGGACCTTCATACTATTCAAGCATGCAAACATGCTATCCTTCTCTTCCTTGCTGAGAGTGTAACTGGCAGGACGTAAGTCGTGCTGTCCATTATCTCTCTTTTCCGGATGTAGGTCATCTCGTTGCCCCATGGCTTTCAGGTCCTGTCGTGCTTCCAATGTATCTTTTGAGGTTCCATAAACACCCATGAAGCCTAGCACGTTCACGCAAAGATTTCTTCGTCAGGTGCATCACGTCTATTGCGTTGCGAACCTCTAGGATTTCCCAATAAGGTAGCTCCCAAAATATTGACTTTTTCTTCCACATGGGTGCATGTCCGTTATCGTCGTTCGGAACAGGTTGGCTACCAAGTCCCTTTCCAAAGACTACATTTACATCCTTCATCATCTCGAACACACGCTTTCCATTACGGTGTGCAGGTTTTTTACGATGGTCTGGCGCCCCTTTGAAATGCATCCCGCTCTTTCTTAGCTGGTGGTGAGCAGGAAGAAATCGACGATGACCCATATAGACAACCTTCTTACAGTGCTTCAAGTACATGCTGTCTGTGTCGTCTAAACAGTGGGTGCATGCCCGATATCCCTTATTTGTCTATCCTGAAAGGTTACTCAATGCAGGCCAATCGTTGATGGTTACGAACAACACTGCTCGTAGATTAAAGATCTCTTGTCTATCCTCATCCCACACACATACACCTTCTTCCTTCCAGAGCTGTAAAACGTCATCAACCAACGGCCTTAGGTACACGTCAATGTCGTTGCCGGGTTGTTTTGGGCCTTGGATAAGCGCCGGCATCATAATGAACTTCTGCTTCACGCACAGCCAAGGAGGAAGGTTGAACATACAAAGGGTCACAGGCCAAGTACTATGGCCACTACTCAACTCACCGAATGGATTGAATCCATCAGTGCTTAAACCAAACCTTATGTTCCTTGCTTCACTTTCAAAGTCTGGGAATGTTCTATCAATTGATCTCCACTGTGCCCCATCTGCGGGGTGTCTCAGCATTTCATCTTTCTTACGGTCTTCTTTGTGCCATCGCATCAACTTAGCATTCGCCTTGTTCCTGAGCAAGCGCTTCAAGCGTGGTATTATAGGGAAATACCACATCACCTTCGCGGAAACTCTCTTCTTGGGAGACTGCCCCTCGACATCACCAGGATCATCTCGCCTGATCTTATACCGCAGGGCTTCGCAGACGGGACAAGCATCCAATTTCTCGTATTCATCACCACGATAGAGGATACAGTCATTAGGGCATGCGTGTATCTTCTGAACATCCAATCCGAGAGGGCAAATAATCTGTTTAGCTTCATATGTTGTGGACGGTAATTCATTATTCTCGGGGAGAATCTTCTTGACAATGTTCAACATCCCCTGAAATGCCTTATCGGACACACCATTTTTTGCCTCCATTGCACAAATTCTAGTGTCGTACCTAGTTTTTTATGGCCCTGCTGGCAACCTGGGTACAACAATTTTTGGTGATCATCTATCATGCGCTGCAACTTTGCTGCTTCCTTCTCAGTTTCGCAATCTTTGTATGCATCTCGTATCACCTGATCAAGGTCATCAGTAGGGCCATTTTCTGCAAACTCATCTTCATCAGCCTCGCCCATTGTAGTACCTGCAAAAGCTTGGCTTGCAACCCAGTCCGGAATGGTGTCATCTTCCTCCTCCTCCTCGCCATCTTCCATTACAACCCCTAGTTCACCGTGCTTGGTCCAAACCAAATAGTTAGGCATGAAACCGTATTTAAACAAGTGGCTGTGAATAGTCCCCCAGGAATCCTTTGAATACTCCTTCCTGTTATTGCATTGGAAGCATGGACAACATACGAACTCATTCTCTGGCTTGTTCGCTTTAGCCACTTCGAGAAAATAATGCAAGCCATCAATAAACGCCTTGCTCCGCCTATCTGCATTATACATCCATTGCCGGTCCATCTGCATCGTATTACGCATGAAAATGGATTACACTTGACAATGGATTACGCGTGAAAATCGATTAAAGATCCAAACAACATGGTACAATACAACAACATGAAGATCCAAATACACATATTTAAATTAAAGTCCCAAACAACATGATACAATACAATAAGCCATCCACTGGTTGCGGCAGTGGACCTGACGTTAAGCATCCTTGGAC
>NC_028453.1:14112385-14186921 GCF_000263155.2 Setaria italica
CCACGATCGCCACCACCATCGCCACTCCTCCAGTAGCAGAAGCCATCTATGTACAAAAATTATTATCTTAACACTGCATAAGTTGTTCAACTTGAAGACCGTGATCATCTCGCAAGGATGTCCTCAACTGGGCGACACCGCACTTCGTCATGAAAGAGGTTAGATGCTACGGAAAAGGGGACACGGTCACGATGTCTGTATCCACTCTTTCTCATAGAATCGAACCTCCTTCTTGACATACGTTGCTGCTCGGCGGAGAACATCATCGGAGAGATGAACACGGTATGCAAGTTCAACAAATATGGATTTAAAAAACCATATTGAATTTGATAAGATAAACCGTCTAGGCAAGGTAGCATAATTTTTAAACCACTGCAATAATGCATACTATATATGACACATCAATCTCCCTCACATTCTAGCTCAAAATATCTCTCCATTTTTCTACTTCATCATCACATTCTAGCAAATAATCTTTCCATCTCCAAAGCATAAATCAAAGCATAACACGAGGATGAAGTAGCAAACCTTCGCAACACTTGTGTTGGCCGAGTGAAATTCCCACGAAAATGAGGGAAAAAACTTCGGGCAGCACCTTCCTTGCTTGCTTCGGCACCACCGGAGAGTAGGTGAAGCTCAACTCTCTCTGTCAATGTGCTGGACTGGCTCGGGCTGGAGGAGGAAGAAAGTCCTCTGTCTTGGCCGTATATAATGGGGATGAGTTTTTATCCCGGTTAAAAACTCCAACCGAGATAAAAAGGAACACCTTTTGTCCCGGTTGGAAGTTTAGTCCCGGTTGGAGGCTCCAACCGGGACTAAACTTTTTATCCCGGTTGGTGCCTCCAACCGGGATAAAAGGGTTCACCTTTTATCCCGGTTGAATCCTCCAACCGGGATAAAAGGGTCCCGCCACCGACGCCCCCCAACTAGCCGTTGCAACCGGGACTAAAGGGGGGCTTTTAGTCCCGGTTGCAATTACCAACCGGGAGTAAATCTCCCCTCCAATTTTGCCTACCTTGGCGCACCCCCTTTTGTCCCGGGCCAACTTTAAACCGGGACAAAAGGGGGCGGATCGAAAGCCAATTCTGTACTAGTGTCAGTATCATTTGCTAAAGCAGAAATGCCCTCAGGCGTGGCAGCTCTCCCAAACTTGATGCACCCTGCCCCATGTCAATCACAGAGGTTGCTGTCGCCTTGAGATAAACACATCCACCACCTGGTACAGCTTTGTTGCGCACAACACCTTCCAGTTCTTCAACGTGCCAATCGGATTGTCGACCATCTTCCGTTCGTCCACCCAGCTGCGGCCCTGACAACATAGAGTATTGCGAATTTTTCACAAGTTCCAAAGCACAGCAGCACCACACATATTCAGAATACAGTTATTCTTATTGCTCACCCACCAATGGGCCACTGACTCAAAGTTTGTTCCAATCTCTAAGCTAAAGATCTCAGAAATGTAGCTCCACAAGACTTTAGCAACACAATACTCAAAGAACATATGATTCACATATTCTTGTTCATTACAAAACAAGCAAGATAAGTCTTCTTTCCTTGTTTTAGCGAAGGGGGTGTTTGGGAACACCCTGCTAAACTTTAGCACCTATCACATCGGATGTTTGGATGCTAATTAGGAGTATTAAACATAGGCTAATTATAAAACTAATTGCACAGATGGAGTCTAATTTGCAAGACGAATCTATTAAGCCTAATTAGTATATGATTTGACAATGTGGCGCTACAGTAATCATTTACTAATGATGAATTAATTAGGCTTAATAGATTCGTCTTGAATTAGCACAGGGGTTCTGCAATTAGTTTTATAATTAGCTCATATTTAGTCCTACTAATTAGCATCCGAACATCCGATGTGACACTACTAAAGTTTAGCACTAGGTATCCAAACATCCCCTAAGTTGGTTCTGGTTCCACACCGAAGGGGTGAAAACCGGTTCAACACCTCTTGAAACTAATTGTCGTGTACATGGCTTGCACAGAAAAATTGCCACTGGAATCAAAGGTCCAGATCACGGCACCACAATCTTCAGTGTACACAATAGATTCGGCAATGGAAAGTAAGTCTAGCCATTGTTGCATTAATCTAGGGGTCACCCTTTTACGAAAGGAGATTTTCAATTCTGACCCATCCCATACCTCTGAAACAGTAATATTTTTACTAGGCTACAGTTGCCGAACTAGTGGTCCTCCCAAAACCTCACTGAGTTCCCATGCTACTTTACAGGCCCATAGAACCCCTTTCCAAAAAGGGGAAGCACCAATTTTAGGGCAACAAAAACTATTCTATACACTTTTTCATCCACATTCATACTTTTTTCACTTTACATCCCACCTTTATACATTATGTTTAACATACCTATCAATATTTTTATCACTTCGTCCCGTACATATATAAATGGTCTATATGGATGGCACACATCATGCATATATACCTGAACTTAGTATTTCTACACTAACATTGACAGAAATAGGTAATTTAGAATCATGTATTGATTTACTTTTGGACATTTCTATATAATAAACATACTTTCACTTCAGATTATTTTTAATAACAACATACGTGGCTAACTTAGATACAAATCTAGACATGTATTTTAAGTTATTTTTTATAATGACATATATGGGTAATTAAGATGAAGATCATGGGTTACTTTAGATTATTTTTTTACAATGACAGAGGTGGTTAATTTAGATAAAGGTTTAGGGGTTTACTTTATAATAATTTTATAATCATAGTGGTGTATAATTTTTTTAGAAAATATAATAGACTGATGGTTATGATTATTAGAGTCTACATGATTGATACCTGTATGTTTATTATTTTTGTAAGAATTTCTAGAATTTATCTTTTTTTTCTAGCACATCTCATGAGAATTAATGTGGAATCTCCAATTGAAAATAATGAAGGCATCTTGTAACAACTAAAAGTATTACCTTGAGCTCTCTCTCATTTCTTAAATATTCTAACACAATACCAATATAAATATATATCTATTATCTTTATCTGATTGTTATAGATTTTAGTTACTAATTACTCTATAATATTTCATCCGCATTTGTAATCTTTATTTTTCACTTTGCATCGGATGCATGCAATTGAATTTGTTTAATGGACCTTAAGTTTGAGCTATTTTTTAACATGAAAATCTATATTCTCATCATTTGCTCTATATATTTATAAATGGTGATACACATCATGCCCATATACCTTAATTATTATTTTTAATACAAATAAAAAAGGGGTAGTTTAGAATCGTATGTTGGTGTACTTGGGGTACATTTTTTCTGAAGGTAACTTGATTCAAATTTAGAGATTGCCTCATGTTATTTTTAATAAATGGCACATGTGAGTAACTTTTATACAAATTTAAGGGGTTACTTTTAGTTATTTTCTATAATGTTAGTGGTGGGAAATTTAAATGCAAATTCAAAGGAGTTATATTGAATTATTTTTTATAATGGCATAAGTAGGTAATTTAATTAAGATTGGGGTTACTTTAGTTTATTTTATATAAAGGTAGATGTGGGTAATTTAGATATATATAAATTTAGGGGCTACTTTAAGCCATTTTTATATGGGTAGAGGTGGATAATTTTTTTTTAAATATAATAGAGCCAATGACTATGATGATTTGAGTCACTGAATTGATGGCCGAATGTTTTACTATTTTTTTGAGAGAATTTTTAGGATTTTTCTCCTTTTCGAAACTATCTAAACTATCCATCTAGTATCCTAGGTGGGTTCACGTGGAGGATTTAAAATGAGACTCTAATTAGTAATAGTAAGATGGTATTTATGCTATCCCTCACTGTCCTGACAAAAGAAATTGGCCATTTAGGAGTTAGGAAACTTAATCGCAGAAAAAAGATAGGTAGGAATACTAGCTAGACATGATTTGTGAGATAGGACAACCATTTTTGTATTTTTTCATTGAAGCCCTCAGGCTCAGGAATCGGGACAAACAACACAGCTCGATGCACACGAGGCTTCGGTCTCGTCTTCCTTATTTTCTACATACAACATGGCCCACGGTGGAGCATGCCTCTAGCCCTCTACTCAGGCAGCAGAGGCGGGTGCCCAGAGGACGTCGCCCCTTGTAAGGAAGTGACACACCGGGGCTTCCCCTGGCTTGACACCAAGCTTCACCCAGTACTTCAGTGTGGGGTCAAACCCTGAGGTGTTCACGTGGCACACCGCAAGTGCCCGCACCACCGCCGGCCTTCTCGGCGCAGGGACGGCAGCAGTCTCCTCCTTCTGCAACGTAACCTCATAGATCCTTGTTGGGTTGACGGCGTGGCAGTAGAACAACGCGAACGGGAAGCTCATGCTGTGGCACGTCACGGTGTCCACCGCCGCCGGCTTGGCTCCTCCGGCGGTGACTACACGCACCGCCGCCACCCTGTACATGTGCGACGGCGAGCTGATGCCCTCCTCAGGCACGTCGAGGGATGTGGACAAGGCGCGGAGGTCGTTTGTTCTCAGAGCTGAAGCCGCGAAACCGTGCATGGACTCGACGGAAGCGACGCAGGCCTTCTGCTCGCCCGCCACCTCGCGGGGGTGCTCGCACGAGCTCAGCGTGGACCACATGCCGTGGGCCATAGAGTTGGATACCGGCGCGGACATGGTGACAATGTCATTGAAGTTCTTTCTGGATATCGGGATTGAATCGGCAGAGTCGGGGCGAAGCCAAGCGCTGTGCAAGGCGGCCGCCCGGTCGATGTAGAGGTTGATCTTGGACCCTGGGGTGAAGGTGGTCTCTGGGTACAGTAGCTTCTCTGAAGCTATCAAGTGTGCCCAGTTATGGAATATCTTTGCATCTTCTTTGTTAAGCTGGTCTGACTGTACAGACCAATAGTGCTCCTGTTCCTTAACGTTCCTCTCATTTCCTGTAAGATGTTTTCATTCTAGTGTCAGAAAAATTAACACCCGGTTTGCGTACTGATCAGTTTAAATAGTTTTTTTTTGTAATTTAGGAACTAAAAATCTATTAGAGTCCAATTGTATAAAGACGTAGAAACAATTTTTTCGAAATCATAAGGTATATATAGTTTGCAGAGATTATGTGTAGGAGAGAGATACCAGATGGTGTACTGATGTGGTCCAGTATGGCTGATGGTATGGTCCTGTTGGGAAACACTGACTGCCAGTATGCGTTGAGCTCTGACGCAGAGGCATAGTATGGCACTGTCATCCCCTCCGCTCCCATCGCCAGAGCTGCAGAGACCATGGCGACCTGCACGACGGCAATGTCAAAACGGGGTTAGTTATTACTTTCAAGCTGTCAAAGAGATAGTATATCTCTGACAACTCGGAGCCAGAACATTTGAAATCATTAAGGCTCCTGTTTAGAAGCTTTTAAGGTAATGATTCATCCTACACGGTTCTAGACTATCAAACAATGGAACAACAAATATGATAGATGATCTTGCACATATTCATCTACTTATGTAGCCATTTTTGCACATGTTTCGAATGCAAAAAATCCCATGCCTTGTACTGGAGGATGAAAGGGGAAAAAAATCTAGCTCCCTATCAACTCAGGCCGATTCCCCCTCAATCTGGTTATAGGACGACATGCTTTGAGAATGTAGGTATTGGGGGTGGCACGACATACCAGAAGTGGCACGAAGAACAGAAGAACACCCATTTGTTCCTGTACTACTAGCTAGCCTGCTGCTAAGTTGCCCGTGTTCTCTCCCAGCATCTAGGCACCCGTATTTATACAGGACGTGGACATGTCTTCAGGTACTTGTGATGAACAGTTGGCATATGCAAGCGTCCAGCTAGACTAATTAAATCTTGATGAGGAGATGGACACGCTGCGGCTGCAATGTTACACGTTGAAGGTTGCTTATTGAACATATGCCACATGTTGGAAAGCATATGCCAAGTGTTGGAAAAGCTTAATGAACATATGCCACGTGTTGGAAAAGCTTAATTAACATATGCAACGTACTGGAAAGCTTAATGAACATATGCCACGTATTGGAAAAGCTTAATAAACACATGCCACGTGTTGCAAAGGCTTGATGAACATATGCTACGTGTTGGAAATGCTTAATGAACATATGCCACGTACTGGAAAAGCTTAATGAACATACGCGGCCTAAATTATAATAATGAGCCTTTTACTATAGGACCAAGTACTATGATTGTTGGGTTGTTGTCAGCTATCCGTATTTAATACATTCATATAGTGGTTATTGTCCATTGTAAATATTTAATGCACCCATAAAAGTGGTGGTTGGCAGTAGTAATTATTCAATGCATTCGGACTAGTGAGCATGCCGCTCATGGCTCATGAGCAACAAAACACCCTTGTAGCCATGAGCAACAAAACATCCTTGTGCAAAGTGTTGGTATGGCTTCATGCATCTTTGCTCCACGCTCCATGATACTCCAAAGGATTTTGCCTATTTATCTTCGATGATTAATGGATAAGGAGATATACTCCGTTATTGTGGAATTAGGAAACTTCTTCGGCAACCATGTCGCGAAACTCTGAAATTAGATGTTTTGAACAAACTGAAAAATGATATCCCAATAATTTTGTGCAAGCTTGAGAAAATTTTCCTTCCTGCCTTGTTTGATGTTATGGTGTACTTGGCTGTCCATTTACCTGAGGAGGCAATCCTAAGAGGCCCAGTAAAATATGGATGGATGTATCCTGTCGAAACAAGGCTATGCACATTGAAGTGTTTTGTGAGAAATAAGGCTAAGCCTAAAGGATCCGCTCCAGAAGCATATGTTGCTAATGAGCACTTACCTTTTTGCTCAAGATACTTTGCCGATGATGATGTTGACACATCATCAATTAGGAGGGAAGGAACAAAGAGAATGTTGATATGTTACAAGAAAGGGATGTATCTTGTTTCCCGCATGGTGTGTAACTGTTCTTGGAGCGCCGAAGCTTACGTACCTTTATCTGGATTTTGAGAAGCTAGTTTGGTATGTGCTAAACAACTGCGAAGAGGTTGAGCCATATATCAGGTATGTAATCTGTTGGCTGCCCTAGAGGTAAATTGATGCTTCCAAAGCTGCAAAGGAAGCCATATGGATTAGAAAGTTTGTTTCTAAGTTGGGTGTGATCGCTAGCTGCTCCGAACCGATATACCTCTATTGTGATAATAGTGGTGCAATCGCATAGGCTAAGGAGACTAGATTGCACCAAAAGTCCAAACGCATAGTACATCACTATCATTTGATTCGAGAGATGATCAATCGAGATGTGAAGATATGTAAGGTTTGTCGGTGTTTAAACCCGGCAACCTACCGAGAGGGTGCCCGAGGTAGTGTTTTGGTTATTGGGGCTCGTCAAGATCAGGAACTCGAAGGTAAACGTAGACACACGATTTAGATTGGCTCGGGCCACTAGATTGCGTAATACTCTACGCCATGTGCGTTGGTTGGATTGAATTGCTTTGGAGGGGGTCCCTGCCTCACCTTATATTGCCAAGGGAAGGGTTACAGGTTGGTTGGTTACAAGAATAGTAGTCGGATTCGACTAGACGAGTTCTACTCTCATTACTACGAGTACGTTTTCTAATCCTCGACTAATTCCTATCTTTCCATGTATACTACACCATCCTACGCCATAGTCTCCATGTCAGATACATCTCGTTGTCCAGCCCCATATTTAAGACTGTTCAAATCTTCTGGTGGGCCCATAGATGCATGTACGACAAGCCTCCGAGTACTTTTTAGTCAAATACAGCAGTTTCGAGTACTTTTGTAGACTTAGTCGACTAGTTTTAGGTGCTCTTCAAGTACTTCATCTGATTGAATCTTCAAAGGTACCCAAAGACTGCCATGCGGTTAGAATGTACTCAACCCTCATTTAACTTAGTCTCATATCCTTCAATCTTGGATTTTATATGTAAGTGCGACGAAAGTTGCACTTCATATGGAGTAGCTCTCGAGCCTTAGGTTAAATCGAAGAATCAGGCTGAGGGTCAATTTGTAATTCGCATCACTTTCCTTAAAACCCAGAGAAATTTTTTTTTCTGTTGATGGACACGTGTCACACAGCCCCTGAGCCTTTTACCGACTAGTTTGGTGGGTATAAGGGTCAACCTCTGTTAATGTGACCATCTCTGAAAGGAAATCTTATCTCTTCCGAAAATAAAGGTAACTACCAATTCAGGTGTCCTGAAATCTCGGGTATCCTTTAAACCGAAATCCCTTTATTTGTGCCGTTGTTACCTCACCAGTGTGATAAATAACGGAGGAAGTTATCCCTTTTGTTTCATCTTTGCCAGTTGCCTTTCCAACTTCCACACTGTAGCCCTAGCGCCGCCACCATTGTTTAATATTCGAAAACTTGCGTCACCGTCTCCCCACCAAGCAGGCCCTGAGCGAACTCGATAGAAAATGCTTGTGACATTGAAGATGGGAAGGAAGGTTGCTGCATCCAAAGCAGTTGAAGGCGAGAAGAAGGAAAGGTCTGATAAGAAGAAGGAGCCACAATTGCCAGCACCGAAGTACGGGAAGATCGATCAGACTGCGCCGCCGAATCTCGTTTGCAGTTGGAAGCGATCAATTCTGAAGGAGGATGATATCAAGGCGCTCATAGCCGTCAATTTACTCCAAGGTTAGAAATTCATCAACTGGAGATCTGCATATGGCAACGCCTGCCCTTTGGAGTCCTACCCCAACGAGATGGTAATTTTTGCCCACTTCATTGAGCAGGGCCTTGCATTACCCTCTTCAGATTTCTTCCAAGGTTTATTGCATTATTATAAATTGGAGTTGGTGCATATGAACCCCAATGGGATCATCCATACTGCAATCTTTGCTCATTTGTGCGAAGCCTTTCTAGGGATCAGGCCGCACTTTCAGTTGTTTCAAAAAAATTTTTGTGTGAAGCCTCAACCTGCAAAAGATCATACCCTCGTGGTTGGAGGTGATGGGATCCAGATGTGGGACACAATGAGTAGCCAGTATCTGGATTACGAGTTGATAGACTCCAATGCCGGGTGGAAGGAGATGTGGTGCTACATTGGCAGCCATGATTCGAAACTACCCGAGCTGTCAAAATCGCCCCTCTTGGAACAACCACTGGCTTGATGAGCCAAAGCATGGTGATTGCTTGCAAGTACCCGAGCTAGTGAAGCGGATAGCAGATCTAAAGGAACAAGGGCTGACCGGTGTTGGTGTTGCATTCAGCTTTATGAAGCGACGGATTCGGCTGCAGCAGCAGCACTGTGACTTAGGCTACGAGTACACCAGCCGTGATGATCCTTCTAATTCTCTCCAGATGAAATCAGCATAGATGAAATCATAGCGAGGCTTAAGCGTATGTTCAAGAATGTGGGTGAGAGCCCCACTACTGTGCGGGAATTCAGTGCCGCTAACCCGCCGAAGCCTATAAGTACTCGTGGTTTTAGCCCCTGAGTACTTATTTTAAATGTACTTTTCAACTGACTTGTCTTATTTTGCAGGAAGATGTTGCTTTGCACTTCTCTGCTCTTCCTCCTCCCGGATCCAAATAATCCTGTGAAGCTGCTTCTCACGTGTTTACGCGGGAAGGCATGATAGGCGATGACCAGGTGGAAGAAATAGTCGAGTCCTCCAGCGGCACTACTTCTGATGCCGTGGAGAAATATGAAGTCAAGGCTCGACCATCTACGAAGGCTGGATTTTCCTCTATGTTGAAGAAACACTCGGCTACAGATGAGCTTGAAGCTACGATCCCTCCGCCTCCGAAGAAGAAACAGACCATTGTTGCAAAACGGGCTGTGAAGAAATCCATTGCTGCGGATAAGGTGCCCCCAAGGTAATTACCTATGAGGAAGGACACGGTTCTGAGGATCACATACTCCAAAAAGGTGTCTCCAATATCACCACCTTGTCTAATTAAGGTGATACTGGTGGTTTTGTAGGTACTCGACGAGGCGACCAAAGCGGAGAAGGTGGCTGCTGTGGCCGCTCAAAAGAAGTCACCGATCACTGAGGGGTTGATCGAGATTGAGGATGATCTAGATGCTCAAGATGCCATTCAGGTTGATCCCCAGGTGGTGAACCCCTCTAACGCAGATACAACTCAAGTAGTAGAGGCAAAGCTTAAAGTTGGCTAAGATCCCATTGTGCAAGCCACGCCGAAAGCATCGCCTTCAACTGTCAAGCCACTGTGACTATTTGGCCAACCCACCCTACAGTTAAGGAGGTCTTCAAAGTAATATTTATGCTCCTTTCGAGTACTAATTGTAACTCAAAATTGACTTCTTGTGTTGCTAAATCTTTGTCTTATGCAGGAAATCCTCTGATATGGACCTTGGAGAGCCTGGCTCAAGGCCCGTGACTGATGGTGATGGCCTCTTAGCCCAGGATGTTACCCCGGTGCTGCGAACCCTGATGCCTCAAGAGCAACTTGAAGGGACCTCGACTACTCTGAGTGCAATAGCCAATGTGGCTGCGTTGATGCACAAGGTAGTTGAGTCAATGGCTAGTGTAGAAGTGCCAGCCCCCGAGCCATTGCCCAAAGGCCCAGTGACTACTCCTGGCGTCGTGGCCTCTCCTGAAGCCCCCGAGCCAGTTGTAGAGATTGAAAAGGCATCAGCTTCTGAAGCCATAGCGACGGAAGCTGAAGCGGCTAGGCCATCGAGTAGTCATACCCTGGTGCTGCAAGGAGAATTCCATGCAGAATCTGGAGCTGATAAGAATATCCGTCTTAGGTATATTCTCCTTCCCTTGTGTTGTTGGAGATAATTAGTAAATTTGTGCTCATGAATTTCCACGAGTACTGATTTTTATGCTGTAGGACATCATTGAGCACTCCTGCCACAATTCACAGATGCTTGAAGGGTATAGTGATACAATACTTCATGCGGAGGCACTGGAGGTAGAGCTTGCCAAAGAGAAAGAATACTCCTCATGGTTACTTATGACATTTGATGGGACAGCCATCGAGTACTGCAATCACATTCAGGAGCTCACGGAGCAAAAAGATCACCTTGTCGGGCAGAAAAGATCCTTGAGCTAGAAAGTCAAAGGTAATCTTCTGCTCTTGCAATTTTATGTCCGTTGATTCTACTCTATAGTCTTTGACCCTTATTGTATATCAATGTATAGCTTTGAAAAAGGCAAAGAAGGATCTTTAGGCGTAGGTCACGGATTGGAAGAATTCTTATTACCGTGTGACCGACCAACATGATAAGCTTGTACTTCCCGTTGAGAAGCTAGAGCATCACCTTGAGAAGGAGAAAAAGATGCGCGAGGATGGCGAGACTAACCTAGTTCAAGCTATGGAGACTTTGAAGAGCCGTGAGGCAGAGGCGGAGAATGCTTCCTTTGCTTTGAAGCAAATCCGTGAAGCCGTCCAGCCCATTGCGGACATGATAGAGCCTTTAATTGAAGGTGTGGAGCTGCGCCCTCTGGCAGAAATACTCAAGGACGTGCTAGATGACGGACCGAAAAGGCGACCAGAGGGGGGGGGCGGGGTGAATGGGAGCCTCAAATATTTCTTTTGAAATCTTAGGCTTCTGTCCCAAATTCAAACCCCAAAACCAAAGCGGGTGGAAGATGAGAGATCCACGAGCCAACCGGGTGGCTAGGTGTCTATGGTGATGACGATAACACAACGGGACTCTAAGGAAACAACTGGAAGCAAACTCCAAAGATCTGGAAAGAAAATTTCAAAGATCTGAGTCAAAACAGGACTCAAACTGCTTCTGTCGAAAGTTCCGACCCCGATCGAAAGTTTCAATAACTATCGGAAGTACCGGGGATCTCCTGACAGGAGTTCTCTATTGTTTCAGCAAATTTCCCTTCGGAACTTCCGACACAGTGTCGGAACTTCCGACAGCACAGAAATCAGCCTTCGTGAGGAGAGAAGAAAAATCCAAAACTCGACCAAATGACCTCCACAAATCATGAAATTTTAACTATAGTTTCCTAACAACATAACAAACATGTCACCAAAAGGTCTCCTCAAAAAGATCAGCCAATCAAAGGGAATTAAATATATTGTGAGGAACGCCAGTTTTTCAACCCTAGAGCTTGAATCGTCCCGATCTATGAACTCGTGAGGTTTCAATCAAATCCCTTTGGTGGAAAGGTTCAAATCACATCCTAGTTCATTTTCAAAGGACTGGTTTGACTCAAGAACTCCCATAAATCACGAATCAACCAAAAACATGAGAGGGAGAAAAAGGGAGAAAATAAGAACGCGAAGAACACAAGCGAGAATCGTAAATCCAACCGGGATGGGACAAGATGGCTCAAAATAGATCATTGGATTACTTCACCATGTCCGGTTACAAGCCACCCCTTAGCACAATCAAAGCTAGGATGGTGAAAAGATGAAACAAAGATCCCTCCTCCCTCTCTCCCTCTCTCGCTCAAAGGCTCTCACAAACAAATGAGAAAACCCCCACCTAACTAGCCCAAAGAGATGGCTGCCCCAATAGCCCTCTCCTCAATTATATCGGCACTTGGCTACTTCCCAAGTTACCCTTACATGAAGCATACAACTCCAAACACCCTAGGGGCAAAACCGTCTAGCTTTTTCTTCGTTCATCGGATGGCACCGGCGCCTTTACGACTTAGCTTCGCCTCGACGCTAGCTTCGTGATGGTGCCACGCGTCCTCTGACTTGACGTCGTCCGACCACACCGAGCTCGCCCCTGGTTTTGAGGTCAAACCGGTCAAACCCTCTTGCACGCCCTGCAATGCGTGACTCACCGATGTCGACGCATGTCCAGCCTCCGCCAAGCCTTCGACGCCTCCAAGTCTTTCGCTCCCGGCTTCCGGGCCGCCTACTCAACATGCCTTCATCCTGCTTGACTCGACCAATGCCGTCTCCATCACCGTGGATGTTCTCTTGCTCTTCCGTGCACCATGTGGATTGCCCATGACTCTGCTCGGACTCCTCAGGTCCCTCGGTCCAAGCCTACTCATATCCACCCTTCACTACCCTAGTTCACCGGCATGGACCTTTCGTGCTTGACCTTCACCTCATGTCGTCGACCGCCACATCACATCCTACACCTACACATCACAAGCCAAGAGACACAACACACAACATACAGTTTACATAAACACCACAACACAACGCACTCAACACAACACATCCGGTTAGCCGTTAGCATAGTCATGCACATATGAGATATGGACTCAACCGGTAAAGTCTCAAATCATCTAGTCAATCACTCATCACAAATAGACCAAGGCACTTCACAACTTGGTCTCTCAATCTCCCCCTTGATAAGTGCATTGACAAAAGATGATTTGAAAGAAAAAGAAAAACTCATTCAAGTGCCCAAAAGCCAAGTAAAAGAAAACACAAGGCAACTTGATATGAGAAAAGATTATGCAAGCTCCAAACAAAAATTCTAGGTTGCATCAAAGTCATTTCTCAATCTCCCCCTTGATAAATCCCACAAGACAACCAAAGAGTCAAGCAAAAGACACAAGAGCTTCATGAATCCCAAAATGCCGTCAAAGCCATTTCAACATTTGTCAAACGCTCATCACTATAAAATCAAGGTTCATATCAACTTGATTTTCTCAATCTCCCTCTTGATGAGTGTGTTGACAACATTCAAGTACAAAGAAATGGTTTGAGAGGTAAAAGCTGAAAATCTCATCCAAGTGATCAAAAACCAAGTAAAGGCAAGGATTAAAGTCACTAGGCATGAGAAGAGCCATAAAAGCCAGTATCAAAGTCATTGGAAACTTGAAATGAAAAATATCAGTCCCCTAAGATAAGGGCAACGGCTCTACACGACTGTGATAAAATCATGTGATCCCTCAAAAAGAGGCAGAAAATAGGCTCAACATTAATCACATGAAAATTTAAACTCAAATCAAAATCGGCTCCTCAAGAAGAGGTAAATAGCTCAACGCGACCGGCACAAGAGCACAAGAGCATACACAAACTCACAATTATCTAATCAAATATCGGCTCCTCAAGAAGAGGTAAAGAAGCTCAACACGACCGGCAAGAGCACAAGAGCAAGAAAACTCACAAGAACTTGACGCCCCCTGAACAAATGCAACTCCCCCTGAACAAATGCACTCCCCCTGAAATCATGCACTCTCCATGAAATCAAAGCATGTAAAGGCTCTCCCACTTGACAAATGAATGAGTTTGTATGAATTTCTCCCAGTTTCTACCCCTTGTTGACATCAAGTCAAGCATAAGAACACAAAATGCATGTAAGGAAATGCAGAACCTACCAAGCTTCTCAAACATACCACAAAGTACTCTCAAAGGCTACAAGATAGATAAGCTTGGTGGATTATAAGGAGCAATAGCATCGCCAGCAAGATGAATTTATGTTACAACAAGGAGGTGAAGCAAATATCCAGTTTTAGCATTGTTCAAAAAGATCACCACATGAGAAAATACCTAGTCAAGAAATACCCAAGCAAGGAGGTCTAGACCATCAAAAGCTCATACAAGGAACAAATACTCTTAACAAAAGATCATTGCAGACACCCACAACACATCACTTGTCATGTGAAGCTTGTTGAAACCAAGTGCCTACTTCCTTTGGTAGACATCTTGTAACAACTAAGCAAACCAGAATATGAACATGAAACATGAATATTTGGTGAAATTTGTGAATTTATTATCTTTATCATTTTTCTTTTCATTATTCACACAAGATAAAGTACATGAAGTCCCTTTGCGGCACAAAGAAGTCATGCTTTCACAAGGGGTGCATCATGGGCTAAACATCTGCAATGATATCTAGATCTTTGACCCAATTGAAAAGAACATGAATTCCAACCACAAGCTAAAAATGGAACTAGCACCTAGTAAACCAAAACTAAGTATGTACTCATGGGTGATACACAAGTTAATACAGTAGAATTTAGCATTGAATTTTAGAAAGCAGTTTTCCCATCATGTATCCATTATTATCAAGAGCATAACTGCACATTGCATCTAAGTCACCAACCAAAACACTAGCTCACAAGTAGCATAAGGTGGTACACAGGGTATATAGGAAAAGCTCATCTAGTGTAATATGAGACAAAATGCATTATGATACAGATGCAGTGTAATGCTAAAAGAGATGGGGCTCGGCTCAAAATCAAGAACGCTCATGAGAGTCAAACCAATCTAGGAAAAACTCTGTGGTAAAAGAAGAACCACCAATGATCCCAATTTAGTACCATAGAGGGGATACCAATTGAAGAATAAAAAAATTTCATCCCTTGATACCAATTGAAGAAGATGGAATCCAATTGAGAGATCAAATGTGATACCAATTAAAAGATCAAAAGCGGATATCCAAAACCAAAGCAAGTTTTGGTCCAAACTCCCCCTCGAATGAAGCCAAACTCCCCCTCAACCAAAGACACCTAGCAAACAAAAACTTGGAAAAGAAGGGGCAAAAGAAAAGCTCTAACACCAATTAAAACTAAGAGAAAATTGAAAGATTGAACAAATGCAACCCAAAGACAAGGCAAGCCCAAAAATAAGATGAAGCTCAAATCATGTCACACAATGTAATGATGATATCAATTGTGAGGAATTAAAGCATTGCAACATGATTCCATATTTATGAATAAAAGTTTGGGCAAAGCAAACATGTCAACAAGGTGCAAAGGATTATACAAATATACTAAGCTAAAATGATACCAAATGAACAACATGTCATACCCAATACAAAGACTAAGCTAAGGCATGGCACGATGTTCATGCGGATCATCCACCAAAATATATCACAAAGCTAGTATGAAAAGATGTACATGAAGATCACACAAGCTAACATGGAAAGGTAGCTAGCCTACCATGGTATATTAACAGCATGATACAAGTGCAAAACATGCAATAGTATGCAAGTAAGCACAAGAATGTGGAGTGAAAAAAAAACTCACTATACAAGTGTACAAAGGCCTCTTGAGGGCCATCCAAATGGTGTGAAGAATCATCAAGTCTTGATCACCTCAAGGAAAAGATCAAGTCACTTCGAGCTCATGTTCTCCACTCGCATTCCTGTACCTACACATGAGGGGACAAAAAAGACCGAATCTTGGATCCCAAAGGGTTAGCAAGCATATACTTGGGAATCCAAAACTTAGTCGCACGGGTAAAAGATGCACTCAACTTATGTTGTGGGTTAGCATGATGCAAATACCGGTTCAAATGATAAGGTTTTGAAACACCCTTGGAAACATGCCTCAAAGGAGCAACTCAAGAAGAAGAACAAGTGCTACCACTAGCAAAAAGGCAATGATCCCCCAAGGTCTTAAGAGAAGAACCAACACAAGCACCATGAGAACCATATCGTGGACCAACATAGGAAGAACTAGAAGCATGTCCATGTGCATGAGCTAACTCACTAGAAAAGGAGTCAAAAAACCCATCAATGAAATGTGGCTTCTTACTAGGCTCACAAGTATGCATGCCATGAGCAAGGCTATGAACAACCAAAGGTCTAGAAGCACGAGCTTGCCGCATTTGTCTTGCACGGCGATAACAAAAACTCTCTTGATGCCCATCTTTCTCATAATGAGAGCAATGGTATAAAGGCCTTTTTGGAGGCACGATCCAAGAGGACGAATCAACATTCTCATCCAAGTGATAAGTCCCTTGGGACTTAGGGCAAGAAGCATCAACATCCACCTTGGTGCCCAATTTAGGATCACACATGCCATGGGAAAGGCTATGTGGCTTCCTAAAAGCTTTGGCACGCACATGTCGCTCATGCTTGACACGGTGAAAGCAAAACTCAACGATATGCCCATATTTCTTGCAAAACGTGCAATGAAACTTCGGTTTGGAAATATGAGTTCCAAAAATGCGAGAAGCACCCTTGCAACTTGAAGTGTCTTGGGCAATACCGGAAGAAGCAACAAGTTTAGGAGTAGCTATAGAAGAGATATCCAAAGCACTAGCACAAGTTCTATCATCCAAAGACCCACGCTCAACACAAGAAGCAAACTCTGGTTGAGAAGAAGCAATTTTGGAAACACCAACATCGGAGTGACAAGAATTGCGAGAATCAAAAGACTTAGCACTAAGACTCTTGCATCTTGTGGCCAAAACCTCATTTTCAAATTTGAGGCGATCACAAGTACCACATGGAGCATTTCTCAAATTATCCATCTCCTTTTCAATACACTTAGCATATGTAGTACGCAAGAGTTCATTTTCTTTCTCAAGGTTGGCACTCATCTCATTGTGCTCAACCAACTTGGCGCTTATATCATCACGCATTTGCTTCAAAGCCAAAACTTCATTTTCCAACTCAAAGCATGACGTGCAAATAAGACTGCATGAACAATCATCATCATTCATATCAAGCATGATATCATGATTATCACAAGAAGTAAGGCAGGCATCATCATCAAGCACCAAAGAACACATGCTACAAGGCATAGACTTCATTTCACAAATTTCAGCCCTAGCATGCTCAAGTTCATCTACACATGTGGTGTGAGACAATTTTAGTTCATTAATTTTAGCAAACAAAGACTCACAAGAAACACATGGCAAAGAAGCATTGCACCTCAACAATGAAATTTCATCGCTAGCCTTATCAAGATCATGATTTAAAGCTACACAAGAATTGCAAGGAATAGAGGCATTGAGTTTCAACAAGACATTTTCAGATTTCAAGCAATTAAGAGAAGAGTTTAATTCATCATTCTTTCTAAGCAAGGTATCACAAGAATTGCAAGAATTTAAAGCACATGACTTCCAATGAGCAATTCCACATTTGAACCTAGCAATAGAACATTTCATCTTCTCATTCTTCCTACGCAAAGCATCACAAAGCTCTATGTTTCTCTCATTCTCATCTTCACAATCATCAACACGATTGCATAGAACCATGATGCATTTTGCAAGCGTACCTTGGCTCATGTCTCTTAGCCCGCGGTAGAACTCGCCCTTCGTGAGGTCACCGTCTTGGTAGTTCTCGAGGAGATCCATCACCACCTCCACTTCAGGTTCCAACTCAATCTTCGAACTCCTCCTACCTGAGGACAATGAAACACAAGAAGAGCTTGGTGCCATATCTCAAAACACCGGTTAGGATTTGCCCAAAGCAAGCTCAAATCTCAAAAACCAAATCCGCAAGCCAAAACGCCCTTTTTCTTGTCACCCCATGGATCACAAAGCCGATTAAGATTGTGTGATCCTTAACCTAGCTCTGATACCAATTGAAGGACCGAAAAGGCGACCAGAGGGGGGTGAATGGGAGCCTCAAATATTTCTTTTGAAATCTTAGGCTTCTGTCCCAAATTCAAACCCTAAAATCAAAGCGAGCGGAAGACGAGAGGTCCACGAGCCAACTAGGTGGCTTGGTTTCTATGGTGATGATCGATAACACAGCGGGACTCTCAAGAAACAACTGGAAGCAAACTCCAAAGATCTAAGTCAAAACAAGACTCAAACTGTTCTTGTCGGAAGTTCCGACCCCCTATCGGAAGTATCGGGGATCTCTCGACAGGAGTTCTCTATCATTTCAGCAATTTTCCCTTCGGAACTTCTGACAGCACAGAAATCAGCCTTTGTGAGGAGAGAAGAAAAATCCAAAACTCAATAGACCTCCAAAAATCACAAAGTTTTAACCATAGTTTCCTAACAACATAATAAACATGTTTCCAAAATATCTTCTCAAAAAGATCAGCCAATCAAAGAGAATTAAATATCTTGTGAAAAACGCCAGTTTTTCAACCCTAGAGCTTGAATCGTCCCGATCTATGAACTCGTGAGGTTTCAATCAAATCCCTTTGGTGTAAAGGTTCAACTCATGTCCTAGTTCATTTCCAAAAGACCGGTTTGACTCAAGAACAGCCAGAAATCATGAATCAACCAAAAACATGAGAGGGAGAAAAAGGGAGAAAACAAGAACGCGAAGAACACAAGCGAGAATCGTAAATCCAACCGGGATGGGACAAGATGGCACGAAATAGATCATTGGATTACTTCACCATGTCCGATTACAAGCCACTCCTTAGCACAATCAAAGCTAGGATGGCGAAAAGATGAAACAAAGATCCCTCCTCCCTCTCTTACTCTCTCCCTCAAAGGCTCTCACAAACAAATGAGAAAACCCCTACCTATCTAGCCCAAAGAGATGGCTGCCCTAACAGCCCTCTCCTCAATTATATAGGCACTTGGCTATTTCCCAAGTTGCCCTTACATGAAGCATACAACTCCAAACCCCCTAGGGGCAAAACCATCCACCTTTTTTTCGTTCATCGGATGGACCTGACGCCTTTACGACTTAGCTTCACCTCGACGCAAGCTTCGTGATGGTGCCACGCATCCTCTGACTTGATGCCATCCGATCGCACCAGACTCGCCCCCGGTTTTGAGGTCAAACCGGTCAAACCCTCTTGCATGCCCTGCAATGCGTGACTCACCGATGTCGACGCATGTCCAGCCTCCGCCAAGCCTTCGACGCCTCCAAGTCTTTCGCTCTCGGCTTTCGGGCCGCCTACTCGACATGCCTCCATCCTGCTTGACTTGACCAACACTGTCTCCATCACCATCCATGTTCTCTTGCTCTTCTGTGCACCATGTGGATCGCCCATGACTCTGCCCGGATTCCTCGGGTCCCTCGGTCCAAGGCTACTTGTATCCACCCTTCACTGCCCTAGTTCATCAGCATGGACCTTTCGTACTTGACCTTCACCTCATGCCGTCGACCGCCACATCACATCCTACACCTGCACATCACAAGCCAAGAGACACAACACACAACATATAGTTTACATAAACACCACAACACAACGCACTCAACACAATACATCCGGTTAGCCGTTAGCATAATCATGCATATATGAGATATGGACTCAACCGGTAAAGCCTCAAATCATCTAGTCAATCACTCATCACAAATAGACCAAGGCACTTCACAACTTGGTCTCTCACTAGACAAATTTTCCAGCTACATCCAGAAGATGGCCAAGTCAATCTCCCAGCAAGTGTTGAGCTTCGTGAATTCATTCTACCCAAAAGCCAATTTGGCACCCGTTGCTGAGGGCGTGGCGGACGACTGCACTGATGAAGCCTTTCAATAGTATATGGAGGAGATGGCCCCAATTGCTGAAGAAGTAGCCAATCATCTAGCCCTTGAGTAATTCTGTATCAAAGCAAATATTAGTTCTGTATTGTAAACATGATATGAATGCTTTGTAATGTAAATATTTCTAAGTCTTGTTGCAATCTGTGTTGCTTTCAACTTCTTTTTTAGTGCAACTCACAATCTTCCCTGATATTTGCTCGTATGGTAGATGTGAGTGTCTGCGCACAAGGCTTCTTTGATGAGCCTCATCTGGCGCTAGTTGTGAGTACTCTTGTTATGTGTTTCTTTGTTGCGGTGCACAAGTACTCAAGCTGCCTGGGCTGTAGACTTCTTTAATAGAGGTTTCTTCAGGGTTTCAACAACTAGAGCCTATCTTTACAACCTCTTTGAGTTGTATTGATGTTACACTTTGGAAAGTCTAGAACTGCAGACTTGTTATTACAAGCCACGACTAGACATACTTGTCTGGTAGATAGTCTCTCAGGTAGTTAATTAACTCCCGAGGTACTGATGGCTTATTTTTTGCAAGCCGCCAAGGGACAGGTGTGTCCAAATGAATTAACTAACTCATGAAAATTATTGCAGACTTTCTTTGCAAGCCGCAATTGGAAAATTTTGTTCGGTGAGTTGAATAACTCAAAAACTTTGCAGACTTGTTATTACAAGCTGTATTTGGTCAACTTTTGCCTAGAGAGGTGAATAGCTCATTAGAGTTGTGCAGACTTGTTATTACAAGCTGCTATTTGGGCAACTTGTGCCTAGGGAGCTGAATAGCTCATTTAGGATTGCTGCGAACTTGCTTCTACAAGCCGTGATAAAGCAGAAGTGTGGGCAAGTCAATTTTATTGGCCAGAGATGCATGAAGACATGAAAAGATTTGTTGCTACTTGCCTAGAATGCTAGAGAGCAGGAAATATTTTGTCAAGAAATTCTATGCCTCTAAATTATAATTTGCAAGTGGATCTATTTGATGTTTGGGGTATAGATTTTATGGGACCATTCTTGAATTCACATGGATATGAACATATCTTGGTCATGGTTGATTATGTTTCTAAATGGGTGGAAGCTCTTCCATGTCGGAAAGCATCAACAAAAGAATCAATTCATATGATCAAGACAATGATATTTTTTAGTTATGGAGTGCTAAGAATTTTGATAAGTGACGGAGGATCGCATTTCACGAGAAAAGATTTTGGCAAATGCTTGAAGAAATTGGGGATTGAGCATAGCGTATCTACAACTTATCATCCTCAAACTAATGGCCAAGCTGAGACTTCAAATAAGCAGCTCAAGGATATCCTAAAGAATACGGTGATCAAAGGAGGGAAGGATTGGTCAAAGAAGTTGGATGGAGCATTGTGGGCATATAGGATAGCTCATAAAACACCTGTAGGTATGACCCCATATCAATTCGTTTATGGAAAAACGTGCCATCTTCCCGTCGAACTTGAACATAAAGCTTATTGGGCTATAAAAGAGATGAATCTCAATGTTGATGCTACGAGAATAAAGAGAAAAATTCAAATAAGCAAGTTAGAGGAGTTGAGGGTTAAGGCTTATCACAGTACAAGCTTTTATAAGGAAAGAACCAAGAGATGGTTTGACAAGAGGCTTCACAAGAAAGAATTTAAGGAGGGTGACAAAGTGCTACTATACACTTCAAGGTTTAAACTCTTCGATAAAGGAAAATTGATGAGCAAATGGGATGGACCATACGTGGTTCGTTGTGTATCACCTACCAGAGCAGTAACAATTATGGACGTCAAAGGAGATCAAATATGTTGTGAATGGATAGTGACTAAAGGTATTCCTAGAACCTGGCATTGATCTTATCAATTATATTGACATTTACACCATAGAGGAAGAACGGCCACGTCAAGGCTGACGACACTAAAATAGGTACCTTGTATATACTCTATCTTACATTATGTTATTTTCTTTCAAATTTTTGTGTGGAACTCGAAAAATTAGATATATTTTTAGACGTACACGAAAAAGCAAAGGGTAGAGGGGCCAAAAACCCCTTGGGCCGATCGGCCTAGAGACTCCCAGACTGATCAGTTTGGGAGGTTTTCACCTCCAAATTGGTCCCACCCCCCTTTCTCATCTTTGGTAATGACAGAATATGGAAGTAAATTTTTGCGGGAAGGAGCGAGGAAGTTTTTGGGCATGTGTGGTTCCTTGGCCAAGACTACAAGAGTATATAATGAGGGCAATTGGAGCTCGAGTTTCGCATCTACACAAGCAATTCTAATCCACTAAAACTAGAAAAAAAAGTGCAATGGCGACGTCTAGGAGCTCGGGAGATGAGAGGGGGCAGCAGCCGGTGAAGGAGGAGGCTAGGCCGATCAGCCTGACCTTTCCAAGCTGATCGACACCACCCTCTTCCTTGGCCTCCGCCTTCGCCCTTCACATGAAAGCTAAGAGGTGCGAGTTGGGTCCTGAAACTCTACCAAGGACCCCTCGTAACGCTCGCATTAGCGTTGGAGGCAAGGCGCCATCTAGAGAGCTCACGGATCGCAAGTTCATCATCCTCTCAAATGATAGTGAGGTGCCAACGAAGAAGAAGGAGGCCGTTGTTTCTCCCACAAGGCGTTCAGGAAGGCTCCTTGGGATCAAGTGCAGGAACTATGTGGAGAAGACGTCCGAATACTCGCTGGCTAACTATGGAGGTGATAGCGACTGGGAGATCGATAGGAGCCCTGGATCGTGGGGTGTTGTAGGCCGTGACAACGAAGAAGACACCAACACGTACTGGATTGGGCTGATGAGATGAAGAAAAGAAAAGAGGAAGAGGAACGGCATCAAGACAAGGGCAAAGAGAAAGATCTAGAAGACAATGGGCAAGAACCGGAGGAGCATGATTGTATGTGTTGTACCGCTTGCAAGAAGAACATCCACTACCTCTTCGACGCCATCGACGACATCATGAAGGCCTTGCAAGCTTTGGATTAGAAGGTTGAAGACAGTGATCGCCTCCAAGAGGATGACTTCAACTTCTTGCAAAGGAATGTGAGGAAACTCTTCGGGATGTGCAGAAATATGAGGAAGAACAGAGCTAATGGTGAAGGAAGCAGCAACCATCCCGTGTGCAAGCAGTGCGGGCAGCATCACTAGTGCGTTCAAGAGCATCTCTCCTTTTGTACTCCATTTGGTTATGACAAGGACGTTGTAGATTTTAAGCGGGGGGGGGGGGATCACAGCTTGTAAGGAGTTTTTGGATCTAGTTTGTTCAAGTCGAGTCCTGTGAGAGTCCAAATTAGTGTTTTTATTTCAATCAAAATTTGATAAAGTAGTAGTCTTCTTAGCTTCAGGAAGGCTAAGGTTTAGATCGCTACTTTAGCGTCTAGGTTTGAAGAAGCATGAATAAAATCAAGGATTATGTGAGTGTTTTTAGTGTCTACCTTTGCTTGCTTGTCTTTTACTTTTCCTTTATAACTTCTGATCATGAGCTTTGTCTTGAATTTTAAATCTTGGTTGTGGAGTTAAGTAATTGATTTATCTTTGCAAGACCCATGCTTCATGATGATCTAGTACTTTGGTTTTGATTATGCTCTATGAGTAAGGTTTAAATTGGAGGTGATTTAAAAAATTTATTGCTTATCAAAAACCTCTGCAAAAACAAGATTGATCAAGTTCTCTAACCGGGTTGAGAGTTGTTTATGCTATCCAAAGCCTAAAAAGATTTATCCATACCACCATAAGCAAAATTAATGCTTTGAATTGAGTTAGGATCACTCACTCTTGGATTGTTTTAATTTCAAGCATTGATCATATCCTTCTACTATCTCTTATTGCTAGCCTCGTCAATATTCACTAATTAGAGTTTTTCATTGGAACAATCATATTTTCTACTGAATTCCTTAAACCCGAACCAAATGTTTCACAATTTTATTACCTATTCCTTGAACACAACCCAATATTTGAAGATTTGTTCCATTTCTAGCCGTGGAATATGAAATTTTATGGAAGGGACAATGTATGGAAGCCACACAAGAAAAGGGAGTGAAAAAGGAGGGCAAAGGAGGCTACGCTGATCGGCCTAGCACCCTCCAGGCTGATTGGCCTGGGGCTCTCTTGCCTCGGTTCACATGCGAAAAATTTTGGGAAGCTCTATGGAACATTCTAAAGCTAAAATTTGTGGTGTGGTGTTCAATGGAGGTTTCGAGAAGAGATGAAAAATAAGGAAAAAAAGGGAAGAAAGAAAGAAAGTGTGTGAAAGAAAACAAAAAAAGGGGTATAAGAAAAAGAATAAGCTTGAAAAAAAGAGGAGTTTCTACTGTCATGAGGATCAAAGAAAGTGCAAAGAAGGATTACCTTGTTTACAGAACGGATCTTCATTCCAACCATGTGCAATCCGCCATGTTAGTTCCTTTATTTTATTTTATTTTATTTTGATTTTATTTTAACCATGAATAGTAGTACTTAGTGAAATTGTGAATGGGAATTCAATGTTAAATTTTGAAATGTGAATTCTCAATAGGGATGCATGCATGTGAGTATGATTAGTTATCACAATGTACATGTGATTGGTTGGATAGTATTAGCAAATTTGATTTGATAGTGTGGGCTCCAATTTGATTGGAATAAAAAATGGTCTGGTGATATGATTAGTTATCGGAATGTTTTACAACATTTCGTGAATTATGATGTTTTACACTTTTTATTGAAGTTGATGTTTGTGGAATAATCTATCTTATTATAATTTTATTTGGATAGTTTGGGCTAACTATGTCAGGTGGACGTTCTTTTCGTTGTAGTGATGGTGGCCGTGTAGGTGGCCACCGTGGTGGTGGCAACCGTGGAAGTGGTAGGGGACACTACATTTTCAAGGAGCCACAACTGGCTTGTCCTCCAAGAATTCACTTCCCTAATCGTGTTATTGACTTGCTTACCGGCAATCGAAGCAAAGGAGCAATTCCCAACATAGTAATATTCTTTCTTTCTTGTAATTGGTTTTTTACTATACATGAATCATTTTTAAATTTACTTACATACATTGTAGCTTATCGATCCTATTAGATGTCTTAAAGATGTTATCGAAGCTCTAAGTGGTACTTCTCCTTTAGTGCAATCCGAGATGGTTGGTGAATGGAAGTTTAAAAGAGTGAAGATCCCTTTTGAAGTACCTGTTTGAGGAGGACAAGCCAACTCAATGCGACGACCAGAACAAGCCATCCCGATGGTATCAATTGCCGCATGGGGTCAAGTAGCATCAAATAGGGTAACTTTTGACAGAACCACTGTGGAGGCCTACGTACAACAGCTTTAAGGATCGTCATGGAAACTTTGTGCCAAACTTCTCATATTTTCAAATAAAGGCGCTCGAGGAGGGAGAAAGCAATATGACTATGACTTTTGAGAGGCTTTGTCAGCTAAATCAACATGACATGGTATGGAACATTCTTTTATCATTCAAATCATTCTTTATCTTTAGTTATGTTACATATTTAGTTATGTTACATCTTTTAACTTTCATCATGTTATTCTATCTTTTTCTCAAACCATTATGGCAATGAGCTTTCATGTGATTCTGACTCAAGTCTTGGATGTGTTAAATTATAGTTACATGGATGGAAATCCGATATACACCAGAGATTTCAAGCTCTATGCTCATCTCACTTTCTATAGGCTATATCAGACCTCTCCAATGTTCGAGATTTATGGTAGTGTATGTGACTGTCCATGTGAAGCGGTAGAGAGTGCACTAATTCATGCTCTAGTTTATATTGATGAAGTTCTAGGCTTTACAATTAGAGATTTAAACTATGTTGCATATCTAAGGAAGCGAAGTGGAGTATGAAATATGTAACATGCATGGATGTACCCTACCCTTTTATTATGGATTTGAACTTGTTCTCTCTAAAATCTTAAGTATTAATGTACAAACTTGTGAGACTTGTTATATATATTTCCTTGCATATATAATGTTTTTTGAGTGTTGGATCTGAATAGGTTGATTGTGAACCATATTTTAAAAATTTGGCATGAGAATGGAACAAATTTTTAGCAGGAAAGACATTTCCAGAGGTGGGTGACGCTATCACCAGCCCCTGGAAAATAGTTTGCAGGGTGGGTCATGGCGTCACCTGCCCCTGAAGATACCATTTCCAGAGGTGGGTGATGGCGTCACCCGCCCCTGGAAACAACTTTACGGCGGCGAACCTGTTACCTGCTCCTGAAACAGCTATTTGTAGCTATGAAAAGCAGGAGCGGGTAACACGCCCACCCCTGCAAATGCCATTTCAACCGCCCCTGGAAACCGTATTTGTAGTAGTGTGCCTCCTGTATCAGCGAAATCCTTTTTCACAATGTTTGTCGTGTAATGGGCTAATAAACAAGAGTTTCCTACAAGATATCTTCTGATCTATGACAATAATTTTATGACAAATGTCAAAACGTTATAAATTTATAACATTATTTTCTAAGAATGTTAAAATATTGCATCCGAGCAAATTCATTGATGAAGTTATCAAACATCATAAAATGCATTCCCACCGAAGTCAAAAAAAGTCACTTACTGCTAGTTGGTGGTTTTGTAACAATATAAGGTGTGCGAAAACGTAATAAATTAAACCATCTAGGGTCCCTCATGTAAGCATGATGGTTCATGTAATTTTCATTATAGATTGGAAGATTTCTTATAGTGTTGGTTTCTCTAAAATGTTTTTCCCATACAGTTTTTGGAAGAGTTTTGTGATTGAACAAGAATTACATGAAGCTTACAATATGCTAATTGATCAAGGTTAGTGTTAGAATCAAGATTATGTTAGTGATCCGTTAGGTGGTTTCACTTTGTAGAGAGACACCTCTAAAGTAGATAGTCATGACCTTTCACGAAAGGATCGGAACCTTTCGTGAAGGGGTCATTCCGTGAAGGTGAGCATGCCATTTCACCATATATAAATATGTAACAACGTTGTTCGTTCAGTCAATGAAGAGAATTATCGTATTCGTCTTTTAATTCTCTATGAGATTGATACTTAACACAAACTCCATAAATGTACGTTGAATATCGGCACCATATTCCAAATGAATCATGTATCGGGTAACTCACATGTGAGACTAAGACACATCGGTGGCATACATTTGTTACAGTATTCGCTAGTATATGCATCCCCCAAAACATCTGGCAGGGGTCGCTTTTGCATGGTGTACTGGGAGTTGGACCGCATTTTCTTTGCTGGTGAACATAGCTATCAGCATGTTAAACATGTTATCCACCAAATCTTCCGACAACTGCCCTCAATAAACAAGAGAGGCGAGCTCCACGTGCACCTTTCTTTTAATGCCCATGAATGAGCGACCGAAGCATTGGGCCTTTGGCAGATGCTACGTCAACATCACTACAAATCTGCTTTCTGACAACGATTTTGCTTAAACAAAACACGCATCGAAATGTGAATATCTGGACCAGACACTGACGATCCTGAACATACGAGATACTTGGGCCTATAAATAGCCACCTGCTGGGCATGGACGCCAACACAGTTCAAAGTGGTGTCATGGTCAATATGGATGCCATTGTGTCGCTCGCCATACTCCTCCTGGTGAGTGTGCACGCATGAGTTGTATTAGCGAGTGCTCTCATACATGTGAAGAAAACGAGTGATTGTTCGGTTCTATCGTTCGAACGGGCCGTGCAATATCTATCAGCAGTAGCAAGGCTTGTTGTTACAAAAACAACATTTCTTTGTTTTACTTAATATTTTACGACGTCTTTATATGATGCTGCATGCAGGTTACTGGAGCAGGAGCAAGCAAACATGCAGATCTGCCAGCTGGGCCTGCCGTGAAGTCGCCTAAGACCATGGCGCCAATGGTGTATTGGCAAGCAGTTCTTCCTGAGACTCCGATGCCCCAAGCCATACACGACTTGTTGACCCAATCTACAGGTATATATCTCTCTCTTTCCCACGAGTGAGTAAAAATTTGTTTAATCATCCACATTTTTAGGTGCTCTGGATTTAGCCTGGAAATGTATGGTAGCGGAAAATTTACTGCCTCTAGCTAGTTTAGTTTACTTCTACAGTTTTACTTTTACCAATTGCATGGGACCGTATATATCAGGCCATACAATATATATTCCCGGCTTCTGCCTTATTGTCCCGGCAACATTTTCCTCAAATGGACACAATAACCTGGGTTTGTATATATTCCTAATTTAATTACTTCCCCCTTATAAATAATAACCTGGGTGTATCTTGGTACGTCTCCATAGCCGGAATTTGGATGTACCAAAAAGGACTCAAAAAGCCTTCGGGTACAAATTAAAAAAGAATCAGAAAACTGCAACTTATAAGTATGTAATATGACAAATATGTTGTGTAGTAGGTACCGCCTTTAAATATATATATGACATTTAGGACAAACTAATTGGTTTAAGACTAAACTAATTTACTTGTCCCCAAATGTCATATATGGAAGAACTGAGGGAATACCAGATAAATAAACTTTGGAAAAAAGAGATATGTTCTATCTATTCTTCCACATGGAACCTGACCAGTAAGAAACATGGTATTCCATGAAAGTACGAAAATTCCTCCCCTCCCATGCATTGGGTAAAATCTAAATCCTCACACACCATCGTCAATTACTCTTGAACGTTCCATGTGTTATAGACACATCGATAACATCCGAGGGATTATGAATTCTCTTAGAGGTATATGAGAAAGTTCCCCAAAAAAAGTAATATGGTGTTCTTTTCGTTCATTAGCAGTGGCACCTCAAATCTCATTCCAAGTGCCATAAAACTATACACTAATAGTAAAAAAGCATTATAAAAATGTATTGTATAGTTATCCATACTTCAATTGAATGCTAGTTTGAATGCTAGAAATTCTCTAAATTTCAGTCCATCCATTTATTAATATTTATTTGGATGAGTTTTCTGTGTACAATGCTTTTCTTTTTAGCCTTATTATTTTTTCAATTATATTCTGACTTTTTTTAAACATATTTAGAAAACATATTATAAAGATTTAGTGTATATTTACCCATGTTTCATTTCAAAATAGAAATTCTCCAAAATTATTATTAATGTACTCCACCCATTATATTTATATATTTGTTTAGACTACTTTTCTATATACAATTATTTTCATATACTTTGAATTATAATTCAAGGTTTTTGTTTCACAAATATCAACTACTGATCCAAAAGAGAGTATACAATGTAGTTATTAACTCCACTTCTTTTCAATTGTGAAAAAAATAAATATGGTTGCAGCCTTTATAACTGTTGTTGTATATAATGCATTAAATTGCCACAATTAGTACGTTCTTAAACAATTCAATATTTTCCTATTTATATTTCTAACTCTAATTTACTTATGTAAAGCCAAAAAGGTTCATAATAGGTATCTTAGAATCAGTGTCAATGCTAGATATAGGAATTTTTATCAGTAAATTAACTTTGATCAACAACATTTATATTCACATAAATGGGGAGTAGTGTTATTCCAATTTGACATTTTAAATTTCATGGGTCGCAATTGTTTCCATGATTTGTTCACAATAGTTGAATATAGTCATAGTTCCATGTTTGATATAAGGATCTTAAAAGAAACTTTGAGAAAAAAGTTTCATATTTTTCATTCCTACCGGTAAAATTGTGTTCAAATTTTCTTTTGTCACTAATCCAACCTAAAAAGGCATAAGATAAATACTAATTATTGTCATTTTAACACATATTATTGCATGTACAAGAAGCCTATTATTGTAAAATATTTATTTTATTTCAGCAACATTATCTTTATTGTCATTAATCTATAGTTCAATACTCATTCATAATGTTTGTCATACATGCATTAGGACATGTCTCTCAGGATAATAAAGGTTTGGCACAAGGGGAGAACTCAAGAAAAGTCACCGCATCATATGGGTCCCAAGGTGAGGAGGACACAAGGAAGGTCACTACTTCACATAAGTCCCAAGGTGAGGACTCAAGGAAGGTCACCGCCTCATATGGGTCCCAAGATGATGGAGACTCAATGAAAATAATGATGTCATATGGATCTCAATGTAAGGACAACTCAAGGAAGGCCACCACATCATATGGGTCTCAAGGTGATGAGGAATCTAGAAAGGTCACAACTTCATATGGGTCCAAAGGTGAGGAGGACTCAAGGAAGCTCACCACATCATATGGGTCTCAAGGTGATGAGTTATCAAGAAAGACCACCACATCATATGGGTCCCAAGGTGATGAGTTATCAAGAAAGACCACCACATCATATGGGTCCCAAGGTGATGAGTTATCAAGAAAGACCACCACATCATATGGGTCCCAAGGTGATGAGTTATCAAGAAAGGCCACCACATCATATGGGTCCCAAGGTGATGAGTTATCAAGAAAGACCACCACATCATATGGGTCCCAAGGTGATGAGTTATCAAGAAAGACCACCACATCATATGGGTCCCAAGGTGATGAGTTATCAAGAAAGACCACCACATCATATGGGTCCCAAGGTGATGAGTTATCAAGAAAGGCCACCACATCATATGGGTCCCAAGGTGATGAGTTATCAAGAAAGGCCACCACATCATATGGGTCCCAAGGTGATGAGTTATCAAGAAAGACCACCACATCATATGGGTCCCAAGGTGATGAGTTATCAAGAAAGGCTACCACATCATATGGGTCCCAAGGTGATGAGTTATCAAGAAAGACCACCACATCATATGGGTCCCAAGGTGAGAAGGACTCAAGGAAGGCCACTACTTCATATAGGTCCCAAGGTGAGGACTTAAGGAAGGTCACCACTTCATAATATTTAGCTTCTTAGAAATGAAGTATTTATGATCTCAATCATGTTTCAGGGGACAGGCATGACCATATTCACAGCCACAACAACGGCAACAAGCTAGCAGACGTGTTCTTCTTCCATGACGTGCTACGGCCAGGGTCCATTATCACACCGACCATCCCACCGACCACATCCTTGCCACCCCTGCTACCGCGCCACGAGGCTGAAACCATTCCATTCTCCACCAAGCGCTTCGGCGACATCCTTACCATGTTCGCGCCAGCGTCCCATGCCATGGCAGATGAGATACGGTGGACTCTGGACACTTGCGAGCACCCGCAGACACTCGCAGGAGAGAAGGCCAGCTGCGCCACGTCCTTCGAGTCCCTCGCAAAGCTCCCTGCTGCCCTCCTTGGGATACGCAATGTCCATGCTTTCTCGGGTGACATGCCCATCGACCCTGCGGGCACGACGGCGCGACGGGGGAGGTATAACGTGACGGCTGTGCGGAAGCTCTCCGACTCTCCGATGGTCGCGGCGTGCCATGACCTGACGTACCCCTACGCGGTGTACTACTGCCACACGACGAACCCAGCGGCGGCGTACCTGGTGACGCTGGCGGCCGAGGATGGCGGGGCGCCGGCGATGGAGGCCCTAGCCGTGTGCCACCTGGACACGTCGCAGTGGACCCCCAGACACCCGTTCCTAGTGGCGCACAATCTCAAGCCAGGTGATGCGGTGGTGTGCCATTTCCTCTCTAAGCTCAGCATAGTCTGGGTCCCGGCCGGCGAGCAAGGAGGCGCACGTGAAGCCCGGAAGAACGCAAAGTACCTGAGGGCATTTGCATGAGCAAGCTCTGTGGCACGTTTGTAACCTGTCGAACAAACAACGTGGCTCTAGTACTAAATAAAAGCTGCGTGAACGTATTGTGATCGTGCTTTGTTTAAGCAAAGTGTTGTGGTTATGGTTTGGCTAAGCAACGAACTCATCTTTTATTTGTAATAATTACTTAAGGAACTGGCAGTTAAGATTTGAGACGTCTCCTCAGGTAGTAGAGTTGGAAATTCTCATGCCAATAAAGTATAAATTTGATCCTCTGCAAAGCCAGATGAGCAACGGCCAGACCTTTCGTCCAACCCTCTTTAGATCCGGATAAAATCGGACCTGTGACTAAAGGGAGACCCTTTAGTCCCGGGTGAAAAAATTAGCCACCTATAGGGACCCTTTAATCTCGGTTGGTGTTACCCAACTGGGAATAAAGCCCTCGACCCTTTAGTCCCGGTTGGTGTTACCACCCGGGACTATAGCACTAGTAGAGAACTAGCTTTTAGTCCCGGTTGGTAAGGTGCATATCTCCCAAAAATCCATCCGGGATAAACCAACCAGGACAAAAGGGAAGGGGTCTTTAGTCCCGGTTGGTGTCACCAACCAGGACTAAAGGGCCTGCCATGCCAGGCATGGGATAGGCCCTTTACTCCCGGTTGGTCAAAGTAACCGGGAGTAAAGGGTGCCCATTTAGTCCCGGTTGGGTTTCCCAACCGGGAGTAAAGGGTTACCCTTTAGTCCCGGTTGGATTTCCCAACCGGGACTAAATGACGCCTGAAATTTTCATGCATCGCGTACGTAGTACCGCGGCCCTTTTATTAACCTTTAGTAGTTGAGATTTTTTTTATAATGAAATCAACTAGTATTTAAACGAATGAAATTTGTAATTATACAATTACTATATATATACACAATTCAACTAGTACAAATCGATCTTAATTAGCGCGTATTATATATATAAATAAATCAAACTATATATCTACAATCTTCCCGTCGAGGTGTTGCTAGGAGCGTCTAATTGTCGTCCATCGTAATAAAATTCTCCTTTTGGATTTACCACCTCGTCCATTAGGAATCCAATGAGACCTTCACATATTGCCGCTACTCTTTCTTCCTTCGAGAGTCCTTGTTGAATATTTAACATCTATAATTTGGAAATTTGTGAATGTTACACGAACAATTAAATATAAGGAGCTAGAAAATAATTAACTAGTAATAGTTTTATTTTACGTACTTTAAAGTTGTGCGGCGTCATCTTTAGTCCCTTGGGTCCCATAAAACTGTGCATGTGCTCACAGATGTAGTAGCCACATAGATTATTCCCGGGTTCCTGTCTTAAGCACTTCAGTGTGGAAAAAAATAAGTTATGAAATATTCGTGTTATACAATGTAATAAATGTGCAAACTTCATACGTACCGGGAAGTCTGTGTTCCATGTAAGTTTTTCTTTGAATGGACCTTTGTGTGTCCTTATGAATTGTTTCCATGCGCTGCGGATTAGAATAATGAATGATATAGTGTAATAGGGATAAAATTTGGGAAACAAACTTTTGCATAGAGATAAAGATCCAGAATTATTACAAGCCTAGCCTGTCTTGCATGTCTTGGTACTCTACTGGATCTTTTCTCAAGGAACTGAAGACAATAACGTGGCTTCTTTCAGGCTCAATTATAATAAGGATCCAGTGGAAGCTGCGTACGTAAACTGTTCATGCATATTAGAGCTAACTAACATTAATCAGGTAAGGAAAAAGATAACAAAAGTAGACGGTATACACACACTTACTTGAATTTGTATGGAAGTAGTATGAAATCCTTGAATGTTTGTTTGTCTAGGAAATTGTATACTTCCACCAAGGTTTTTTCCGGTGATAATTGTTTCTGTTTTTGGTTAACTACGGATGGATCCATGAAGCCAATATGTAGGTACGCCTCTGGTCGGCACGTCTGAATTAGCATCCTACATAAAATGGAAGATGAAGTTAGTACGGTGACGCACGCAAAAAAAATACTGATATGAGCAAAAATTTACATGTAGAGTTAAATGGATACTTACAGAACCCAAGCACTGATCAGAGAGACGTCCAGGGCATCATGATGGTACACTTCATATATATCCTTGAAGTCTAGCCATAGAACTTTCTTGCCTTCGCCGTAAAAATCTATCGGTTTTACCTTAAGGCCGAACATCTCCCTCGAGTCGGCGGACACCATCATGTACCATTGATAGAATTCGTACATCTTTGTTGATAGCTTTCGTACCAACGAAGGCCTTACTAGAGGTTTGCCTAGCTCATAAGTCCATCTTGGCTCAGGGAGCGGTGCAGATGGCGTCTCAACTTGCCCTAAATATTCATCAAGTCCTAGACCTGTTTCTTGCATGAATTTCAATACTTCTACTTGTTGATCCAAGGGCATTGCTGCTACCCTTTGAGTGTCTTTTTTTGATAAATGCTTGAGGTCGGGGACAACACCACAGGAAGATGACTTTCCTTTCCTTTTGTCCCTTTCATCAGCCTTTACTAAAGCTCGTTCATAGTTTGATAAGAGTGGTATCCTTTTCTTGGCTCCTTCTTTCATCCTAATAAGAAAGTTTAAATCTCTTTGATTTACTAGCGGTGGCTCCATATCCCTTGCTTTTTTTTTCTTTGGCTTGTTTCTTGAACCACTCACTGGCCTCTCATTGGATTTCTGCCCACTGTAACGCATGAGTCATTGCCTCCCAGCGTTCCTTACGAGTCACTTTAGGCTTCTTTGTTTTATTCTTTCTCTATTTTTGCTTGGGAGGTGGTGCTCGTGACTTCTTTAGTGGTGCTGCAGGTTCCTTGATTGGGGCTGCTCTTGGTCCCGGCGACGGTGATCGGGGAGGGGTGTTGTTATTATCGTCGTCGCTTCCACCACCAGGATGTGGTGGAGATGGAGACCTTGATATAGTAGGAAGCGACAGTCCTGGAGCAGGTTGTGCAGGAGATGATGGTCTCGAGCTATGAGGAGAAGGTCGCTGCTGGGGATCTACGGGGAGCGGTCTTGAGCTCTGAGGAGATGGCTCCGTGCCGGGAATGATGATGTAGCATTTTTGCCATAGAATGATCCCATGAAGCGCTTCTGCCAGTGTCGTTTCCCTGTCGCCTCCCGGGAGGTCGATCTCTAGGCCTTCATATTGGCTATCAACAATTTGCTCTACGCGGACGCTGGCGTAGCCAGGTGGAATCTCCATGCCATGACTGCTCTGCCCCGCCAGGGTTGGTAACACACTCTCGTACGCTACCTATACATATAGCAGAATTAAACAAGTTATTAAACTCCGATCATGAGGCGTGGATCAATTGACAAGATTGTATAAATATTATGTATAAGTATACCTTAATAGTGAGGTTGCCGACTGGTGCATGCAGCTCACATGTGGTGCGTTGCGTGATGGCATCCACGGGGAACCGTTGCTCCTCCACGGGTAACCTGGGCGTCTGCACATCGGGGACCCCTTTAGAAGCACAACTGCTCAAGAGGCGTTGAGAAGGGCTAGCATAGTTTGGATTCAGCAATGCTTCAGATTGGGCCAACTCCGCAACTGCGTGGGCCACTCGATGATTGATTTCCTCCAACATTATTTCTTCTTGTGCCTGCACTTTGGGTTCTAGCATCTGCCGCCAGCTCTCCTCGATCTATTCCTTTCTTCGCTTGCGGCTTCTGTACGATGCGTTGTCGCCTCGGAAAGCAAACTTCCACGGAATGACCCGAACCCTCGGAAACATTATGGGTGCTCGGGATTACCGAGGGCCAATGTGAGCTCATCATTCTCTCGGTCCACGTTCAACCTCCCAGCCTTAGAATCTTCAATGTTCTTCATAAGAAGTTCGGCCTTCTCACCTATTGTGTCATTGAATATCAACATCCCATCCTCTTGGCTCAGGGAGCCTCCATGAGCGTAATACAAATTTTTTGATTGTTCAGGTCATTCAATAGTTGCAGGTACGATTCCCCGTTCGATCAGATCTTGTTCCATCTTCCTCCATTTGGGAATTGCTATGCCATAACCACCTCGCCCTAGATGATGACGGTAGCCCTTCTGACCAGCATTTGTAGTGTTGGTCAGGATCTTTTTCACACCGTCTTCACTCCTCTTATATTCAACAAATGCATCCCAGTGGTCCCTCAACTTTGGCCACGCGTTGAAGTCTAGAGTTGGGCCCTTCTTAATGTAGTGGGTATCCAGCATCTTCTTGAATGTCTGGAATTGTGTAGCCATCTTCTTAAGTGTCCACGCTTTCACATCCTTCTCAATATATCCTTCGGGGAATGTGAAATGTCTCTTGACATCTTCCCACAACATATTCTTTTCTGTCTCCGGGAGGGCGTACGGATTAGTGCTTCTGCCCTTCCATTCTCTTATGCTGATAGGCACGTTGTCCCGGACGATTGCCCCGATCTGACTCACGTACTTCTTTGCTACTTTCTCAGGAGCAACCGGCCTGCCCTCTTCTATCACTTCCATGATGACAAGCCTCCCTTCCATCACCTTTGTACGACCTTGGGTCTTCTGCCCTTGCGTCAATCCAGAGGGCTAACAGTTCAAGATTCGTTAATTAGTACGTAGTAGTAACGGTGGCGTCAAACAATAAAAATTAAATATACCTCACCGGAACCTTCCGCCACGGCAAGGTGTTGCTGGGGCTCATGCTCGTCATTCCCATCGGCGGACATGTTGAGGAACATGTTGAGGAACATGTTCGCCTGGGTGCCCTCTTCATCGGTATATGATATTGGAAGGTTGTCTCCACTACCATCACCAGCGATTATCTGCTCCATGAGATATCTTGCGGTCTCGTCGTCTGCCATTTGAACTATTAATTGAAACATACATGGAATCGTACATGATAGTCATGAATCATAGAAATCGCCTTAGTCACATGTACGTAAGGGTGTATACATGAAATCATAAAATAACATGAATCCCACAAAGTCCAGAATGTTTATACAAATTTCAACAAATTAGTAGTACTTTGTAAGAATTTCTACCAAATTTCTACTAATTTCTACATATATATTAGAATTTCTAGCAAATTACTACTAATTCCTACTAATTTTACAATAACAGGAATCCCACAAAGTTAGAAATATTTATACAAATTTCTACAAATTAGTAGTACTTTGTAAGAATTTCTACCAAATTTCTACTAATTTATACATATTTATTGGAATTTCTAGCAAATTACTACTAATTCCTACTAATTCTACAATAACATGAATCCCACAAAGTACGGAATGTTTATACAAATTTCAAATAATCAGTAGTACTTTGTAAGAATTTCTACCAAATTTCTACTAATTTATACATATTTATTGGAATTTCTAGCAAATTACTACTAATTCCTACTAATTTGAATGAATTTATACAAAATTTCGAACTAATTACTACTAATTTCTACTAATTTTATTTTCTAACTAATATACAAATATCTATTAATTTTCTAACTAATCTACTAATTTCTATTCATTTTCTAACTAAAAAATAAAAAAGGCCCTTGAGCCCTTCGTTCCCGGCGCCAGTGCCGGCGGACCTCGCGCGGTCGACGGTGGCTGGGGCGATGAGGTGGCCGGGGCGGCGGGATGGTGGAGGCGGGGATGAAGCGAAACAACGCCGGGCAGAGGCGTCCGGCGATGAGGGATGACGGAGGCGGCGCGCACGACAGAGGCGGCGACGAGGAGGCCCCGCGACAGACGAGGGCGTGGCGGCGACAGAGGAGGTGCTGTTGACGGAGGCGGCAATGAGGCCCTGCGATGGAGGCGGCCGGCGGCGACGAGGTCGAGGGGGCACGATGGAGGAGGATCGGAGGCGGGCCGGGGCGATGGAGGAGGAGGCGGTCCGGGCACGGGCGAGGCGGTCGTGCGGCGGGACGACGATGGTCGGGGCAATGGGGGACGACGACGACGGCGGCCGGCGAGGGAGGTGGACGGGCAGGGACGGAGCAGGCGAGAGGGTGCGGGATCTTGGCGAAAATTTGGCTAAGTGTAACTGGCGTGGGGGATAGAAGAGGCTACAGTGCCTTTTATCCCCCCCTTTATCCCGGTTCGTAATGGCACCCGGGACTAAAGGCCCTTTTGTCCCTGGTCCCATCACCAACTGGGATAAAAAGGCCCCCCTTTTATCTCGGTAGCTAACTGCAACCGGGATTAAAGGGTACGTTCCCCCGGCGGGAATCGAAACCTACCTTTTTATCCAGGGTGCCAACACCAACCGAGACAAAAGGGCCCCCCCTTTTATCCCCTTTGCTAACTGTAACCGGGATAAAAGGGTACGTCCTCGGCAGGAATCGAAAACTACCCTTTTATCCCAGTTGCAATTGTCAACCGGGATAAAAGGCGGGCCTTTTGTCCCGGTTTCAATTGGCACCCGGGATAAAAGGGCCTTTTCCCAAACTTTCATCTCCCGCCTGTTTTTTGGAAAAGGATTTTATTTATGTTTTCACTGCATTTCAGGATGCAAAACAAAAAACTTCACATATTTTGTACATGCAAAAATATATTTAATTAGCGAGTATATTGACAATAAGTGTGATTTAGTCATTAATTCTATACCAGTTCGTTTAGCCTCTAAAATAATTATTTTACTGCATTGCTATGATCAAGAAATTATTCAATTAGATAATTTCAACGCACAAAAAAATTCATGTACGTATGTGGTTAACATTGTTCATGTTTATCTAATAAATCTTCACCTAACAAATTTAAGAACACATGAAATCATACATAGGTTAAATTAAAAATTGTATCATGTACTACACAAAGGTCATGTAAATTTAGCTCATTACAATACAACGTTGTAAAATTTTTTCTTCACGAAAGTTCTTTGATCATGATCGCGGTGTAAGTACGGAGCCTCTTCTTTGGATAGCAGGATGCTTGGATCAACTTCAACTGCGAATGGAGGCATGCCATCAAACTGATCATAATCATCTGATTGGTCTATTTTATCCTCGACTCCCACAATTTTTCTTTTACCTGGAAGAACTATGTGGCACTTTAGCTCCCATGTCTCTTCTAGATTTCTCTTGGGTTTGCTACACATGTCCTTCACATAGAACACTTGATGCACATCATTGGCAAGTATGAATGGGTCATCACTGTATCCAGTCTTGCTCAGATCTACTATTGTCATTCCGTACTAATCTTTGGTTATGGCAGTTAGCTTCACCCAATTGCAAAGAAATAGAGGGATGTACAGCGGTCCATATTTGAGTTCCCATATCTCCTGTATGAAACCATAATACGACTCCTTGCTATTATTTCTATCTATGGCATCTATGCAGACACCACTATTCTGGTTCGTGCTTTTCTGGTCCTGGGCTCTCGTGTAAAATATATAACCATTTATCTCATAGCCTTGGAATTTCACGATTGTGCTAGCAGGTCCCCTAGCAAACCAAGCGAGCTGTGGGTGAATCTCAGAGTTACCCATAAGTTGTTGGTGCAACCAGGAGGGAAAAGTTTCCATGTGATGACGTGTAAGCCAAGCATAGGATTTGGTCGGGTTTTTGGAAACTACCATCTGCCTGTGCTGCTCGATATACGGAGACGCAAAGGATGACTGTTGTAGAATAGTGTAGTGTGCCTTGTCGAACAAATCAGTATCATTGCTCAAACTTGATTTCCTTCCAAGGGTGCCCATTCCCCGGAGCCTCCCCTCGTGGCGTGAAGTTGGAACCCCAATCGAGTCAATTGAATCAATAAAATCAACACAAAACTCGATCACCTCCTTTGTTCCATATCCCTTGGTGATGCTTCCTTCTGTACGGGCACGATTAAGAACATAGTTTTTTAGGACTGGCATGAACCTCTCGAAAGGCCACATATTGTGCAGGTATATAGGTCCGAGAATACTAATCTCTTTTACTAGGTGAATCAGTAAGTGTGTCATAATATTGAAGAAGGATGGTGGAAATAACAACTCAAACCTGACAAGACATTGCACCACATCGTTCTGTAGCTTTGATAGCTTGGATGGATCGATTGTCTTCTACGAAATCATATTGAGAAATGCGCATAGCTTTACGAGCGACAACCAGACATTTTCTGGTATAACACCCCTCAATGCAACTGGAAGCAACTGGGTCATCAAAATGTGGTAGTCATGGGCCTTGAGATTTGTAAACTTCTTTAGTTTCATATTTATTATTCCCTTTATATTCGAGGAGTACCCAGACGGGACCTTCATACTATTCAAGCATTCAAACATGGTATCCTTCTCTTCTTTGCTAAGAGTGTAACTGGCAGGACGTAAGTAGTACTATCCATTATCTCTCTTTTCCGGATTTAGGTCATCTCATTGCCCCATGGCTTTCACGTCCTGTCGTGCTTCCAATGTATCTTCTGTTGGAGGTATGCCCTAGAGGCAATCATAGAGATGATGATATTCCATTTGTATCCATGATTTGTATGTTGTGTTCATTGAATATCCATTAAAGGCTACTTGAATTGATTTGCAATTATGTGAATTGTATGTGAAACTCTTTACTTGTATGGTTATTCTAAAGTTGTCCCTAGTCGGAGTTCATGTGAGGACACACATGAATATTAGACTAGTACATGTATTAGTTGATGACTATGTTTCACAAGTCATGGACATGGAGATGTTGAACTAATAATGTGGACACATGTGGAGACATGTGTTAGGACTGACCCAACACGAGAAGTAGTTCTCTCTTTAAACAACATATACGCTTTGTCCTTAGACCTGAGATTGTCGCATGTATTCTAGATGTGGATCGACCTACTTAGGGGCTATCAAACGCTACGCCGTAACAGGGTAGTTATAAAGGTAGCTTTCGGGTTTGTCAAGAAGCATGCTATGAGACATGGTCAATCAAGAAGGGATTTGCCCCTCTCTGATTGAGAGTGATATCTCTGGGCCCCTCGAGTGATCGGATCCGAAAATGCATGGCCATGCTACGTACGGTTAAGAGTTAACCTACAAAGGGATTCCGAATCACAGGATCGAGAAAGAGCGGTCGGCTTGAAGCTAGACCAAATATCGTGAGGCAAAGGGAATAGCATGTATATTATGTTGTGATGGTTCGTCTGATATGATCTTCGTGTGCGTATAGGAGTTGGCACGTCTTGCTAGAGGCCGCTACCGACTATTGGGCCGAGTAGGAGTACTCGGGCCATGTCTATACGTATCCGAACCCATAGGGTCACACACCTAAGGGGCTGGAAGCCCAATTCGGATCTGATCCGAGTTGGATTAGGTTTAGGAGTACTAATGGGCCTCGGATCCAGAGGCCCATCAGGAACCTCTATAAATAGAGGGGTGGGGGCGCCCTAGGGTTCACACCTTTTTGGCGAAACACACCTGCCGCGCCTCCCACGCCCTCGCCTGTTGCAACTCGCGGATCTAGCAGTCCGGCTTGCGACGCTTCCTCCCTGCACGTGTGGATACCTTGGAGGTGTTGCGCCTGCAGCACTTGGACGAGCCATCGACGAGCCGCCGACGAGCCACGACGAGCCGACGACGAGCCGCGGTACCGGAGGCGATCTTGCCGTGCACGTGGACGAGCTGCTGAGGAGCTGCTGGACGTGATCGACTACGTACGACTACGTTGATCGACTACGTACGACTACGTGATCGTCTTCACTGCACCGACGCACATCTACATCTTCCGCACCAGTAGTGCGTCGAGTGGTAATCCCGTGATCCTTATACGGCAGTTGTTCCTGGTTATACGCGGTAGAAATTTTGTTTTGCGCTAGTGTAGCCTACCTCGTATCCCAACATCTTCGAGGTCCCATAAACACCCATGAATCCTAGCACGTTCACGCAAAGATTCTTCATTAGGTGCATCACGTCTATTGCGTTGCGAACCTCTAGGATTTCCCAATAAGGTAGCTCCCAAAATATTGACTTTTTCTTCCACATGGGTGCACGTCCGTTATCGTCGTTCGGAACAGGTTGGCTACCATGACCCTTTCCAAAGACTACATTTACATCCTTTATCATCTCGAAGACACGCTTTCCATTACGGTGTGCAAGTTTTTTACGATGGTCTGGTGCCCCTTTGAAATGCATCCCACTCTTTCTCAGCTGGTGGTGAGTAGGAAGAAATCAATGATGACCCATATAGACAACCTTCTTACAGTGCTTCAAATACATGTTGTCTGTGTCATCTAAACAGTGGGTGCAGGCCTGATATCCCTTATTTGTCTGTCCTGAAAGGTTACTCAGTGCAGGCCAATCATGGATGGTTACGAACAACAATTCTCATAGATTAAAGATTTCTTGTCTATCCTCATCCCACACACGTACACCTTTTTCCTTTCAGAGCTGTAAAAGGTATCAACAAACGGTCTTAGGTACACGTCAATGTCGTTGCCGGGTTGTTTTGGGCCGTGGGCATCATAATGAACTTCCGCTTCATGCACAGCCAAGGAGGAAGGTTGAACATACATAGGGTCATAGGCCAAGTACTATGGCCACTACTCAACTCACTGAATGGATTGAATCCATCAGTACTTAAACCAAACCTTATGTCCCTTGCTTCACTTTCAAAGTCCGGGAATGCTCTATCAGTTGATCTCCACTGGGCCCCATCTGCGGGGTGTCTCAGCATCTCATCTTCCATACGTTCTTCTTTGTGCCATCGCATCAACTTAGAATTCGCCTTGTTCCTGAACAAGTGCTTCAAGTGTGGTATTATAGGGAAATACCACATCACCTTCGCGGGAACTCTCTTCTTGGGAGACTGCCCCTCGACATCACCAAGATCATCTCGCCTAATCTTATATCGTAGCGCTTCGCAGACGGGACAAGCATCCAATTTCTCGTATTCATCACCACGATAGAAGATACAGTCATCAGGGTATGCGTGTATCTTCTGAACATCCAATCCAAGAGGGCAAATAATCTGTTTAGCTTCATATGTTGTGGACGGTAATTCATTATTCTCGGGAAGAATCTTCCTGACAATGTTCAACATCCCCTGAAATGCCTTATCGGACACACCATTTTTTGCCTTCCATTGCACAAATTCTAGTGTCGTACCTAGTTTTTTATCGCCCTGCTAGCAATCTGGGTACAATAATTTTTGGTGATCATCTATCATGCGTTGCAACTTTGCTACTTCCTTCTCAGTTTTGCAATCTCTGTGTGCATCTCGTAGCACCTGACTAAGGTCATCGGTAGGGCCATTTTCTGCAAACCCCTTCATCAGCCTCTCCCATTGTAGTATCTACAAAAGCTTGGCCTGCAACCTAGTCTGAAACGCTGTCATCTTCCTCCTCCTCCTCGCCATCTTCCATTACAACCCCTCGTTCACCGTGCTTGGTCCAAACCAAATAGTTAGGCATGAAACCGTATCTAAATAAGTGGCTGTGAATAGTCCCCCAAGAATCCTTTGAATAGTCCTTCTTGTCAGTGCATTGGAAGCATGGACAACATACGAACCCATTCTCTGGCTTGTTCGCTTTGGCCACTTCGAGAAAATAATGCAAGCCATCAATAAACACCTTGCTTCGCCTGTCTGCATTATACATCCATTGCCGGTCCATCTGCATCGTATTACGCATGAAAATGGATTACACTTGACAATGGATTACGCGTGAAAATTGATTACACTTGAAAATAGATTACACGTGAAAATTGATTACACTTTAAAATGGATTACACGTGACAATTGATTACACTTGAAAATGGATTCACAATTGAAAGCATGTCAAACGTTGTAGTGCAAATAATGCTGAAAGTTTAGATATAGATACAAATACACATATTTAAATTAAAGATCCAAACAACATGATACAATACAACAAGTCATCCACTGGTTATTATCTAGGAGAACTTTAAGCATCCCTGAGCGGTGAAGACGAAGGTTCCGCTGACCCAGCCTCATCCTGTGGTATATTTTTACCACCTGAAACGGTAGTACTAAGTGAACGTGAAACACTCGGGACTGAGGGTGGAGCATAACGACCACCAAAAGGAGGTTCCTAACCCGCGACAACAGCTTCTTCATGATATTTCTGCAAATAACGAAGCATTGCTTTCCAACGCGCTCATTTTCTTCGGCTTATGCTGAGGGCCAACTATGATTTTCACCTTGCCGAAAGAGGAACGACGATCGCCCCCACCATCGCCACTTCCTCCAGTAGCAGAAGCCATCTATGTACAAAAATTCATACCTTAGCACTGCAGAAGTTGTTAAACTTGAAGACCGTGATCATCTCGCGAGCGTGTCCTCAACTGGGCGGCACCGCACTTCGTCATGAAAGAGGTTCGATTCTACGGAAAAGGGGACACGGTCATGATATCCGTATCCACTCTTTCTCATAGAATTGAACCTCCTTCTTGACATACGTTGCTGCTCGGCGGAGAACAGCCTCGCCGAGATGAACACGGTATGCAAGTTCAACAAGTATGGATTTGAAAAAACATATTGAATTTGATAAGATAAACCGTCTAGACAAGGTAGCATCATTCTTAACCCACTGCAAGAATTCATACTATATATGACACATCAATCTCCCTCACATTCTAGCTCAAAATACCTCTCCATTTTCTACTTCATCACATTCTAGCAAATAAACTTAATTTCCATCTCTAAAGCATAAATCAAAGCGTAACAAGAGGATGAAGTAGCAAACCTTCACAACACTTGTGTTGGCTGAGTGAAATTCCCACGAAAATGAGGGGAAAAAAATTCGAGCAGCACCTCCCTTGCTTCGGCACCACCGGAGAGTGGTGAAGCTCAGCTCTCTGTCTATGTGGTGGACTGGCTCGGGCTGGAGGAGGAAGAAAGGCCTCCGTCTTGGTATATAATGGGGATGAGTTTTTATCTTAGTTAAAAACTTCAACCGAGACAAAAAAGAACACCTTTTGTCCCAGTTGAAAGTTTACTCTCGGTTGGAGACAAAAGGGTGGCCCTTTTGTCCCGGTTGGAATTACCAACCGGGAGTAAACTATTTGTCCAGGTTGGTAACACCAACCAGGACAAAAGGGTCATCCCACCGATACCCCGGAACTAGCCGTTGCAACCGGAACTAAAGGGGGGTCTTTAATCCCAGTTGCAAATACCAACCAGGAGTAAATCTCCCCTCCATTTTTGCCTACCGTGGCGCACCCCCTTTTATCCCGGGCCAACTTTAAACCGGGACAAAAGGGGGCACATTGAAAGTCAGTTCTCTACTAGTGTAGGGTCCCCATGGGTGGCTGAAAAGGACTAAAGCCCTCGGACCCTTTAGTCTCGGTTTGTATTACTAACCGGGTCTCGATTTGTGTTACCAACCAGGATTAGGGGTCTTTATTCCCGATTAGTAACACAAACCGAGACTAAAGGCTTTCCCATGAGTTAATACAAAAGGATTACATCCCCTATATTAGTTAGATGTGCTGTGTAGGTGGGATGGTAAGGAAGCTACGCACGAGGCTTAAGGTCGTGGATTTGAATCCCACGCACCGTGCACGCATATATTTCGCATGAAAAATCGCGTGACTTGCAGCGTGCACGTGTCGGGGGGGGGGGGTCGGGGCGTCCCAGGAATTTCTTTTTTTGGGACTGTGTCTAGCGTGGCGACCCCTTTAGTCCCAGCTAGTTTTACCATCCGAAACTAAAGATCCCCTTTCGTCTCGATTACTTTATCTCGAATGGATTTTCGAAAGATCTATCCGCTACCAAACGAGACTAAATAAAAATTGTATTGCTCCTCACTTAAAAGTTAAAACAACGGATCATCTCTCAGTTTCAAATATATTGCAATTTCTCGACGTGGTCTCCAAAACTAAAGCATTCTATATCACTTATATAGAGTACTAACTCGAGACATTATTACTTGCTGCATGTCAAGTATATTTTCGTGTGCTAACGGCATGCAAAAGTTATGAGAGAGAGTAGGTCTTTTATAATACAAAAAGGAAATTATGATATAATAAATAAATCATCCACATCCCTCTACGACTGCAAGAGAAATTACCAGGTGATGATGTATCCCCTCGCGTGATTCGTCCAGGCCCTGGCAACATGGGCTGTTCATATACGCTGCCTATACATGGCTAAATGGGCCGAGCTAAAGGGGCAGCACAAGGCCCAGCCTGTATTGGTCCGGCACCAGCATGGCCTGACCCGCCATTGCACGAGCCCGTGTCGGCACGGTCCGAGGTAGTAGGCTGGACCTGGGCTGAAAAGGCGGCACGTGTGGCAGCCTGGAACGACCCGTGTAACGGTTGGCACGAAAAAGGCCCGTATAACCCCCAGCCCACCGTGGCCCACGCGCCACCAAGTCACCAACCCTAATCCTGGCTGACTGGCTGGCTCCCTCTCCACTACAACAGCGCAACCCGCAATTGCCACTCGCCTAGTCACCTCCGCCTGTCCACCTCGGCACGATGGCGCCTCCTTCGGCCCTTCTCCCCTCTCCACCGGGCGCCGGCCGTGGCCCCTCGCGTTGGCCCAAATCGTTGGCCGCAGGGGCCTCCCCACCTTTGCGGATTCGTGTTGTCCTCGGCCGGCGGCCGCACCTTCACGGTCACCGGCCCTGCCAGTCCCACCCCGTCCTCGCCAGCCTGGGCCTGAGCTCGCCGGCTCTCCACCCCGCCTTCTCCCCTTCCCCTCTGCCCCCTCCCTCTCCCTGGCTGACTTGCTCCCTGCCTCACTAGTCACCACTCACCACTGTCCACCAGTGATGAGGACATCACTTCTCCGGATGCACATGATACTCCGCTGGACATTCAAGGTCCAATCACTAGAGCTCGCGCACAATAATTGCATTTAGAGGTGAGATCGTTCCTAAGCAATTCATTTTATGATTTTAAGAATAGATTGCTATCCAATGATTATATTTTGATTAGGAATAAAGGAGAGGACCAGGATATGCGTGGAGAGAGGCTGGGAGGCATGGAGGACCAGCAAGGACATACAACTCGAGTTGGAGGCCCAAGCCAAGTCGACTTCGAGTCCACCTCGGTGTCCAGGAGCAACCCACAGTGATTTGGACGCCCAGGCCGCATACGGACTCCGTTTTGGACGTTCTATGTATGGTTGGAAATTTTAGAAGATCTATTTTCCAATGGCACTGGTCCCATGCCTAAATTCGTCCTGAGTCAACAAAAATCGTTGAAATAAGATGACATCCAGAATCTGTCCCGGTGCTGCGTCTCCTTATTTTGTCCTTTGGGCCGTGTATCGTCGTTGGGCCCATTAGGGGCGCGTCCAGGGGGTCGACCACGACCCTAACCCCTATATAACAGTAGCCGTCACCTTTGTTAGGTTTTGGGGTTTTGCTTAGATTAATCTGTCAAGAACAGTTTCGCCATCATCGGTTTGTAAAACCCCAACTCGTGAGCTTAATCATTCATCTGCAAATTTGGTTTGCATTCTTCCTTGTTCTTGCTTGTGTTCTTCGATTCGCAGGCAAGAATTAGCCTTCTTGGCGAGGTCGACCGTGCATCGCCGGTTGATAACTTGAGGAGACGTTGTGCTGCGATTGTGGGGTTCGGAACGTGTTGTTCGGAAGCCGGATCGATTTGTGTGGTGACTCCGCCCAAATCGTCAATTAATTGAACCTTTCGGAAGATCGGGACCCTAGTCCACATCAACAAGACACCGCTAGACACCAGTCCGCCACTGGTGCCACCCCACCTCTGCCTGTCCGCCTCCTTCCCCTCCCTCTCCTTGGCTCCCTCCCTCAACACCATGCATCGGGCACCGGTCCTCCACCGGTCACCGGTGCGTCGGCGTTGCGCCGCCGACCTCCGCCTGTCCTTCTTTTCCTTCTTGAGCCTATGGGTGGCCCGGCCTGCCTAGCTTGTTGGGCTGTCGTGCTAGCCCGGCCCGTATAAGGTTTAAAGAGGTTGGGCCTGGGCCTGTAAGCCGGCATGGCGAACAGCCTAGCTCGGCACGACACTGTAATTGGGCCGGTACAGGCCGGGCCGATGCAGGCCAGGCCAGAATGGACCCGTGCCAGGCTGGGCTGGGCCGCCCGTTTGGCCATGTATAACTCTACCCCTAGCCATCACCAGTCAAGAAACTAACACCAGTCGCCACTGTCATGCATAAGAAGGGGCGCAGGCGCCCGGGTCCTTCTTTTAGTACTCCCTCACTTCGTAGCCCCCCTCCCTCTCATCTTCCCATTTCCAGATGTGGAACCCGATGGAGCAGGAATATCATCCAACGGCAGCTACTAGGCTCCAATATGGGCTAGGCTAGGTGGGTTTTTTCTAAGAAAAAGGGCATGGAAATACGTCCAAAGGACTTGATAAGAAATGAAAATGACAATTGAACTAAGCAAACCAGGGCCGGTTTGGAACGGTGGATTGGAAAACACAGGAAAGGAAAATAAATGCAGGAATAGGAAATGGATGTAGGTACAAAACAGAGGATCGAGAAAACGCAGAAATTTCAAAAGGTGAGCGTTTGGAATGTACGAATGGAAAGAGTGTATATTACATTAGAAATAAATAGTCAACAGATCTTTATCTATGATGTTCTCTCTTATGGCAGACCAATTAAAGGATGGTGAAAGCTATTAATAATAACGATGGATTAATTCGATATAGAAACCAGCCTATGGTCGCATCCTCTTGCGAGTGGGACCCATGGTCCATGGACCAAGCCTATTCATATGGGTTAATTAGATATATGCCATTGCAAATATCCAGGTTTGGAGAACTACGTTACAATTCATCTATTTGAAAATTTGTCGTTACAATTCGTTCTTTGTTTGAGATGTGCCATTTTATATGTATTTGGTGCTCTTGGACCCATGTGCAGATTCCTGTATTTCCGTATGGACAAGAATGCCCTCTAGATCTCTAGGGTCAACTCTCCCCTCACCAAACGATCCTCCCCTTCCTCTTTCCTTCCCCAAATCCATCTTCCATTCTTGCGCATCAGCAGCCGTCTCCGTCCTCGTGCATCTGCTACCGTACGCCACGCTCGACCCTGGCCACGAGCGTGCGCCACCGCGGCCTCACCCCGTATCGGTACTCCTTCGTGCTTGCTCCCATCGATGTCTCCCCCCTCCCTATTTTAGCAAGCAGAGCCAGGGTCGGCTCTATAATTTTAAGGATTCTTGGGCAAGCAACAAGATAAGAAGATAAGGACCCGTTGAACTAATTTTTAATATCAAAATTAATTATATATATAGCTCATAAAACATAACAATAATGTAACCAAAAAAACTAAACAATGACAATTATGATTAACTCAAATAAAAATATAACGCTTCAGTGGTTTGTAAAAAATCGTATTGTCGGTGTTTTAGATCTGCAACCCGCCTAGGGGGTACCCTAGGTGGTCTTTTGTGCGGTGGTATCGTCGAGAATCAAGGAGTCGATGGTGATGCAAGGAACACGATTTACACAGGTTCGGGTCGATTGTATTGAACTTCTTAGCTGTTGTTTTGAGGAGGTCTCTGCCCACCCTTATATAGTCGAGGAGCAGGGTTACAGGGTGGAGTCCTAGTCGAATATGGTTACAGAATTCTACTCCTAATCGGTAGAGTAGTCTCCTTGTTTATTCCGACTAGTCTTCAGGAGTCTGTGGAGGCTACGTTACCCTGCGGTGTAGCCTCCCATATCCTGATCTCGTCCGAGTACATCCCTGAGTGGGCCGTAAAAGGCCTACTCATGGGCCTGGGGATGTATGTCCGACAAGTCCCTAAGTACTTTGTAGTCGTGAGGAACAGCTCCGGGTACTTGAGGCCATTGCCTGAGTTCTCCTTGGTGCTTTCTGAGTTGTAGACGCATCCAATCCTTCGAGTATCGGTGCTGTCGCGTGACTGGAAGGTACTCTCAGCATCCTCCAATGTTCGAGTAACCTTTTCCTTGAAACTTTTTTATATGGTAGTGCGATGACAATCGCACTCCATATGGAGTAGCCCCCGAGCCTAAGGTTGAATCGAAGAATCAGGCTGAGGGTCAAATCTGTGACTTTTCTCTAACTTTTGTAGTCTTTAAAAAAAAGAAAACTTTATCCAGCAGTTACGTTATCCGCAGCCCCTGAGCACTTAGGCAATTACTTGTAGTCGATGAAGGGGTCAAACCTTTGGTTAGAGTATCCGTTGGAAATTATGGTGGAAAATATGATTCATATATGACCATTAAGATTGACACTTTGAATCCGGAGGTGATGCAGATATAACGAGGGGGCTAGTGGTGATTAGCGGTATGTCATTTTTAGCAGATTTGTTTTTTGCACCCCTTTCCTGTGCATCTAGAGCCATTGCTCTTCCCTTCGTTGCCGCCGCCATTGTTGCCTTGTCCTCGCCCTTGAGGGAGATCTGCTGCCGCACCTTCCCTCCTCCACCTTTCCTGAGACTGACGGATGCGCGTCAAGAAGATGGGGAAGAAACTGGAGAAAACCCAGGGGGAAGCCACGGCCACTAGTAAGGTGAGATCTAAATCCAAGAAAGGCAAAGAGCTCGCGCTAATGGCACCGAAGTGTGGTGCGACAAACCAGACTGCGCCGCCGCCGCTTGGGATCACCTGGCAGCACTCTGTGATGAAAGGAACCAGCGGTCCAGGCTTTGGTCGATGCTAAGCTTCTTCAATCAAAGTTTGAACTCGAGTGGAGGCCTGCATTTGGGAATGCGTGGCAGTTTGAGAAGCACCCAAAGGAGACAGTCATGCTTGCACATTTCATCAAGAGAGGACTAACAGTGCCCACCTTCGACTTCTTCAGAGGTATTCTCAAGTACTACAACCATCAAATAGTTCACTTGAACCCCAATGGTGTGCTTCATATGGCTATCTTTGTACACTTGTGTGAGGTGTACCTAGGTGTCCCTCCTAGTCTTGATCTTTTTAGAAAATTGTTTCGTTATAAGCCACAGCCCAGTGCAACTAGGACATAGGTGTTTGGAGGGGCTGGGTTTCAGCTGAGGAACTCGAGTGCTTATCTCGATTATGTCTTGCCTGACTCTCATGGCGACCGGAAGAAAAGAGGCTTTTATGTTGGGAATCATGATCCTGTCTTGCGAGTGGTCACTGGTCATGCTCCAAAGCATGCAGATAATTGGGTGAGCGAGCCCGAGGACACCCTTGAAATTTCTAACCTGCTTATTCAGATTGCCTACATGAAGTTGTTGGGCTTAACTGGCATCAATGTGGCTGCCAGTTTTCTCAAGTGGAGGGTTCAGCCTTTGCAACAACGAGCTCGCTCAGGTTCGGAGTACTTGGGTTTTGATGACCTGTCGGGGATGTCCCCTGACGACATATCTGTTGATGATGTTGAGGCGTTGTTGGGGGAAGTTATTCAAGAACTATCAAGGGGTACCAGTACTTCCAGGAGTTCTTCGTCAGTTTGATAGTTGGTATGGACCAACAGAGGTATGTTCCTTTCCTTGATTTGTGTAGTCGAGGCATGGTAATACTTTTTCGAGTAACAACTGTTGGCTTCCAGTCCTAGGTGCATTTCGACTTCTTGCCATAGCCTGAGGGCAGGGAGATTGCTGTGGTTGAAACTGACGATGATCCTTCTCCTCCTGCTAAGAATTTTGAGTAGTTCGAAAGAAAGCTGTTGTGTAGCCTATTTCTTCATCGAGTTTGACCCATGAGGGGTCACGGAGTGCCAAGATACAAAGTTGTGTATTTAAGTATTTTGGAAAATTGTTTCTTTACAGAATGGTGATGATATTAGTTGGTTGAGAAGGCCGATGAGTTGACCACCATCAGTGATGAGGCTACTTCTGGTGAAGTAGTCGTGATAGCCAAAGACGCAATTGTCAGTGTTGCGGATGTTGAAGAGCTGCCTGTGCGGGTGCTGCTGAGCAGGCAGCATCGGCATCGGCAGCCCCCGATTTGGTAGCCACCGAGTAGGTTACCGGGGTTACGTCTTCTGAGGTGGCAGATGTCATGAAGATACCGATGGTTGCTGCTGGTGCCTTGTTGTCTGATGTTATCGCTAGTGGTGAATACTTTGTTTATTTTGGTAGTCCTGCGATCATAGTCTCAGCCTTGGTTTTAGGACTCAGCGAAGGAATAGAGGTCGTACCTCCCACGGCCTCTGTGGTGCTGAGTACTCAACCGGCAGTTACTGAGAAGGAACATGTGCGATTGCCACCGCGATCATCGCGAGGAGTTTTTATGTGATCTTTCCTTTTGATTGTTTTTTTTTGAATTTCAGAAAAACGGATGATGACCTCATGTTTTGACCCAGGGATGCTGAGGATACCATTCCCATGGATACAGGAGTGGAGGCTGGTCTTCCGACTACACTCTCTGGTCCCTTAGTTGACTTGTCAATGGATGACGCACCTAAGGTTGAAGACACAAGTTGACTTGGTGCCACTATCTCCATGCTGCAAGAAGTTATCCACTTAGTGGAGGGCCCAACAGTTCCCACGAGTTCTGGGGGTATGCTACCCTCAACGACTGTTGGTGGCACCATGGCTTTAGTTTATGCGACTAAAGTAGGTGAAGTCGGCGCACCGGGTATGTTGCTAAAGTATAGATGCTTTGAAGGGGATTTCTTTTGTATCCTAAAATGACCCGTGAGTTTTTGTTGTCAGGGGCTGTTGTGGGTAAAAGTCCGAAGCCTCAAATTGCTAAGAACACCGACGGTCCGGTACTCAAGTTGCCATCGGAATCAGAGTTTCGAAGAGCTATTCAGAGCTTTCAAGTGTGTGTGAAATATTTTCTTGACTAATTGTGTTTTGACAAGTCTTGATGACTTGTTTTGAGTTGCTTACAGGACCTGTATGACAGAGCCCAAAGAAATACTTGGGCCCTCCAGGAGCGTAATGACAGCGTGCAACGGGTGGCTCAACTGGAGCAAGAATGTAGCCGACTTATAGAGTCCTTGATAGTTCATGAGGAGGCTGCAAAGTCCTTTGAAGTAGAGCGGAATGACCATGAAGTCCTTCAGAAGCGATTGGAGAATTGTTATAAATCTTTGAACAAGAAATATCAGGGTGAGTACTCATAATATTTTGAGTATGTTTGACTATAGTGGTAGGTTCTGATATGTGATGCTTAGCGCACAGCTCAAGAGAAAAGAGGCTGTTGTGAGTAGTCAACTTCTTGATTGGAGGAATGCTCATGATCAGGTAGCTGATGAGGCTACCCATCTTCGGGCATCGCTGGCTGAGGCTCAGGTTGCATAGGAGCATGAGATGAACAGGAAGAATCAAAATGGAGTTATGCTTGCTATGGCAATGGTGGCATTGTCGGGCATACATCTCCAGGCCCACGAGTAGGCCTTGTACGGCCCACTCAGGAACGTACTCGTATGAGGTCAGGATATGGAAGGCTACACCACAGGGTAACGTAGCCTCCACAGACCCCTGAAGACTAGTCGGAATAGACAAGGAAACTACTCTACCGACTAGGAGTAGAATTCTGTAACCATGTCTGACTAGGACTCCACCCTGTAACCCTGCTCCCCTGACTATATAAGGGCAGCCAGGGACCCCCCTCAAAATAGAAGCTAAGAAGTTCAATACAATCAACACATAGGACGTAGGGTATTACGCGATCTAGCAGCCGAAACCTGTCTAAATCGTGTTTCCTTGTGTCACCATTGACTCCTTGATTCTCGACGACACCCACCGTACAAAAGACCACCTAGGGTACCCCCTAGGCGGGTTTCCGGTCTAAAACACCGACAGCTGGCGCACCAGGTCGAAGAAGTCACCGAGTTTCTCCGTGTGAGATCAATGGCGTCAGTCATTGTCAAGCATGTTTTCACCTTTGAGGCAGGCGCAACATTTGTTTTTGGATCCTAGCTTTGCATTGCCGACGACACTGGATCGTTTCCATGTTGCATCATTAGCATCCAGGAGAAGGAACATCTCGACGGAAGCTTTTTTCAGCAAGAAACGGAAGATTTCACCAAGAAAAACCAAGTTTTCAACGTCAACAACAACAAGTTCGACTATGGCTCGGACTTGACCTCGACTCGGATTAGTCGGCACAAGCTGAAGCCCCAGTGACCCCGCAAGTCGACTTCAACTCAAAGACGATTCCCGTACGGACTCCACAACTCAGCCGAGGTCCACCAAGGTTTCCTCACTCAAACCCAACTCGAACTCGGAATAGTTAAGGATTGCGACTATGACTCGGACTACGTCCAAGAAATTCCATTATCAGGCCCAGCTCAAGGTTTGGTAGTTACTTCAATCCCACAAGGTAGATTCGTTTATTGGCCGGGGATGAAGCCACCCTTCCTCACCCATGACTACGAGTCGCGCCTTGTTGCTCACATAGACAACCTCCCGTATCGAGAAGGCGTCCCGCTCACTTCAAACCATGAAGAGAGCACTACAGAGATTGCAACATCAAGCTCTGGAAACTACTACCTAGACAGAGAAATTTTCATCATTACACAAAACAATGACGTGGGTACTAGCCAACAAAGAACTCAACGAATAGCACAACTCGACAATGTTTCAGAAGACGAGTCATCAGCTAACGCCCCGCAAGATGAAACTTCTGAACAAAGAAACCAAAGAAGGGCATGCAATCGGGCTGAACATCGACAACTACTAGCTACAAATATCCCCATCATATCCCCATCATGAACCTCGAAAGAGCTTTCGATGCAGTGCAAGCCCAAGAGCACAACACTCCACTCACAGCAATTGCCTCGATCAATCTTATATCAACTCTCATACCTCACGACAGAGACAACGAATTAACAGCTCAACTCACGCAGTGAGGAAATGGATTAATCGTGCAACTCGCAGAGTAAGCTTACAAACTATTCGATAAAGAATCCCCAATCCCATCAATTCCTTGCAACTCGACCCATCAAGATGGCAGCAGAGACATCGAGGTCCACACTGGCCATCGTGAGGCTCAAAGAAAAAGTAACGAGGTTGTCAACCAACCAAGGCAATTGAGCCAAGGACAAAATAAATGCGAGGGCCCAAGATGAAATAAAGACACTAGAGATGCCAGCTGCACCAACGCTACAAAAAGTCCTTGCCATTGCAGAAAGGATCGCGAAGTGTCAATTTTCAGTAATTTAAGGGAAGTAATCAACAGTCATCGTGAACGCGAACAAAAAGTTGATAGCTATAACCATTTTCCTGCTTTCACCACGCAGGTAATGAGGAATAGGCTACCCGAGAAATTCAAGCCAACAGGAATCACCAAGTACGACGGCAAGCAGGACCCAGTTCAATGGCTCCGGTGCTAGACACTGGCAGTTCAGGCAGCCGGAGGCAACGACGACACAAAGGTCATCCATTTTCCAATATGCATGGAACCTGCGCCATCAACATGGCTTGAGTCACTCAAGCCTAGAACCATTAACTCTTGCAAAGATTTGACAAAAGCTTTTACCAATAACTACACGGGCTCCATGTCCTAACCAGGCAATAAAATTGATTTAAGTCAAGTTAAACAGAAAGAAGGCGAGACACTCCACAACTACCTGCGCCGATTTTTCAAAAAGAAGGCTACAAGAGTCGACATCTCAGAAACAAACGTCATCGAGTGCTTTCAAAATGGCCTCTACGATCGTTGAACATACCAAGACTTTGGTAGACGACGACCAGTCATCGTCAAAGATCTCAAAGTCATGGTACAACAATGGGCAGACGAAGAAGATAAAGAGCGTGAGCGATTCGGCTCCCATTGCAAGCGCGGTCGTGACAACAATAACAACAGCCATGAACAAGATAGGAACCAAAATACTGATACTTGAAACAACTACTCGAGTAATCCGAACTGCAAACGTAAGCTCAACAACACTGTTGCTACTATGACCAACTCATGGAAGAAAGGATCTCACAAACGCAATGAGGGACCCACCTTCACCAAGTTACTCAAAAAGCAATGCCCATGGCACCCAAACAGCAAACATTTAGTAATAGATTGCTACAGCATGCGCTGAGTAATGCAAGATCTACCCGCTCCACCACCTCCCGAAGAATATAGTCAGAAAAAGGATAAGGGCAAAAGCAAAGTCGATAAAGATGAAGAAGGCGAAGGAGACTTCCAGACGGCCTCCAAGACAGTCAACGTCATTTTTGGTGGAATCCCGGGTACCGCATCCAAACGGTCCAACAAGCTAGTACTCAGAGAAATTATGGCCGTCGAGCCAGCAGCTCCTACACCACTCAAATGGTTTAAGGTACCCATAACCTTCAGCAGAAAGGATCAATGGACAAGCTTCTCAGAACCAGGCTGATTCCCTCTGGTACTCGACCCTGTTGTTGCAGGCTCAAGATTGACCAAAGTACTCATTGACGGCGGATGTGGGCTCAACGTCATCTTCGCCAAAACATTAAGAAAAATATGCCTTGACATCATAGACATGCTCACTCCAACGGACTCACGGTTTTACGGGATTGTCCCAGGAAATGCAGCCATACCACTAGGCCAAGTTGTCCTACCAGTAACTTTCAGCACTAAAGAACATCACCAAACCGAGTACATCAGATTCAAAGTCACCAACTTCGAAACCTCTTACCATGCCATACTCGGGAGACCAGCCTTGGCTAAGTTTATGGCTATACCACATTACGTCTATATGGTACTCAAGATGCCAGGACCCAAGGGAGAATTAACGCTACATGGAGACCTAAGGCGATCATACGAATGCGACACTGAAGCTGTGGAAATCGTAGCAACCTCTCAAGCACCTAGTCCCATGCAACAAGTTTTCTCTGCTTCAAAGAAACTTAATCCCACAGAACTCAAAATCCTAGAAAACAAGCCAGGATCAGTAAAAGTCAAACCAGCGAGTGAGAAGGACTTCAAAACCATTCATCTCAAGACTGATGACCCATCCAAGACAGCTCTAATTGGAACAGGGTTAGACCCTAAATAGGAAGCCATGCTCATCAATTTTCTTCAGGCAAACCACAATATCTTCGCTTGGAAGCCAGCTGACAAGCCCGATGTGCCCAAGGAACTGATCGAGCACTCACTAAACGTCAATTGGTTAGCCAACCCTGTACTCGTTCACAAGAAAAATAATGAATGGAGGATGTGTGTTGACTACACGATCTCAACAAACATTGCCAAAGGACCCCTTTGGACTACCCAGGATCGACCAAGTAGTCGACTCCACAGCTGGGTGCGCGTTGCTCTGTTTTCTTGATTGCTTTTCAGGCTATCATCAAATAAGCCTCAAAGAAGAAGATCAAGCCAAAACAGCTTTCATCACCCCGTTTGGAGCATTTTGCTACAAGACAATATCATTTGGGTTAAAAAATGCAGGTGCAACCTATCAGCGTGCTATATAGAAGTGCTTCGCGAAGCAATTAAACCGCAACATAGAAGCTTACATAGACAATGTAGTTGTCAAAACAAGAGACCCGGATGATCTAATCACATATTTAGAAGAAACTTTGTCAAGTCTACGAGCATTCCGATGGAAACTCAACCCTACTAAATGCGTTTTTGATGTACCTTCCGAAAAACTACTTGGGTTCATCATCAGCCACCACGGCATTGAGGCCAATCTGGAGAAAATATCTACCATCACAAATATGCAACCTCCAGCTGGCATTAAGGATGTGCAGAAGCTCACAGGTTGCATGGCAGCCCTCAATCGATTTATCTCAAGACTTGGAGAACGCGGACTACCATTCTTCAAGCTACTCAAATGCCAGGAGAAGCTTCATTGGACAGAGGAGGCAGACAAAGCCTTAACACAACTCAAGGACTTCCTGTCAAAACCACCAATCCTCACCGCTCCATCTCCAAACGAAGACTTCCTCCTGTACATAGCTGCTACCACTCACATTGTCAGCACCGCAGTAGTAGTCGAACGGTTTGAACCAGACCACGTTTACAAAGTCCAGAGACCTGTATACTTCGTCAATGAAGTACTCTCGGACTCCAAAACTCGGTACCCACCAATACAAAAGCTGCTCTACGCAATCTTACTCACTTCATGGAAGCTGCGACACTACTTTCAAGAACACAGCATATCCGCCATCACCAACTTCCCGCTCGGCGAAATCCTTCGCAATAGGGATGCAACGGGTAGAATCTCCAAATGGGCAGTAGAGCTTGGGGCTCTATCTCTAGACTTCAAACTAAGAACAGCTATCAAATCTCAAACTTGGTCAACTTCATGGCTGAATGGAGGGAAAATCAAGTACCAACGCCAGTCGAACGGCCAGAACACTGGGTCATGTACTTTGACGGTTCCCTGAAGCTTGAAGGAGCCGGCGCAGGAGAACTCTTGATTTCCCCAAAAGGTGAACAACTCAAATATGTGTTCCAAATCTTTTGCGAAGTCTCAAACAACGAAGCCGAGTACGAAGCACTACTACACAGTCTTCGTCTCACAATCTTTCTCGGAATCAAACAACTGCTGGTATATGGCGACTCGTTGGTCGTCATTAACCAAGTCAATGATGAGTGGGATCGAAACAATGAAAACATGGACGCTTACTATAAAAAAGTCCGCAAACTACAAAACAAGTTCTCAAGCTTGGAATTTCATCATGTTGTCCATGACAACAATGTAGCTGCTGATGTATTATCAAAAATGGGCTCAACTCATGCAGAAATTTCAGCAGGAATTTTTGTACACAAGCTCCACAAGCCATCCATACCGGAACAAGTCATTCCAAAAATTACCAAAACTCCTAAAACCAATCGAGAGATCATGATGATAGAAGTTGACTGGAGATCACCATTCATCGAGTACATCAAAGATCAAAAGTTGCCATCCAACAAAAACCAAGCTGAGCAAGTTTCGCGACGAGGAAAAAGCTATGTTCTAGTCAGAAAGAGGCTCTACAGAAGAAGCGCATCGTTAGGAGTTCTCATGAAATGTGTTACTCGAGAAGAAGGCCAAGAAATCTTAGAAGAAATACAAAAAGGAATCTGTGGAAACCACGCCTCTTAACGAACAATCATAGGCAAAGCTTTCAGAGCAGGCTTTTACTGGCCTATGGCACTGGCCGACGCAAAACAACTAGTCTGCAAATGCCAAGGCTATCAGTTCTTCACTAAGCAACAGCATGTCCCCGCCTACAAGCTCATCATGATACCTCCAACATGGCCTTTCGCTTGCTGGGTGCTTGATATGATAGAACCACTACCAACTGCGCCAGGAGGGTTCAATCAAGTACTCGTAGCCATCGACAAATTCACCAAATGGATTGAAGTCAAACCTGTTACTTGCCCCAAGGAATACCGAGTCCTCGACTTCCTGGACGAAATTGTACACCGCTACTGTTTCCCCAACAGGATCGTCACCGACCTGGGTTTTAATTTCAACAACCAAGACTTCCGGGAATACTGCGAGAATAGCGGAATTGACATACGATACGTCTCCGTTGCTCACCCAAGGGCCAACAGCCAAGTCAAGAGTGCCAACGGTATGTTACTCGAAGCTCTCAAAAAAAGGTTGCACGACATCTGCAATACAAAAGGAGGCAAATGGCTCAAAGAACTACCCAATGTCCTTTGGGGACTACGCACTCAACCATGCAAGTCTATAGGGTTCTCTCCGAGATTAATGTCGTCCAAAACATCCTTCTCAATGCTGTATGTAGCCAAGCCATTCAATCTTTCTTGTAACATAGTTGATCTCAAACAATTTTTCAATAGTTTCAATTTGGAGAAACTTCATTCAACTGATGCTTCTATCACTGGAATCGTTAGTTAAGAGAATCCGATATGCAATGGAGACATTCGGGTAGCAATCTGCAGGTTTAACAAACTGAAGAATCTAAGGTGTTGACATCAATTCTTCTGGCAGAGATACTTGCAACACTTTTAATTCAGAGAAAAAATCATCCAACTCAACATCAGATTTGTTGCCATGAGAAAAAGATTTTGCAAAAGTAGTGCAACACTTTCGTAGATCATTATCATCAGATTGTGATGAGCGAATCAGATCGGTGTCCTTGCCGTTGCCGGTCGCCACCTCACCGGGTGAGGAGCCAATCGGATCGGCGCAGGCGTCTCCTCTCCTCAGCCAGAGCGTGTCGATGGGCAGGCAGGGTTGCCAAATGAAACGTCGCCTACGGTCTACCCTCTGCTTGATGGATCAGGTTACGTAGAATAGGAATGGAAGGGAAAGTTACCTACGGCATGAGCTGCTTCACGATGTGCCTCCAAATATTTACTATCCCATGAGCCGGGCCTGGCAGCATCAAACGCCATTCTTGAGCAAGCAGCTCCTTTCCTTTATCCGTCGAGTACAAGCAAGACCACCAAGTAAAGCACCAACGCATTCCAGACATCCGTCGGTTGCTAGTGCAGTTGCTTGTACTTGGATCCTCATCTTCCTGCTTGCTCAATTTATCAGTGTGATGAATAGTTTCTTGCCGCCATGCCCAAAACCGACGGCGAGCAGAGCTAATTCATGGAGAGCCAAAGGTTTCCTTTTCCCTTCGATTCTTCTGCACCGTAGGTAGAGCCGAAGTAGAGGAGGATTCTTCTCTGCTCGATCCAAGCCAAGCTCAAGAATAAAGGAAACCTTTTCATGGATTACTTGTACAAGCTGAGCAAGAATCTCCTTTTCCCCTCGATTCTTCTCCACCGTAGGTAGAGCTGCAACAGCTCCAATCCAAGCCGTGCTCCGCCCACGAATCCTCTTGCTCAGCCCACGCGTGCCCCACTGTGGGCAGGCTCCGCCCTGGCCCCGCTCATCCGTCGCCGCGGCCACGCCCCCGCGACCCCATGCCCGCCACCGCGGATGTGCTCGCCCTTGTTCCGTTCGTCTACCGGTGTGGCCGGGCTCCGCCATGTCCCCATCCATATGCCGCTGCGGTGCTCCAACCGTCCCTGCGCGTCCCCCGCCACCGCCACACTCAAGCCCATCCTCGACGGCGTTGGCAGAGGAGCACGGCCAGAAGAAACTACTTGATGAAGAAATGTCAGGGTCTGTATATGGGCCCAAGAGCATCAAAGCAGTATAAAATGGCACATTTCAAGTAAGAAAGAAGTTCAAATTACATCCCATCTCTTCCAACTACAAACCTATCTAAGGGCCTGTTTGTTTCCACCCTCCTAAAGTTTTAGCTCCTAAAAGTTTTTAGGCAGTTTTTAGACACCTCCTAAAAGTATGTTTGGTTCCACCTCCTAAAAGTGACTAAAGGCAATTAATGAAGTGGTAAAATACCCAAGATGCCCTTCCCCCATGCCCCTACTGTTGGCGCCAATCTTCGGTGTACTCCGGCCCCGCACCGCCCCTCCACCAGCACTTGGCCTGCCCGCCACCGGCCCCGCACCGCCCCTCCACCAGCACTTGGCTCATCCATCGCTGGCCCCGCACCGCCCCTCCGCTGGCCCTGTACCGCCCCTCCGCCGGTGCTTGGTTCGCCCATCGCTGGCCCCGCACCGCCCCTCCGCCGGGGCTTGGTCCACCCGCCGGCGCCGCCCCCTCCCCTCCTCCCGTTGGCGCCACCCCCTCCCCTCGAATCCCAGCCGTCACGCCCCTCCCCTCATCTTCTTCCCCGGCACCGCCGCCCCCCTCTTGGTCCTCCCTCACCCGGATCCGGCGGTGGCGGGGATCCGACGGGGGAGCGCCCGGCCGGCCCATGTGGTGACGCAAGGGAGCGGGGGTGGGGTTGCCGTGCGATGGCGGCGGGCGGTGGGAAGGACGCCGGCGGCGGGCAGAATGGCGGGGGCCTAGGCGGGAGGGAGGGTGAGAGGGAGAGAGGGGGGTAATAAATGAGGGCAATGGGGGTCCAGGATGGGTTTTAGGAGGTTTTAGGAGAGGTGGAGCTCCTAAAAAAATTGAAGCCTCCTAAAAGTTTTTAGTCAATTTTAGTCATAGTGTTTGGCTCTTTAGTCACCTTTTAGTCACTTTTTAGGAGCTAAAATTTTAGGAGGGTGGAAACAAACAGGGCCTAACTAACTTTCGAATTGCGCAAATCAAGCACGTGACCCCCAAGTGAGGTTTTGATGCATGCTAGCGTCCGCGTCGACCCGTCATCCTTCCACATCAGCCAACTGCGCCCCTCCTCTCTTTCTCTTTGTCGGTAGCTCTTTTCCTCTGTCTCTTTGGATGTTTAGAGAGAGAGAAACAGAGATAGGGAGATGTAGAGACACAGAGAGAGGAGAGCATAGTTGGCTATTGTGGAAGGACGGCGGGTCGACATGGATACCAGCATGCATCGAAACCGGGCTCGGAGAGGTCGTGTGCCTAGTTTTTGCAGGGGGGGTGTTTCAGTTAGACGGGTTTGTAGTTGGGGGTTGAATTTTAGACCATAGGAAGCACGAATTGTAATGACATATTTCCAAATAGACGAATTGTAATGTCAGTTCTCCAAACTCGGATATTTGCAGTGGGAGGTGCAGCTTGACTTGATCTTTATCAGCGCTTGATTTCTGTTTCTAGCACCGGATTTTGCCCCCTTTTTTCTATTCGGAGTTTAGATGCGCTGGAGTTCTTCAAAAAGATATGTGCCGCAATCGTTTGTTTTATTAATTTGTTCTGAGGGTGAGACGGTTCCGGTTTCAATTTAGGGGGTGTTTGAATCCTGAAGCTAAAGTTTAGTCCGTGTCACATCGAATATTCGGATGCTAATTAGAAGGACTAAGCATGAACTAATTACAAAACTAACTGCATAACCCCTAGGCTAAATCACGAGACGAATCTATTAAGTCTAATTAATTCATCATTAGCGAATGTTTACTGTAGCATCATATTGTCAAATCATGGACTAATTAGGCTTAATAGATTCGTCTCGCGATTTAGCCTAGGGGTTGTGAAATTGGTTTTGTAATTAGCCTATATTTAATAGGCCTAATTAGTATCCAAACATTCGATGTGACAGGGGTTAAAATTTAGCCCGGGGATCCAAACACACCCTTACTGTCCTTTTTCCTGTGGTGAATTCTTGATTTGGATTTCGGATGCTTGTTCCTTCGTAGAACTGTAGCTATCTGATGAGGAAGAAGAGAAGAACGCCAGAATTAGTGCGAGAGTCCGACCGCGAGCCTCGCACGAAAGATTTCCATGAGTCTGGAGTGGATTTTTTCATTCCTCCAGAAGTACAGCTTCAGCAAGTTTCTTATGCCCCTTTGGCAAGGCTTCTTGAGCGGCTTCTCCTGAAGCCTGGCGAACGGGAGGACGCGAAACAGCTTCGTCGTTGGAGCTCTGCGTTTTGTGCCGAGAGGAGCCAGAAGAGGGAGGAGGAGCCCAAAAACCGGCTCCCCGCGGCTCCTCCTCCTCGTTTCCCATCGTTTCCCTCGGTGGAGAACCCGCGGGCAGGTGGAGGCTGCACCAGGCAGCACCAAGCGACCGACCGCGGCTAGAGACGGGCGGAGACGGCCTACGGTGGGGGCCGAGGGTGAAGATGGCCGGCGACGGGTGCGAGGGGTGGAGACGGTCGGCGACGGCCGATGGGTGCGGGCGGCGCAGCAGTAACCGCAGAAGTCGGGCGGCCGATGGGGCCAGCGGGAGGATGGGGCGGGCCGGCAGGGGTGACGGAGGTCGGGGCTGGCCAACGGCGAGCAAGGTGGGGGGTGATGGTGGCGTGGCACCGGGAGGCTGGGGCTGGCCAGCGGCCGATGAGGTGGGGGCCGACGGCAGCACGGCAGCGGTCGACGCGCGGATCATGGAGAATACAACAGAGAGGGCTGGTGAATGGATGAGGAAGCCGATGAATGGATAAGGAAGATAGGGAAATAAAGGAGAGAGAAAAAAGAATAAGAAGTAAAAAGGGGAAAAGGAAAATAAAAGAAGAGAAGAGAAAAAAATTAAAAAACAGGGGTATTATGGATATTTCACCTTTCCATCCATTTGGAGAAGCCATTTTATCAAATATTTTTCAACCAGACAAGCTAGAGAAAAAAAACTGCTACGCTAGAGGAGCCACAACCACAGTCAAAACAGCCACAGTCACAGCTCTACCAAACGAGCCCTTACCTATTCCTTTGTTCTAGACGGCTTGTGATGTCATCAAAATGGAGGAATGAGATTGCCGAGAAGCCTCCATCGCCATCCTTGGGCTCTCGTTCTACACCACCACAAGCAACCACGCACTCGTCCCCACCTTTAGCTGCAGTGGCGCCGTAGAGCATTATTTCTATGGCACTAAGGAAAATTGGTGTAGTAAAAAAAGATTCTGGGATTTAGCTGTAGAGCAACTTTTTCCTGTAGTTTATTTTGGTTTTTTTCATAACATGTGTTATATTTCAGATTTCATTAGAAGAGATAATTTCACAAAATGTCATTATGGTTCGTAGTTTATCCTTTGATTTGAAACTTGGTATGAACCAGAGTTCTCAATAGTTGCAGCTGCATCTTTGGAGTAGATATCCCTTATTTTCTGTGGAGATGGTTGGTTAGAGTATATGCTGTTACAAAGTAGAGGCATGGCCAATGCGATAATTACATACATCATTTATTTGGGATATTGATTCATGTAACTTTGAAATCGCATGCACCTATTAAATGGAAAGAGAAAATTTCAGGGGATGTACCAATTAAATTTTGAGTAAACAGAGCTTCACAGTCAAAATATGTGTTCTATGTTTTTTCTACCGTGAAGGAAGTTTCATTATATAATATAAGAGTTAGAATTGAGTTTACCAATGACCTCTTTAATTGGTAAATTAAATATTCAGGGACTTGGACTCAGGATGAATACCAAAACTTGTTTGATTTGGTAAATTTGGACTTGCGTGTGAAAGCACACCAAAAGATTGCTACTACTCATCGCCAGGTGTGTGATTCTTTATTGTTGTCCATGATATGCTTTGAAACCAGATTTCATGTTTACAATCTTCCATCAGTGCTCTTTCATACTGTTTCATTCCTTAATTCTATACAATCAAGTGATTTTGTTTACTTTTGTGACAGCTAAGAGATAACATTTCCTGGGAGGCCATCAGTGAAAAATTAACCACCCGTAACAACAAGGACTGCTGCTTGAAGTGGTTAGTCTGTTGCTAGCTATCTAATGCATAACATAATTTCCTCTTTGAATCTGTGCCTAATTTTGTATTCCCTTGACTGAACTGATTAAGCTGTCCTAACATCATAAATTTGAAACAGGAGGGAGTAGATTCAGGTTTTCTGCATTTTTATTTATATTGGCCTGCCTTTGTCTTCCTCAAACTGACTGGGAAATCTTCAAAGCTGAATGCCCATGCATTGCATCAGTTCTGTTTGTAGAAGTTAGAACACACTATTTAGTGCAAGGTTGAGTATCTGTTCAGTGTACAGATTTAGAATTACGAATTTTCAAACTTTCCTAGCTAACATGCTTGTATTGACACTTTTGTAAAATGCAATTGTTTTGTCTGTCCTAATTTTTCAACTTATATATGAATATGCTATCATCGGACAGTTTTTAAATGAAACTTATGCATAACAGGTACCAGCAATTAGCATCGCCACTGGTTAAAGAAGGAATCTGGGCAGATATTGATGATTATCTGTTGATGGAAGCATAAGTTTCTATAGTTTACATATTGAATACTATGTCGTAATTAAATGTTACATATCATCTGCTAGATGTTTGGGCTATGATTATGATCTGACCTGAAAGTGCCTATGAAATATAAATATATTGTTTTAGTAAGGAAATGGTCTGTATTTGGACTCTCTCCTTTTGATTTAGTCCAACTTGCCTGTGTACTCTAGAACCGGGCAAATAATCCTCTCTAATTCCATACCAATTCCAGGTAAGTCTAATACTCTGTAAAGGTGATTTCATGACCCTTACTTGTAGCTCCTTTATTTGTGCACAAACTCTTAATGAATAGAGTGAAACACAAGTCTTTTTCGAAGGAAGGGCGTTTTGTCAACGTGTACCTGAACAGTATGCTATATTGTTCAGACAATGTGTGGATGGTATTTGGTATGTTCAGATTATATGCCCAGTCCTCTTGTTGGTGTCACCTAGTCGCATTATCTTGTTTTGTCCTGGTAGAATTTTTTCTTTTCGATATTTGTTATCACGATATATAGCATGGGCTGAATTTTCTTAACAACAAACCAGGCTTCAAAAGGGTGACGCTGTTTGTTTTGAAGACGTTGACTGGGAGAGACTTCTTGATCACAGGTGAATTGATCACTGACTTTGCTTCAACAGTCCGTTGGTAGTGTCTAGTAATTTTCATAAATGGTCCCTATAATATTAAAACAACAGGTATTTGTCCACGTCAGTTACAATAATGGGTTATTTCACACTCAGATCTGGGGAGCTTTGCCGTCAACGGTGGAACCAGATGGTCCGCATGATCGGCAGCCATAGAGAGAAGCCTTTCATTGAGCATGTGGAAGTGCTTGCCAGGCGTTACTGCCCAGAAATGCTTGATTACAGGAAACCTGAAGCGTCCGACTTATCGCCAGACGAACTTGCTGGAGAATCTGACTCGTAACGAATAGCATAGCCCTCTTACATCTCACCTGCCAGCGTCTGTTTGTGCCCTGTAAATTTGTTTGCCTTTTGTTATGTATAGCATCTATGGAAATATTAGCAGTATATGGTTCAAGCTTCAGCGCAGACTGCAACGATGTCGCATTTTGACCAGAACTATATTGTTGAGAGCATGACTGGCGTTACCTGCTCTTGTATCTGATTAAGTGTTGTTGCTCCACCGAACAACTTCTACACTTGTGCTTCAATTCTGGATGATTTCCATGGTGTCGTGATGCCTCTCGAGTATATACTAGCACGGGCTGCCCGTGCGTAAAATACTTATTATGCTTATATTCACCAACAAGAATGTATGTCATCATGTTGACACGAAAATGTGCCTCGCCAGGTCTCATAGCATTCTTCTCCATGTAAAACTGTCGCTCGAGCAGCGTGAAAGAAAGTCCATAAGCAACCGAAGGAAACATACCAATCGGATCAAAACCGACGAGCGTGTTTTTTATGGCCCCCCAAGATACTCGGCCTAGGCTTTCCATAGCGGCAGGCCAAGAGGATTCGGATTCACCATCACCCCCGCGCACGCTCTTCTGCTCTCGCCAGAGATCCACCACCCGGCGTCATCGCCGTCCTCGACCTCTCCCACCTCCCACTCACTGCTTGCCCCTCTGCTCCTCTTGATGAGTAAGGGCAGCTTCCTGTGTTCGCTGGTCCTGCTACAAGTTTGCATCGTCCAACTGTCCCTGATCTCGAGCCAGCTGACCGGAGCCCAGGTTGGAGACAACCCCTTGTGCCAAGATCCAATCCAGAGGGCGCGGTTGATGTCAAGCCATGGCCGTGACGACTTCAACGGCCACAACGCTGATTTAATCTTTGATGGGGAGCTGGCCAACTTTTTAGAAGATGGAAATACATCTGACCTCTGCAATAAACACACGCAGCCAAATTCTTACAAATTCTTCAGCTCAACAGCTATTCATTAAAAAAAATAAAAGGAGGAAGTGTACCTAAAAAGAGAATAATTATAAACAATGTTTAATATTGCAATGTCTAATATTGCTTATCCATCACCCCTAACGACAAATGTTCAAAGCCTCAATTGCTCATCTTGTTAAACAGACAGTCTTACTTATATCCTCACGTCATGTTAATAAATCGCACCCAATATATTCCGCTAAAAGTAACCTCAAAGCGACGTAGGAAGATCACCCACGAGCAGCCAAGCAAGAATAGAGAATGCCGAAACATCAGATGGATCTTCACGACAACGCCTTCGTGAAGAACATGACACTAATAGCGCTATCATCGTCGGCCCGAGTATTGGGCTGGGTTTACACCTGGAGAATCGAAACATGACCATTTGGGGAGGTGCAAACAAGTCGCCTCCAAGGAGGCACATGCAGGCGTCATCGGCAAGGCTTTCAACTCGACCTCCACCACACCATGCCAGCAGCAGCCTAAGCAAAAAAGTATGAAAGGTACCTCACCAAGCTGTTGATGGTGCCGAGCACACCCACGACAGCAGGCCATCATTATCGAGAGTCGTCTGCCGGCACCGCGACTCACGCCTACCACGCTAGGGCAGGGTCCAGTCGCGGCAAGGCCTAGATGCGCGTGTCATGTCATGGCTGACACCACGCCAAGTCCACCATGCTACCACCCTATCGCACATCTGATGAAGTTTGACCATGCTGCCACCCTGTCGCACATCTGATAAGGTTCGACTGGAAGGTTGTTAGTCGCGGGATCCAAGCACAAGGTTTCTCGAACCCACGCACTGCAGAAATGGCATATCCCCATGTAGATCCGGAAGGAGACACTGGATCCGGCCTCCAATATACCAGATTAGATCGTCGGAGGCTTATCACCAAGAGTGCCGCCGCAAATCCACGACAGCAGCTGAACTCGGCGACGAAGTAGAGAAAGTCTTGCCGCCATAGCTCCACGGCGACACCACAACCACAGATCGCGCGCCTCGCGCGGTCGGCCCAGCTGTCGCTGCGTCGACTACCTCCGCCGCGCATTGCCACATCTTTGTGGCCTTGCCCCAGGTCTGGCCACCGGCACGCTGCTTCGCACATCTGGACATCGGCCGCACAGATCGGGCGCTGCCTCTTAGATCCAGCTGCAGAGCCCAAGAGATGTGGCCACCAGCCCGAAGCAGCGGCGGCCGTACACCCGAAGGGATTCCCCGCAAGGATCTGCTGCTTTGATAGCAGGATGCCGGATCCAGGCGAAGGAGCGACGGATCGAGCCGCTGGCGCACACCATGGAGCACACGCACGGAGAGAGAGGGTTGAGGAAAACAATGCCCTGTTGCCACCGTCCTAAGCCCGCTCAGGCTTCTGGCAAGGCTCTTCGGCGGCAGCAAGACCACGGGGTTGGGGAAGGAGGCTTGCGAGGCGGACGGCGGGGCTCCACCCATGTCGCCCATGAGGGGCGACGCTTGTGAGCTAGGCTGGAATCCACCCGTGTTGCCCGTGAGGGGCGATGCTAATGAAGTGGTGGATACCGGTGACGAGTATGCAAGTAATGATGGAGGAGTGGCGGCGGTGGTAGGAGGCGAAGCGGCTGTAGAGGAAGAAGAGGGATTGCTGCACCCAGATGGTGAGGACAGTTGTGGAACCAAGGATAGCTCCGGAATTGGCGGTGATGTTGAATGTCCCGAGTGCGGGAAATTCTTCAAGAATGACAAATCATTGTTCGGTCACCTCCAGAGCCACCCGAACAGAGGCTACAAAGGTGCGCTACTCCGCCTGTGAAGAAGTTGATGTTGTCACCAAAGATGGCCGCCGCATCATACCTTCCTCCTCATCGCCAGGTACTGACCAAACTCCTGCTCAGCATAGCGGGCACGATCCTCAATTAACTCCGTTAGACAAACTGTGTGCGTACGGGATACTCACACTCAAGTACAGAGGCAAGCAACATAAGTGTCGTTGCCACCGTCTTCATTTGGAAACCCCAAACATGTAATTCCTCACCAGCGAGCATTAGAGCTCTAGCCAAGTTAGGAGGTACACCATCAAACACACATCTATTTTGGTGGTTCCATAAGATCCATGCGCCCAGAATAACCGGAGAATTGAGGCCTTCTGTAGTTGTTCTCCCGCTGCTGAAACTGCTCTTTCCCACCAATCATCGAAGGAGGCCTCCCCAATCTGCGGACCTAGTGCCTGCTGTCCGACAGTTTGCAAAAGCTTGAACCAGAATTCTCAAGCAACACCATGTGAGGACCAATGGTGGTCACCCTTGGATGATGAGTGATTGACAACGTTATGTGGAATGATATTGCTATTAGCTTGTGATGTGCAGGTCTAGGATGCGACATGGCGGGCGACGGCAATGCGGTAAAGATCAAGCGAAAGGTTCATTCTGATGGACCAAGGGCGGTGAAGGGTGAATATGAGTAGGCTTGGACCGAGGGACCTGAGGAGTTCGGGCAGAGTCATGAACGATCCACATGGTGCACAGAAGAGCAAGAGAACATGATGGGAGGGAGACGACGACAGAGGCGTCAAAAGCTTGGCGGAGGCCGGACACGCGTCGACATCAAGGAGGTCGCGTGGCGGCCAAGTGGAGATGGATAGTTTGGATGGTTTGGGCTTCAAAACTACCGTGCAAGCAGGTTTCCCAGTTTGGACCTCAAAACCGGGGGCGAGCCCGGTGCGGTCGGGGCTTCAAGAAGGAGGGCACGTGGCGCCATCACGAAACTTGGGTCGAGGTGAAGCAAAGTTGTGAAGGCGGCGTGTCTGTCCGATGAGTGTACAAAAATCTGGGCCAAAACGTCCATGCGTGGGCAGTTATCTTAGGGGGTGTTTGGTTCCAAGGGCTAAAGTTTAGTCCCTGTCGCATCGAATGTTTAGATACTAATTAGGCGTATTAAATATAGGTTAATTATAAAACCAATTGCATAAATGAAGGCTAATTCGCGATATGAATCTATTAAACCTAATTAATCCATGATTTGATCACGTGATGCTATAGTAAATATGTGCTAATTTAGGATTAATTAGGCTTAATAGATTCATCTCGCGAGTTAGCCTTCATTTATGCAATTGGTTTTGTAATTAACCTATATTTAATACTCCTAATTAGTATGTAAATATTCGATGTGACATGGACTAACTTTATTCCCTAGAGCCAAATACCCCTAGTTATTGCTGCACGGGTATTTTATCTTTAGCCATGGACCTTATATACTATAGGATGGTTGGTTGAGGCATTGGTTCCGGTAGTTTTCGTTTTTCATTTTTCACTAGGCTAGATAGGGCTTTACCGTGGAGAGAGAGGGGAGAAGTGACCGCTTTTCTTTTGACCTTCACAAGAGTGGGAAGATGAGGGTGGCTTTGTAGCCTTGTATCAAGATCTTGACTTATTTGCTTAATCCATGACCTGGTTGATTCGTCAAGTCTTGCCTCTCCCATCTTGTTCCCGGAGATTTCTCTTTTACTCTATTTTCGTGTGATTTTCGAAGGATTTTTCGTTAGTAGGATTTTAGTGCTTTTTGAGATAGTTCTTTTGGGGGATTCTATGCTAGTTCGTCCCTGAGTTTGCCTATGGCATTTTCCTAGCATTTCCCCTGCTTAAATCTCACGAATTTGGTTTTTCCTAAAATTGTTCTTCACCTAGCGTTTCTCTGTTATCTGAAATTCGAGTTAGAGGCTAAATCTTTTTGTTGATTCTGGTTGGAATGGACTGCCTGTGACCTTATGAGGCTACAAATTTGTGTGAATCAAATTTGTTCTTGTGCCAGTCTGTTCTTTTGAGTTGGATTGTTTGTAGGTATGGTTTCTCTTATCTGCTTCCTGTCGAGAGCAATCCTGACAGGTCTTCAGTTTGTGTTTGTTTGAGTCGACAGTGGTACAACAGCTCCCCTGTTTACAGATTCAATTGTTGTTACTCAGGTGGCCTGAGGTTGAGTTGTTCTGCAGCAGCTCGAAGGAATTACCTCAGTTTCTGTGGGAAGCAAGCTGCCGAGTAGCTCTAGAAAATTGCAGGCTTCCTATGCAGGTTCAGCTTAGTGCTAAAATAACAGCAGGAGGGTTGTGACTACGGCTCCCTTTGGCACGGCTCATCCCAAAACGACTTCACCGGTGAAGCCAAAGCTAGTGAAGCTAAAAAAACTGGCTTCATCCGACTTCTAGTTCATTTTAGTCCCGGCTTACAAAACGGCTTCACGCTACAGTATCTCGATTTGCGTGAAATAGATGAAGCCAAAGCCGAAATAAGTCGTGGCAAAGAGGACCTACATTTCACATTGATTTGCTATTTCGACGGTTCCTTCATGCTTGCAGTTTGCTATTCAGAGTACCAGCTAAATTCGTTTGATATGTAGTGTCACTTTCATGCAATAGTGAATCAACTGTTCATATAATCATTGTTTAATCTTTGAAGTATTAGTTTATTTCCTTGGCATGGTTTTGGTTCTCGACATGTACAATTGTAAGGAATTAGCTTGAGCAACTTGCATCTATTCCAGTAATTCTTTTTGCTGTTTTGTTACTTGATCTCCTGGACTGTGCTACTGCGTTGTTAATTTCATATTAGGCATAGTTGCTTAGTGCAAGCTTGGTTCAGCAGTTAAGCTCGTGTTTTCGCTTCCGTATTGGTTTGTAGATTTCCTGATCGTTTCTAAGGTCAATACATCATGGGTTGGTGTAGGTGATCTTGGCGATTAGAAGAGAGGTCTGTTGGGTCATAATTGGGAGATAGGCTTCAATTCTGACTAAGAATCTTTGAGGCTCCTATTCATCCCCTCTAGTCGCCCGTTCCGATCCTTCACCATGTTTTCACAACATTTGAGTCACAGTTAGAACTAGAGCAGTCGTGGTGACCCCATTGCGTAGTGTTCCATATAGCTTGAATCCCACCACACTAGGCAACACCAGGCAACCACACTAGGCAACACCAGGCTCATCGGCTGATCACATACGGAGGAAAAGAAATGAATAATAAGATAGTAGCAGGTAACATAGCAAGCACGGAGCAAGATAAAATGAATAAAAAGATGACAGAAAAGTTAGTTGTAGAAGATTTCATCATTTACCTGACCAAGCATTGCTGCCTCAGCATCAATTCCTAACTCCCCAACCAATAATTCCCAGTCCATTAATCATTGTAGTGTGAGAATCTGTACCCACAACACTATCAGGATACAGTAGGCCATTTGTCTTGAAAACAACTCTCCCAAGATATTCAAGATTTACCTACACTAGATAACAAAAGATGATCACAAATGAATTTCAAATATTAAAATAACTCCTGGACATTGATTTTTACCTGACGAACAATGCAAGAGCCGGGAGGTATGAATTGCAGAAGACCCCCATTTGAGACAGGCGAACCGCTCCTTGTTCCTCTCGAACTCCAGTTCCATGTTGGCCTGAACTGCACTTTCCGACCTTACCACATCAGCTGTCACTGAGTGATCAATTACAAGATCTGCAGGAACCTGGATGCATAAGTGCAAATCTAAATATGAATACAAAGAAAAATTGGATTCTTGCTACAAAACAGATAAGACAGGACTTACCGTTGGGTTAATCTTGTCAGGATCGCCACCTAATCTAGACATGGCATGTCGCATGCTTGCAAAGTCAACAAGGACGCCGGTTAATCTTTGAGACTTACCAGCGTGTGTACGAAGACCCTGTTCATTTGCTCGGTGAGTCTGCTGATGCTCTTTTTCAGCGCTTTCTTGCTATTGTGAATAAGATGGAAGTGAACACCACCGACTTGCCCTACACTGATCATGATAGAGCTTTAAAGCTTCTGCATGTCTTGGATCACAATGTGTGGAGCACGAAGGTTGACGCTATCATTGAGTCCACAAGAGATGAGACTTACAATTAATGAGCTTTTTCACCAAGATGAAGTTGACACAGGTTGACATGAGGCTCCGAGCAAAATATGATAACCCTACTGACCCTCATAGTATGGCTCTCATGTCAAGCTCTGGATAGTCTGCGTATTTGGCTAGCTCTTCCACCATGTCATTTGTTTTGTCTTCTTTGGTGCTTGTTTCAGAGGAGCAGTTGGAGGTTTTTGAGGATGAGGAGCTCGCCTTGATCACGAGGCGGTTCATGTGCTTCAACGACAACCGCAAGAACCGGCGAAGGAGCAACAACAACTGTTTCGAGTGTGGCAAGCTAGGTCACTTTACCACCGACTGACCCGACAAGAATAAGTCCAAGAACGGGTACGACTACAGTAAGTACAAGGACAAGGATAGCAAGAAGAAGAAGAAATACACCGATTGTGAGAAGAAAGAGTACCGCAAGAAGGCCAAAGCACGTGCCTTCATCGCCTCCCTCAGCGATGTCGACTCCGACACCGACTACCACACTGTTTCAAGCTCAAGTGAAGAGGGCGACAACCACAAGGCGAAAAAGAAGGACGGCAAGAATTTCAACAGCCTCTGCTTCTACTCCTACAAGAACCGCGATGGGTACTGTGTCATGGCCCTCAACACCGATGACAAGAAGGATGATGAGGAAAGCGACTCCGACCCAGAAACAGAGGTAAAGCCTACTCCTGAACAACTTGCCTTAGAAGTAGAAGAACTCAATGATTGCTTGATTAATCAAGATAAGTTAATCAAAAAGGTTGCTCGTGAAGGAATTGAACTTAAGGCTAAGTTGGAAAGTGCTTTGATTGTGTTAGATATGCTTAAATCTGCTCCTACTGTTTCTGATGTTGTTGAATGTGTTGTTCACATGTCTAGTTTAGCTTCTTTGCAATCTAAGCATGCTTCTCTAGTAGATGAACTTGATTTTGACTAGGGCTGCTTTAGATGAAGTTAAAACTAGACCTGTTTTACTTGGTGCTTGCAAATCTTGCCCTGCTTTACAAATTCAACTTGATGATGCATGAGCTAAGATTAAGACTTTTGAGAAATCTAATTTAATTGCTAAATCCAAAGTTCTTGAATGCACAAAGTGTCCTCATCATGTTATTATCAATGAAAATACCTACTTGCGCATAGTTCTTAGTTGGGTGTTAAGTAGGGAACCTCAGTTGGGTATCATGATTAAGGAGTTTAAGAGAGCTGATGGTTTTGGGATTGGGAGTGTGATTAAGAATTGCAATTTTGATTGGTTGTATGAGAAGGTTGGGTTAGTGCAGCGGTGAGAGAGAGAAACAAGCAACTTCCACCACATGTGAGTCATCTAAGCTCAGTGGAAAGCAACCCAACCCAGAATGTGAGGAAAACCCCAAAGATGGAGTGTTTACTGAACCACCAAAACAACCTCCAAAGAAAGTCATCTGGGTGGAAAAACCCAACCATCTGAGAAACAATCTAGATACACTTCTAGATATGGCTTTGAAGCATTCTCCACCAAAACACAAAGCCAAACCACAACCAAGAGTGAACCCTCAACCCAAAGCTAACCCACCGCCGAGAGCTAACCCATAGCTAAAGAAACCAGTTCAGTTCCACTGTGAGTACTGAAAAAGGGAGGGTCATCTTGAGGAGTTTTGCTTTTGAAGGAAGAAAGCTTTGAGGCATGAGCGTGCGTGGAGCAACTGGGACATGTACCACCCTTCTCATGGTGTACATGTGCCTAGATCAGCTCCTCCACCTCGTCGTGTGGGTAGTGTGCGTTTAGTTCCTTCTCGCAGGTTTGCCAGCATGCTCCTAGCCATAATCAATATGACTTACGACACATGGCCGTGGATTTGAGTCTAAGAGGTAAAACGGACCACGG
>NC_028453.1:14188575-14198095 GCF_000263155.2 Setaria italica
TTTTTGTTGAGCAGGTCAGAGGCTTGGAGAACACGTGGCTCATTGACTCCGGTTGTTCTCAACACATGACCGATGATCGCAGATGGTTCTCTAGCCTCACCCCGGTGATAACTAGAGAGTACACCACTTTCGGGGATAACAGTAGAGAAAAGGTATTGTTTTCAGGAGCTATCAAGGTGAGTGAGAATTTTGTGCTCAAGCGAGTTGTTCTTGTTGATTCCCTCGGTTTCAATTTGCTTTCGGTTTCACAGCTGCTTGATGATGGTTTTGAGGTTCGCTTCAAGCAAGAAGCCTCTCGGATCTTAGACTCTCGAGGTGATCTTGTGTGCATGATCATCCCCGAGGGTTAGGTTTTTCAAGTTGACTTTTCTAAGTCGTTTGGTCTATCTTGGTGTTTCATTGCTGGTTCTTCTTCTGAGCTTTGGAAGTCGCATAGGAGATCGGATCATTTGAGTTTTGATTTGCTCTCCCGCTTGAGTGCTCTTGACCTTATCCGAGAATTGCCTAAGCTCAAATTTGAGAAAGATCTTGTTTGCGCTCCTTTTCGTCATGGCAAAATGGTTGCTGCTTCACACCCACCTGTGAACCAGGTGATGACTGAGCATTCAGGGGAGCTGTTGCATATGGATATAGTTGATCCAGTTCGTGTTTGCTCAGTTGGTAGAAAGTGGTATGTTCTTGTGGTTGTTAACGATTTCTCGAGGTATTCATGGGTTTACTTCATGGAATTTAAGGAGGAGGCATTTCCTTTTGTTTGAGATCTAATCTTGAAGTTGAAAAATGAGCGACCTAAAGATGCCATGAGAGCTATTCGTAGTGACAATGGCACAAAATTTAAGAACGCTCGTTTTAAAGCCTTTTGCAATGATCTTGGTCTTGAACATCGGTTTTCATTGCCTTATGTCCCTCCTTAGAATGGTGTTGTTGAACGAAAGAATCAGACTCTTTGTGAAAGGCTAGAACGATGCTCAATGAGCATAGGACTCCTAGAAAATATTGGACCGAGGCTATTAACACTGCTTGCTATGTTTTCAATTGAATCTTCTTGCAAGCTTTCTTGAATAAAACCTCTTATGAGCTGATGCATCGACAAACCCCCAAGGTAAGTCACCTGGGAGTGTTTGGCTGCAAGTGTTTCAATCTCAAGCAAGGTAACTTGGATAAATTTGAGTCTCGCTCTACGGATGGTATCTTTCTAGGTTATGCTTCTCATAGTCGTGCTTATCGTGTGCTTAACCTTGAAACTAACCAGATCATGGAAACATGTGAAATTACCTTCGATGAAACTATGCCTTGCACAACTCCTGTCTTTGAACTTTCAGGTGAACATGAAATGGGGCAAAGCATTTTTGAGGAAGAGGAAGAGCGTTTAGATGGTGGTAATGAAGATGATGATTAGGTTGATCATGCACCACCTGCTGCACGTGTACCTTGTACTTCGACTACGATAGTTGATGGCCCAACCCCTACTCCCACTACTACAAGCAATCAACATGTACCACTACATGATCATGATGAAGAAGAAGATCAGAGTGATCCAGCTGCTATTGAGGGGGAGGCAACTTCAGAGCGCAAGGCTCCATGGCACATTCAGTGTCGCCATCCTCCACGATCCATGATCTATCTTACATGAACACACATGTTCGTGCAAAATCTGACTGACTAGTAAATATTGTACTTTTGTCGTGCATTAGATTAGATATGGCCTAGCACACAATGACACAGGATGTATACTGGTTCAAGCAACGGGCCCTACATCCAGTCGGGGTCGGTCGATCGACTATATTCCTGAGCCCAGGTACTCAAAGTTTGCAGTGGGGGTACAAACAAAAGAGGGATGGGAGGGAGTGTCTGAGACTTGTTCGTGCTCTAATCCAAGTGGGAGAGTGACCGGGGGCTCAGATGCATGCTATGTGTCGGAGAGAATCAGAGTATGTGGAAGTGATGAAGCCCGAGAGAGCGAGCCTCCCTTCAAATGGGGAGGGCCCATCCCCTTTTAGAGTACAAGGGGACAGCCTTACAAGTTAGAGAGGGAGAGCGAGTGTGTGCGGGGGCTGCCTAGTCTTGTCGAGGCCCACGTCGTCGGGTACGGTATGGCCGCCATCCTTGGTCCCTATTCATCTTGTCAGGCCACTCCGTTGTGGCGGGTAGGTTGCGGTGGGACTGTGCAGGGCGTGCGCAGGGCGCGGTGCCGTATGGTTCCTCGTACGGTAGTTGACCTGGACGCTTCCTCTTATCCATTCCACCTGCTCCCTGGGCCCTCACCAAGCGGGCATCCCCGGTCGATTGTCCCAGTCACATCCGGCTGTGCCGGTCGATGGGAGCGGTGTGGTCGGTATGGTGCATTCCCGATCAGGGGAACTCGGTCGGGGTTGGCTGTGGTCCTTCCCTCGACTGGACCCTTCTGGTCGAGGCGCCAATCAGGCCTCAGGAGTCGGTCGGTGGTCAGATCTGGGTCTCGGCCGGCGTTGTGTTGCGGGGCCGGCCCAGGCGCATGTCGCCGCCACGCCTCTTGTTGGGCCAAGCGCAGCGAGAAGGCAGTCCCATTGGGGACCCCGGGTCTTTGGACCCATCAACACCACTAAGCACAACTCTAGGCATATTTCACACTTTGCACATTCTGCTTTTGTTGTCTCTTTCAAACCCCGAGATATTGGACATGCTTTATCTGATTCAAATTGGGTTAATGTTATGCATAAGGAGTTGGAGAATTTTGAGCAAAATAGGGTTTGGGTTTTAGTTGAACCACCTCCAAATTGCCATCCCATAGGAACAAAATGGGTTTTCAAAAACAAACAGGAGAGGATGGGTTAGTTGTGAGAAACAACGAGGTTGGTTGCCCAAGGTTTTTCCCAAAAAGAGGGAATTGGTTATGAGGAAACCTTTATTCCTATTGCTTGTTTGGAGATGATTAGAATCCTTCTAGCTTTCTCTGTGACTAAAGGTTTTAAGCTCTTCCTAATGGATGTCCAAAGTGACTTTCTATATGGTTTTATTGAGCAGGAGGTTTATGTGAAACAACACCCTGATTTTGAAAATCTTAAATATTCTGCTCCAGAAAGAACTTTATGGCCTAAAACAAGCACCAAGAGCATGGTATGCTAGATTAAAATAATTTTTGCTTGGGAATGGGTTTGAAATGGGGTCAGTGGATAAAACACTCTTTCTCCTCAGGCAAGGCAAAGATATGTTAATCATTTAGATATACGTGGATGATATTATCTTTGGTGATTCTTCTCATGCTTTGGTTGCCAAGTTTGCAGATGATGTGAGCAGGGAGTTTGAGATATCGATGATGGGTTAGTTGACCTTCTTCCTCCGGCTACAAATAAAGCAAAGCAAGGATGGGACCTTTGTGCACCAAGGTAAGTACACAAAGGATGTGTTGAGAAAGTTCGACATAGCTGACGCCAAGCCATTGTCAACTCCCATGGTGACGGTGACGGCTTTGGATGCGGATGAAGATGGAGAATCGGTGGACTAGAAGGAGTACCGGAGCATGATCGGCTCCCTCTTGTACCTAATAGCGACGAGGCCGGATATACACTATGCCATGTGTCAGGGCGCTCGTTTTCAAGCTTCACTAAGAACATCTCATTGCCAAGCGGTGAAGAGAATCATGAGATACCTTCATTTCACACCTGAGTTTGGTTTGTGGTACTCTACTTCCTCCACACTTACACTTCGCGGTTACTCCAATGCGAATTTTTGGGTGTCGGTTGGATCGCAAGTCCACTTCTGGTACTTGTCAATTTCTTGGTTCTTCCTTAGTTTCTTGGTCTTCCCGCAAACTGTCAAGTGTTGCTCAGTCTACCATCGAAGCCGAGTACATTGCCACTGCTAGCTGCTACTCCCAGCTGTTGCGGATGATCTCCACTTTGGCAGACTTTGGGTTGAGTTTTTCTCGTGTACCCCTCTTGTGTGATAGTTTGAGTGCAATCAGTGTAGCTAAAAATTCTGTTCTCCACTCAAAAACCAAACACATAGATGTGAGATACCATTTTCTGAGAGATCACGTTAAGAAAGGAGACATTGACCTTGGCCACGTTGCTACCTGAAACCAACTTGCTGACATTTTTACTAAACCCTTGGATTAAGCAACTTTTGCTCGTTTGCGGGAGAAGATTGTTGTGTGTTTTCCATTCTATGTAAGGTTTTGGAGGTTCTCTTGTATTATACTTGTATCATGCTTGTGTATATACCCTGGTAGGCTAGCCACCTTTTCATCTTAGCATATGTCATGCTAGCTTTTGTAATATATCATGGTGGATGATCCACATGAACATCATATCATGCTTTACTTTAGATTTCACATTGGGTATGGCTTGTTGATTTGGTATCATTTTAGCTTAGTTCCTTAGCATCTGTATCATGTTGCACTAGATGAGTTTCTCCTATATACTCTGTGTACTCTCTTATGCTACTTGTGAGCTAGTGCTTTGGTTAGTGATTTAATTGCAATCTGCAGATTATGCTCTTGATGATATTGTCATATAAACATGTTGACACAACTACTTTTGAATAAATTGCTAATTCTGAACTATGATCTTGAAATGCTTATCGCCCATGAGTAGTTGCTTGGTTATGCATTGCTCTTGCTTGAATGCTAGTTCCATGTTTAGCTTATACTTGGAATTCATGTTCTTCTCAATGAGATCAAAGATCTAGGTACATTGTAAATGTTTAGCCCATGATGCATCCAAGGGGGAGCATGGCTTCTTTGTGCCACAAAGGCACTTCATATAACTTGTTTAATGTGAATGATGAAAAATGATAAGAAAATTCAATAATTCACCAAGTCTTTATGCTTAATTTTGATATTTTTGCTTGCTTAGTTGTTACAAGATGTCCACCAAAAGAAGTAGGCACTTGGTTTCAACAAATTTTCACATGACTTGTGATGCATATGTGGTTGTTTGCAATGATCTCTTGTTGAGAATGTATCTTTCTTGTATGAGCATTGATGGCCTAGTTTATTCCTGCTTGAGTGATTCATGGCTAGGTTCTTACTCATGTGGTGATACTTTTACAAACTACCAAAACTTGATACATGCTTCGTCTTTTACTTATATCATAATATCCTCTTGATGGCGATGCAATTGCTCTTTATGACCTACCTGCTTATGCATTATCTCACTTGTAGCCTTTGTGAGTGCTTTGTGGTACATTTGAGAAGCTTGGTAGATTCTGCACCCCATGGCATGCATTTTGTGCTCTCATGCTCTACTTGATGTTTGCATTGTCAACAAAGGGGAGAGATTCACACAAACTCATTTTGAGGAGAAGATGGTTGCATTCTCTTTTGTGCATGCATTTCAATGTGGCATGTTTTCAGGGGGAGTATTTGTGCTCAGGGGGAGCTTATGAGCTTTATGTGCTCTTGTTTGCCTATCGTGTTGAGCTTTTACCTCTTCTTGAGGAGCTGGCGTTTGGTTTGAGCTTTTGATCTTCATATGATTGGTGTTGAGCCCTTTCTGCCTCTTCTTAGGGGATCATGTGTTTTTGTCTCAGTTGTGTCGAGCCGTTGCCCTTGTCTTAGGGGACTGAGACTTCTCATCTCGAGTGATCTTGTGTTTGCCTTTTTCTCTTGGCTTTTTGATCACCTGAATGAGCTTTCTTTTTCTTTCTCTTTCTTTTCTTATTTTCAGCTATGAATTTGTGTTGGGTGTTGTCAATGCACTCATCAAGGGGGAGATTGAGGACCAATGGTGGTCACCCTTGAATGATGAGTGATTGACAATGTTGTGTGGAATGATATTGCTCTTGGCTTGTAATGTGCAAGTGTAGGATGCGACATGGCAGCCGACTGCGTGCGGTGAAGATCAAGCAAAAGGTTCATGCTGATGGACCAAGGGCAGTGAAGGGTGAGCATGAGTAGGCTTGGACTGAGGAACCCAAGGAGTTCAGGCGGAGACATAGACGATCCACATGATCCACATGGTGCACGGAAGAGCCAGAGAACATGACGGGATGGAGACAGCGTTGATCGAGTCAAACGGGACAGAGGCGTCAAAGTCTTGGCGGAGGCTGGACACACGTCGACATCGAGGAGGTTGCGTGGCGGCCAAGCGGAGATGGACGGTTTGGGTGATTTGGGCCTCAAAACCACTGTGCAGGTAGGTTTACCGGTTTGGGCCTCAAAACCAGGGACGAGCTCGGTGCAGTCGGGGCTTCGAGAAGGAGGGCACATGGCGCCATCATGAAGCTTGCGTCGAGACGAAGCGAAGTCGTGAAGGCGGCATGTCTGTCCGATGAGTCTACAAGGCGTGTCCATTTGATGAGTCTACAAAAATCTGGACCAAAACGCCCTTGCGGGGGTAGTTATCTTAGTTATTGTTGTAGGGGTATTTTAGTCTTTAGCCATGGACCTTATATACTATAGGATGGCTGGTTGAGGCATTGGTTCGGGCAGTTTTCGCTTTTCCTTTTTCGCTAGGCTAGATAGGGCTTCACGGTGGAGAGAGAAGTGATTGCTTTTCTTTCGATCTTCACAAGAGTAGGAGGATGAGGGTAGCTTCCTAGCTTTGATACATCTTGACTTATTTACTTAATCCATGACCTGGTTGATTCGTCAAGTCTTGTCTCTCCCATCTTGTTCCTGAAGATTTCTCTTTTACTCTATTTTCGGGTGATTTTCTAAGGATTTTTCGTTAGTAGGATTTGAGTGCTTTTTGAGACAGTTCTTTTGGGTGATTCTATGCTAGTTCATCTATAAGTTTTCCTATGGCATTTTTCTAGCATTTTTCCTGCTTAAATCTCACGAATTTGGTTTTTTCCCAAAATTTTTCTTCACCTAAGGTTTCTCTGTTATCTGAAATTCGAGTTAGGGGCTAAATCTTTTTGATTGATTTGCCCGTGACCTTATTAGCCTACAAATTTGTGTGAATCAAATTTGTTCTTGAGTTTGTTCTTTTGAGTTGGGTTATTTGCAGGTGTGGTTTCTCTTCTCTGCTCCCTGTCGAGAGCAACCCTGACAGGTCTTCAGTTTGTGTTTGCTTGAGTCGACAGTGGTACAACAGCTTCCCCTGTTTACAGATTCGATTGTTGTCCTGAGCTTTTATTCAGATGGCATGGGGTTGAGTTGTTCTGCCATAGCTCGAAGGAATTACCTTTCAGTTTTTGTGGGAAGCAAGCTGCCGAGCAGCTCTGGAAATTTGCAGGCTTCCTATGCAGGTTCAGCTTAGTGCTAAAATAACAGCAGGAGGGTTGTGACTGCAGGTTTCATATTGGTTTGCTATTTTGACAGTTACTTCATACTTGCAGTTTGCTATTCAGAGTACCAGCTAAATTCGTTTCATATGTAGTGTCATTTGCATGCAATAGTGAATCAACTGTTCACGTAATCATTTTTTTTATGAAAAACTGTTCACGTAATCATTGTTTAATATTTGAAGTATTAGTTTATTTACTTGGCATGGTTTTGGTGCTCCACGTGTACAATAGCAAGGAATTAGCTTGAGTACTTTTGGACTGGCTGTCAGCTTGCATCTATTCCAGTAATTCTTTTTGCTATTACTTGATCTCCGGGACTGTGCTACTGTGTTGTTAATTTCATATTAGGTGCAAGCTTGGTGCAGCAGTTAAAGCTCATGTTTTCGCTTCCGTATTGCTTTGGAGATTTCGTAATGGTTCCTACGGTCAATATATCACGGGTTGGTGTAGGTGATCATGGCAATTAGAAGAGAGGTCCGTTGGGTCGTAATTGAGATATAGGCTTCAATTCTGGCTAAGAATTTTTGAGGTTCCTATTCATCCACCTCTGATCGCCCGTTCTAATCCTTCGCCATGTTTTCGCAACATTTGAGTCACATTTAGAACTAGATCAATCACGATGATCCCATTGCGTAGTGTTCCATATAACTTTCGCAATATTTGAGTCATATTTAGAACTAGATCAATCACGGTGACCCCACTGCGTAGTGTTCCATATAGCTTAAATCCCACAACACGAGGCAACACCAGGCTCATCGGCTGATCATATATGGAGGAAAAGAAATGAATAATAAGATAGTAGCAGGTAACATAGCAAGCACGGAGCAAGATAAAATGAATAAAAAGATGATAGAAAACTTGGTTGTAGAAGATTTCATCATTTACCTGACCAAGCATTGCTGCATCAGCATCAATTCCTCCAACTCCCCAACCAAGAATTCCCAGTCCATTAATCATTATAGTGTGAGAATCAGTCCCCACAATTTACACTATCAGGATACAGTAGGCCATCTGTGTTGAAAACAACTCTCCCAAGATATTCAAGATTTACCTACACTAGATAACAAAAGATGATCACAAATGAATTTCAAATATTAAAATAACTCCTGGACGTTGATTTTTACCTGACGAACAATGCCAGAGCCGGGAGGTATGAAATGCAGAAGACCCCATTTGAGACAGGTGAACCGCTCCTTGTTCCTCTCGAACTCCAGTTCCATGTTGGCCTGAACTGCACTTTCCGACCTTACCACATCGGCTGTCACTGAGTGATCAATTACAGGATCTGCAGGAACCTGAAAAGTGCAAATCTAAATATGAATACAAAGAAAAATTGGATTCTTGCTAAAAACAGATAAGACAGGACTTACCATTACGAGTTAATCTTGTCAGGATCGCCACCTAATCTAGACATGGCATCTCGCATGCGTGCAAAGTCAACAAGGACAGGTACGCCGGTGAAATCCTAATCTCACAATATCATTGTAATATAAAGCCCTGCACGTGGAACAGATTTCTATATGGAAATCAAATATGATGTTCAAGACGTGTGCATACCTGCATAATCACACGAGCACGCTTTCCATCCGCGAGCTTTTATCCTAGTTGACTTTGGATCCCGGACTACCTTTAGTTCCGGATCAAAAATCCACCACCTATGACCACTGATGGGGTTCTTTAATCCCGGTTGTTAATATCAACCGAGACTAAGGAGCACCCTTAGCCCGACTGTAATAGCTAGTGGCCGGGATGAGGGGGCTTTTAATCCTGATTGTGTTTACAACCGGGATTAAAGACCCATTCAGTCCTGGTTGGAATTATTACCAACCGGGACTAATTGGAATTATTACCAACCGGGACTAAAGACCTCCCTTTAATCCCTTTAGTCCCAGTTGAAAATGCATCCCCGAGCCTTTATCTTCCCCCTCTCTCTTTCCATCTTATCTCCTCCTCTCCCATCCCTTTATCTTCTCTCCTCTTCTAGGCCATTCCTTATCTTCTCTTATCTTCTCTTGTCTTCTAGACCGAGCGGCACGGGGGAGGGGCAATCTTCTCTTCTCTTCTCTTCTAGATTGAGCGGCGCGGGGGGAGGGGCATGAGGGGGCGAACGGCCGGTGCGGGCCTGACGGAGCGAGCTTTTTTTAGTTTTTTTTACTTTTTAGTCCCGGTCAGACAAAGACTTCTTTTATCTTGAAAATTTAGTCCCAGTTGAATTTTCGGGATCTATAGCCTATCTAACCGGGACTAATGCCGTGTTTTCTAGTAGTGTCTTCCGAGGCCTTCTCCCAGTCTATGATCTTCTCAACAT
>NC_028453.1:14198195-14222994 GCF_000263155.2 Setaria italica
TCGGCTCCTCACCTTCCGCCGGCTTGTTCGTGCGTCCGTGCGGAGGTTCTGGACCGGAGGCACACGGCTGGAGCTGGTGGCGGCGGTTTTGCCAGCCCGTGAGATGCGGGAGCACGGCGGTTAGGCTGGACACGGAAGGTGGGTTCGCCAGGTTCGCGATCGGGGACACGGACAGTGCGAAGCAGAAAGGGAAGCAGAGGCAGCAGCCGCTGAAGAAGAAGAAGATGTCGAGGAAAGCCAAGGTCAACCAGCTCAAGTGGTACCGTCTCAAGGCCAAAAAGAAGATGAAGTCGCCCAATCCCGAAGTTAGGATCAGGTACAAGCTTGAAAAGGTCTGAACCTCCACTAAATGTTGGTGCACTGTTTCAGATCTCTTGCCATTGAATTTGGAGATTTGATATTATAGCTGCAGTAACAATTTGTTTTGTGGAAATTCAGGCAAAGAGAAAGGAGGAATGGCTGATTGAGAAGCTGAGGAAGTATGATCTCCCAAGGACACCAGAGCCAGTTCATGACCCTGAGATTTTGACTGAGGAGGAGAAATTTTACCTCAAGCGAACGGGAGAGAGGAAGAAGAACTATGTTCCTGTAGGGAGGAGGGGGGTTTTTGGTGGTGTGGTTCTCAATATGCACCTGCATTGGAAGAAGCATGAGACCGTGAAGGTGGTTTGCAAGCCCTGTCGACCTGGCCAAGTGTACGAGTATGCCGAGGAACTAACAAGGCTCAGCAAAGGCACAGTCATTGATATCAAACCCGATAATACCATCATATTTTATCGAGGGAAAAACTATGTGCAGCCAAAGGTCATGTCACCTCCTGATACTCTTTCGAAGCAGAAGGTAAATCAAATTAGTTTTGTGCTGTTGTAACCTTATGCAGTTTGATGTCCAAATATACCTGCTTATTGTGCTTCCTATTTTTTACTTTTATTTTTTAATACGATCATCACTCAACATACTCAGTTTTATTCCATGCTGACATCTGTCTGTTCTCCATAGGCCTTGGAGAAATATAGATATGAACAATCTCTTGAACATACCAGCCAGTTTATTGAGAAGCTGGAGAAGGAGCTTGAAGACTACCAGAAGCATGTTGCTCTATTTAAGAACCGTGAGGGAGCTACCCCTGTTGATGAAGAGACCACTGTTGATGACCCTACAAGTACTTCATATTCTGAATGATCCAACTCTTTAATATGCTGGATCCATTTAGGAAACATGAGAGAGCTGCTCTGGAAAAGACAGTGAAGGTTTGATCATATCTTGCGTGGTTAGAAAACTCTATTCATTATTCATTTATATGTTGCCCTTGGTTGTGGTTCTGTAGAGAGCTAGCTTGAAGTACTAAGATTCAGGTAGAAAATAGTAGCTGTATCATCTTTAGGGATGAGCTGTAGGACATTCTTAGTGAGCTTTATACTTCCAAATTACTAGTCCTGGTTGGTGGGGGGCTATTACTTGAACAATTCATTGATCATCAATCTATCTTCATTAGCCTTTCGAATTACTAGTCCTAGTTGGTGGAGGGCTGTTACCTGAACAATGCATTGATCATCAATCTATCTTCATAACTATAGTAGCCTGGTACTGATTGCAAACGAGTTTTTTTTTACTGTTCAAGCAATACATCCTGCTAGGTGTATTTGTATGGTTAGTTTCATGCTTTCATTTATTGGTTCGGATTTCTGTGACTTAAACCCTGCTGCTGTTGTTTCTTCTGGAGATATTTATACTTCTGTCTATCACTGTCTTCATTGCTAGGAAGTTATAAAATAGGAGGTCTTATTCTTTTGTGGTTGACCTTGTATATAGGGTTTTCACTCCTCAAGCATGGTACATAGAGAACAATGAAATGCTAATTTGGGAGCTGGAAGAGTGCTGGAGTTCCTTCTAAGAAATCAAGTTATATTTATTGTGATTACAAAGGTTTTCAGTCTGCATTGCCACACTCTACTCATTTAATCATTCTTACACCTGTGGCGGATGTCAGAAGTGCACAAGATTATTTGTGCCTCACAGTGGAGCTTCCTCGCATGATCATTGAATTGCGCTGAGGACTTGAAAAGGGTCCAAATATGAAAAAAAAAAGGTATACTCGTACCTAGTTCTCCCTGAGTTAGTTGACACATAGAAAACCATTACTATATGATTTCCAATTTTTAGTTGTAAAACTATTAGTTGCTAATAACTGGAGTAGTGTCTCAATATGATTTCAATGAGCAAATCTCACTGTGGATTGATCCTAGCTTTGTTACTCTTTCCATGCATTTTTCTTAGTTCATTAGATGCATTTTGATTTGCTAGGTAACTTCATTCTGGTGGCTCAGTTGGACAAAGATAGTATTACAACCTGCCAAAGGTTTAGTCCTAGACAATATGGATTAACACAAGGATCATATGATGGATCATGAAGCTTCTGTCGGTTTAAGCATTGGGTCCTTTGCTATTATTTGAATTATTACAGTGATCAGCTAACTTTTCGTTACCATTGGAGATTTGGTATTGTGGTCATTGCTATACAACATCAATTACTGAAAGGAAAGAATTAGACTTGTTTGATCACTGATTTTGGACGTAATGATGGAATAAATTTGTCTTAACTACATATTCTTAAGGCTATAGTTGGTCAAATGGTCCACTCGGTATTGCACATCCTGGCCAGTTGTTGAGCTAGAGGTCTTAATCGGGGTCAACTGACTCCGATGGGTTTTAATAAATTAAGTGGTAAATCACTGTGCCTAGCAGTCAATAACCCATCCTTTTGTGGAGTAACCCAAATGCTTTGCATACCTAGCTCCGCCCAGCGGCCTAGGCACAATGCCCGCACAGCCCATCAAGGTGCGAACAGCATGCCATGAGCCCATGACTGACATGATGTACATGGTTCCAGGCACGACTCAGTAGGCAGGGACCCAAAGCTTTCTTTCTCAGGACTATGGGTCGATCTAAAACTCATCAAATGAACTAATCTGGATCCATAACTACACTTTGGGTAAACTTGCATCCCTACCAAGTGAGTATGCCATTTTATCTTAGCCCACCGAGTTATTGCAGCTCGTGTACCCTGTTTAGCCATGGAGACCTATTCATGGTAGGAAGAAAAAGCTGATCCTGGAAACGGCACTTCTTCTTTTTTTCTTTTTTTCCTTTTTTTTGAGGGCAGGAAACAGCTACTTCTTCTGAAGCTCGTTCTTGACAAGTAAAGATTTCACTGTTGGTTACTTGGCCCTGCCGCTCAGCGGCTCTGCTTCAGCAGTGGGTTAGCTTGGGGAGCGGCCTGCTGGTGTGGTCGCGTTGCGAGCGGGCAGGGGCAGGGGCAGGGGCAGAGCACGTTGGAGTTCTGGAATGTCAGGAAGAGTGCTTGTGCCGCGAGCGCTGCATCTGCAGCCTGCCAGCAGTGTTCTGCGCAAGGCGTGAGCCGAGCAACGGAGAGCGGGGTGTTGTGTGATTGTGAACCGAGCCGTGCCGTGCCGTGCTCGTGCTGGCTCAGTTGAAGTGGTTATTTTGTCACCTCTGAAATTGTCACCTCAGTAAAAGAAACTTCCCTATAAAAAGAGATTAAAATCTGCCTCGAACCATTTATTATCTTAGCGCGACTGCCAGAAACCCCACATGCAGATGCAGGCCCGTCTGGTCCCTTTCTGAAGCACTGTTGGACAGTTGGTGCATGCTCAGTTCGCATTTTGTGTTAGGCCGCAGTCATTTCTTTGACTGGCTCAATCACTTCCATAGCCTTAATAGGGCCCTGACTGAAGGTGATGCGTCACCAATAAATTCTGAATGACTCCTGGTGACTAGTGTCGTCGTCCGTTGGCCCTAGTCCAAGTGCTGATCAAATCATTTCATCCGTGTCAAGGTCCATGAAGTAAAGAACGTGGCAATCATGTCAACGAACTCGTCATCATGCAGGCTTTGCAGCATCTGCTTCGTACGACACAGCGACCACTAATATCATAGAGCATCTAAGCTGATGATACAGAAAAACCTCTTAAACTTTCTTTCTAAAGTGGCATACCACCAAAACCAGGCTCGAGAGATTCTTGGTATAATGTTTCTATAAAAAAGATAGATAAAAATATCGGGGCATCTATGTCATAAAGTTTCTAGGGACGAATGGCTACAAACAGAAATAAGAATTGAACAAAGGGCTTGAGCGTCTTCATTGGACCAATGACTCTGTCATTGGAGACACGGGTTACAAATCCACGTCTGCTATGAGGATTATTGGAGACGTGGGTTATCAAATTCACGTCTCCATTGACTCTATCATATGAGATGCAGATTTGCTAAAATACGTCTCCTATGAAGGTCACATTGCAGACGCGGTTTTTTCACGTCACCACTAGAGACGTGAAAAAACTGCGTGTCCAATGTGTCTTAACCCGTGTCTCCTTTGAAGACGCAGGGACTGAGTTAACATATATAATGGATAGACCAAATCGTCTGGCATTACATTTCTGTTCCTTTTTACCTTACAATTGTAGGCACTTCCAACGAGCTGTAGAAATTCAGAACAGTCCCGTTTACCTATAAATGATGTACACTTTGCAGGAGCATAAAATCGACAATGTACTGTAACTTGTAATACTGCAGTCTTCATCAACTTGAATGAATTTACATTTGTATGCATTTCCAATTAATTACCATGCTTGAGCTGACAGGCCATAGCTCACATCACATCCATGCGCGCCGTGCAGTGCAGTTCACCCTTCAGCTGCAGCCTCCGGCTGCGAAGCCGATCCTGGACTGCGCGACGTCGTAGACGACGCTGAACGTCTGCTGCTGCGTGTTGCCGATGATGGCAGTGCTGTCCGTGGGCGCGAACGCCAGGCACGTGGTGGAGTCATCGACGTTGATGAGGACGTTCCTCGTCGCCAGTTTCAGTGACGCGCCGCCGGCGAACGCCATGCTCACCGCCGGCACGCGCAGCTGCGACGCCTGGCCCTCGAAGCACGTGTCCAGGATGGAGAACGCGGGGGCGCGCGGCGCCCCGCCCATGGCCGCGGCCACCGCCTTGCTCAGCGCCGTGTACACGCCCGTCGGCAGGCGCGTGATCACCGTGCCGGAGTCGATGATCGTCGGCAGGCTGCCGTACTCCGACTGCGACACCGCCAGTGGGCTCCCGCCGACCGACATCCCGGAGAGGGTGACGAAGTAGAGTGAGCCGTCGAGGGAGCTCGACGCCATGGGCGTGTACGTGTACTGGCCCGGGTTGTAGGACCCGATGGTGAGGTACCCCGTCGATGCTGACGTCGGGAGGCAGTATGAGAAGGAGTAGCCGAGGCTGGGCGCGAGCTGGTAGAGCAGGGAGAGCTTGTTGCGCGCGAGGCCGATGAGCCCCGCCGAGCGGCCGAAGAGGCCTTCGTTGTCCTGGCCGCACCCGTAGTAGAAGTCGGGGAAGCTGCCGGAGCCGAAGGAGACGGTGTCCCTGCTGAGATAGCCGACGGAGAACGAGCTGTCGCCGTAGCTGGCCTGGTAGACGCAGACGCCAGAGACGGAGCAGGCGGACGGGTTGAGCGTGGCGGCCTGGAGCTCGCCGCACTGTGACGCCGAGCACGGCACGGAGGCGTAGGTGCTGGAGGACCTGGGGTCGAAGAGCGGGCCGGCCTGGCGGTGGCACGACACGACGCACGGCGAGCACTGCAGCCACGTGAGCGACGACCCCGTGTCGACGACCATGGCGTAGGAAGTGGCCGGCGTGCCGAGGCCCAGCTGGGTGACGTAGTTCCCCACGCCTATGGACGCGCCCGGCGAGAGCGGCACGGAGGCCAGGGAGTCGTCGAGGTGGCCGGCGGCCTTCTTCTTGCTGCGGAGCGACGTCGGGCGGCGGGGCGGCGCGTCATTATTGGTGTCGAGGCGGGAGGCGAGGTGGGCAGCGCGCGCATCGTCGTGGGTGAGGACGGTGGAGAAGGGGAGGTCGGAGGGTAGCGGCGCCGGTGAGCAGGCGCTCTGCGGGTGGTGCAGCGTCAGGTGGAGGCCGGAGCTGTTCCGGTGCGGGAAATCTGCCAGAAAAAAAAATGTTGACGCCTAGCAAGTTAGGAAAATTTACTTAGATACATGTAAAATATATTTTGATACTGCCGATCTAAAATTTTAAATCCATGAGCTAGGGACATTGCTGGTTTGAAAACTAACTCTAGGGCGCTAAAAGACATGAGGTGACTATGATGATTCTACGAATCTTATTAATATTCGTGTTCACAGGATTGTTTTTGTACGTGCGCACGTCGGCACGTGTATGTGAGTACCGTGTTTATAAGAAATAAAAAAGGAGGCCTTGTTCTTTCGGTGCCCTTTAATTTCGATGTACTGCATCTCCATGGAAGTAGCAAACAGCATTTCAGAAGAAAGTCATCTCTTAGCTGATTGTTGCTAGCTTATCTTGCATCACTGTACCAGACAACAGTATAATGAAGCTTTGAACCAGCTAACAATAAGCACGCTGTCAAAGCTATTAGCTAGTTGCCGTGCGCCGCTGCCTGAAGATGACTACTGTGCCCCTAAATTATGGCTGGTGCCGTGGTCTTGTCGATCGCGAGATGGGACAGCGACTCACCACCAGTTGAAAGAGATTAAGGAGCAGCAGCACTGAAGCACCAATAGTAATGCAGTGCAGAAAAAAAATGGCCACTACGAAACAATGCCTGCGATGATGAGTGATCCGGCCGTGTCACCTACTACATGTGCAACCTAGCTATATGCAATCTAGCTACTTGATTTTCTTCGTTCACAAACATACATCTTTGAGCATCTTTGACCCCATTTTATGGCCCGTGTATGTAGGCCAATCTGGTTCCTTTGTTTGGGACCTCGGTGTGTTCTAAATTCCAAGGTTAGGCCGACAGTTTTGGCATTAGCAAAGTGTACGATATAATTGATAGTGCCAACATGTATGTAAATGGTCACAGATAAGTGATGTGTTCGACACCGACGTGGTCCCAAAAACATAAAATTGACTAGCATTTTTTTTATTATAAAACATTTATAGTACATAATGAAAGTACACTTTAATTTATATGAAACTAAATTTCGAGGCACGTATGCTCATACCATTTCCCAATATATATGCAAACTCAACGCATAAAAAATAACTTGTAACCAAAGTTTGAAACGATTTACTTATTAAGATAACCCCATGACAAAAATGGAACCGAAAAAATGCGGTACTGAAAGTGTAACTAATCAAGTTGCTTCCATTAGTGGGCGACAAGAGTCTAGCTAGATATCACGTCTCAGCAATCAGCAAGATGGCTTGCGCTAGGTACGTTCATACCCGATGGTGACCCCAAAGAAAAGCGCAATCCGGGTAAAATGGCGAGCTTGACACTTGACAGTTACACGAGGGAACGGGAAAACGGTTCACGCAAACATGTAAACCATTTGCCTTTAATTTGTGCTTTCCTTTTTCTGCCCAAAGTACAGACGGCATAGTCCAAAACTAGTGCAGAGCTAGGACCATCAAACTAAGCACACATCACTTTTGGGTAGTAAAAAACGAAGCAAAAGTGTTACATATTACGTTGGGTTGAGTACTCATCATCAGTTTGGAAACACTGTGATGAACCAACACATAGTTGTACTACCACTGTATGTGCTGTAGCTTCAAGACTTAATAATAAGTGTATCAGTGTTTTTTTTTAGAGTAAAGGGTGTGAGTGTTGCTAAAATCAGAGTACAAACTTCGTGTTTCTGAATAGTGCTCCCAACCGCAAGACGTGTGAGGATCGGACCACAAATACACCTGATCTTTCTACTCAGCTACCAGATTTAATCAATAGGCCAATTGTCATGATGTGTAGTGTTTTGTTGAAACATTTTATATATAGGTCCACTTGCACGTCCGATGCCCGGCTAGAAAAAAGGAAAATTGTACGCATTATGCTAGGTTATAACAAAAACAGGAACACAAGCAGCAATATTATTACCATATTTTTCTAATCCACTCCTTTGTTTGGATATCAGAGAACATGTCAGATGATATAACCAAATTAAAGTAAAGATTTAAAAAATACTAATTATAACACCCATGGGTCCATACCGGCATCACCAGCCTTATCATGACAAGCCAGAGGACAAAATAGAACTACTTGTACACCAATGTCATAATCATTAATCAGCATTAAATAAGAAAAAATTTGACTTAGCAACTGAGATTTGACACACCATCTACTACTACATTGCTATCTAAGCTCTAGATCTCCAAAAGAAAAGAGAGGAAATATTTGGCCGGCCATCTCGATCGTACGTGCAACGCGCATCTGTTTGTTAGTTGGAGCTGATCGAATTGGAGGTGGCAACAATGGATCGAGCTCACGAGCTTAAAGGCTTGTGGATAATCATTGTGCAAATCTGGCAGCAGTAACGCACCGCCGCCTCCCCAGAATTCATTGGATGCATTCAGTGGGTCACGGTGTCTTAGACAGGAGGGAAAGTGGAGGTTAATAAACGACATGTGATGTCTAAAGAAAATCTTTGCTGGTATAAGTTTGTCTGTTATGTTTTCAAATGAATGTACTTTATCATTGAAGATGAAGAAGACTACTTACTGTATATCAGTATATAGTCCTTGTGAATGCTCTAAGTAAAATAAAAACATGTTATTGCAGAGAACTAGATATGCATCTTTATACTTAATCAAATGAAGAACAAAACTTGGTTTCGCATCTCTTAAACTACTGTCGTCGATGTTCAGAAGCACTATCTGCAATCTCAACGTACCATGGACCGTATATAACTTATGGTAAAATCTAGTTCTACCTCTCAATTTACTACAGCTGGAAGCAGGCAGTTCATCTAATACAATGGTGCAAAGTCACTTACAGAGAGTTACGGTAATTACCATGACAATCAATCTTAGTGGTGATTTATACGTACCGCTGATTTGCGAAGCGCAGACGCTGGGGATGTCCCGGGCAGGAGTTGCGACCGTGAACAGGAGGGAGCAGGCAAGAAGCAGAGGAAGCAGCTCCATGGCGTCCCTATCTACCAATCGAGCCGCGAAAGCTTCCTCTTGAGGCCGCGCGTTGAGCTCAGCTGCTCAAGCCATGGTCCTTTGTGGCCTTTATATAGGGAAAGATTCCTGTGTGATGCGTACGTGCGGCGAGTGGGAATCTCGCCGGTAGCTTTCATCACCTCTAATTTAGTTGCCATTTCGTCTGCCGAAACGATATAGTATGCTGATTTGGTGAAGAAGAGCAATCATGCCAGTTAGTAGTTACTGCACAATTTCTTTAGCCCAGTTGTGTGAAGAGTTGCGCAGTGCAGTGCTATCTAATGCTCTTATCACTAAAGTCCTACTTAAATTTTCATGCATGGCGCCTGAAATTTTCATGCATTATGTACGTAGTACCACGACCCTTTTGTTAACCTTTAGTAGTGGAGACTTTTTTATAATGAAATCAACTATTATTTAAACGAATGAAATTTGTAATTATACAATTACTATATATATATACACAATTCATATACACAATTCAACTAGTATAATAAAATCAACTATATATACAAATAGATCTTAGCGTGTATTATATATACAAATCAAACTATATATCTACAATCTTTCCATCGAGGTGTTGCTCGGAGCGTCTAATTGTCGTCCATCATAATAAAATTCTCCTTGTGGATTTACTACCTCATCCATCAGGAATCCAATGAGACTTCACATATTGCCGCTACTCTTTCTTTCTTCAAGAGTCCTTGTTGAATATTTAACATCTATAATTTAGAAATTTGTGAATGTTGCACAAACAATTAAATATAAGGAGCTAGAAAATAATTAACTAGTAATAGTTTTATTTTACCTACTTTAAAGTTGTGCGGCGTCATCTTTAGTCACTTGGGTCCCATAAAACTGTGCATGTGCTCACAGATGTAGTAGCCACATAGATTATTCCCGGGTTCCTATCTTAAGCACTTCAGTGCGGAAAAAAATAAGTTATGAAATATTCGTGTTATACAATGTACTAAATGTGCAGACTTCATACGTACCAGGAAGTCTATGTTCCATGTAAGTTTTTCTTTGAATGGACCTTTGTGTGTCCTTATGAATTGTTTCCATAAGCTGCAGATTAGAATAATGAATGATATAGTGTAACAGGGATAAAATTTAGGAAACAAACTTTTGCATAGAGATAAAGGTCTAGAATTATTACAAGCCTAGCATGTCTTGCATGTTTTGGTACTCCACCGGATCTTTCCTCAACGAATCGAAGACAGTGACGTGGCTTCTTTCAGGCTGAATTATAATAAGGAGCCAGTGGAAGCTGCGTACGTAAAATGTTCATGCATATTAGAGCTAACTAACATTAATCATGTAAGGAAAAAGACAACAAAAGTAGACGGTATACACACACTTACTTGAAGTTGTATGGAAGTAGTATGAAATCCTTGAATTTTTATTTGTCTAAGAAATTGTATACTTTCACCAAAGTTTTTTCCGGCGATAATTGTAACTGTTTTTGGTTAACTACGGATGGATCCATGAAGCCAATATGTAGATACGCCTCTCGTCAGCACGTCTGAATTAGCATGCTACATAAAATTGAAGACAAAGTTAGTACGGTGACGTACGCAAAAAAAATAATGATATGAGCCAAAATTTACATGTAGATAAACGGACACTTACAGAACCCAAGCGCTGATCAGAGAGACGTCCAGGGCATCATGATGGTACACTTCGTATATATCCTGGAAGTCTAGCCACAGAACTTTCTCGCCTTCGTCGTAAAAATCTATTAGTTTTACCTTAAGGCCCAACATCTCCCTCGAGTCGGCGGACACCTTCATGTACCATTGATGGAATTCATACATCTTTGTTGATAGCTTTCATACCAACTCAGGCCTTACTAGAGATTTGCCTAGCTCAAAAGTCCATCTCCGTTGAACTAGTAGTGCAGCTGGCGGCTCAACTTGCCCTAAACATTCATCAAGTCCCATACTGGTTTCTTCCGTGAATTTCAATGCTTGTGCTTGTTAATCCAAGGGCATTGCTGCTACACTTGAAGATGACTTTCCTTTCCTTTTATCCCTCTCATCAGCCTTTACTAAAGCATGTTCGTAGTTTGATAAAAAAGTTTCAATCTCTTCGATTTACTAGCGGTGGCTCCATCTCCTTTGCTTTTTTTTTCTTCGGCTTCTTTCTTGAACCACACACTGGCCTCTGCTTGGATTTCTGCCCACTATTCTGCATGACTCATTGCCTTCCAGCATTCCTTACGAGGTGGTGCTGCAGGTTCCTTCATCGGGGCTGCTCTTAGTCTCGGCGACGGTGATCGGGGAGGGGTGTTGTTATTGTCGTCGTCGCTCCCACCACCTTGATAGAGCAGGAAGCGATGGTCTTGGAGCAGGTTGTGCAGGAGATGACGGTCTCGAGCTATGAGGAGAAGGTCGATACTATGGATCTACGGGGAGCGATCTTGAGCTCTGAGGAGATGGCTCCGTGCCGGGAATGATGATGTAGCATTTGCGCCATAGAATGATCCCATGAAGCGCATCTACCAGTGTCCTTTCCCCGTCGCCTCCCGGGAGGTCAAGCTCTAGGCCTTCATCTTGGCTATCAACAAGCTGCTCTACACGGACGCAAGCGTAGCCAGGTGGAATCTCCATGCCATGGCTGCTCTGCCCTGCCAGGATTGGTAACGCACTCCCGTATGCCACCTGTACATTTAGCAGAAGTAAACAAGTTATTAAACTCCGATCCCGAGGCATGGATCAATTGACAAGATTGCATAAATATTATGTATAAGTATACCTTAATACTGAGGTTGCCAACCAGTGCATGCAGCTCACATGTGGTGTGTTGCGTGATGGCATCCACAACGAACCGTTGCTCCTCTACGGGTAACCTAGGCGTCTGCGCATCGGGGAGCCCTGTAGAAGCACAACTGCTCAAGAGGCGTTGAGAAGGGCTGGCGTAGTTTGGATTCGGCAATGCTCCAGATTGGGCAAACTCCGCAACCGCGTGGGCCACTCGATGATTGATTTCCTCCAACATTCTTTCTTCTTGTGACTGCACTTTGGATTCTAGCATCTGCCACCAGCTCTCCTCGATCTGTTCCTTTCTTTGCTTGCGGCTTCTATATTATGCGCTGTTGCCTCGGAAAATAAACTTCCACGGAATGACCCCGAACCCTCGGCAATGTCCTGGGTGCTCGGGATTACCGAGGGCCAATGTGAGCTCATCATTCTCTCGGTCCACCTTCAATCTCCCAGCCTTAGAATTTTCAATGTTCTTCATAAGACTTTCCGCCTTCTGACGTATTGTCTCATTGAATATCAACGTCCCATCCTCTTAGCTCAGGGAGCCTCCATGAGCGTAATACCAATTTTTCGATCGTTCGGGCCATTCAATAGTTGCAGGTACGATACCCCGATCGATCAGATCTTGTTCCATCTTCTTCCATTTGAAAATTGCTGTGCCATAACCACCTCGTCCTAGATGATGATGGTACCCCTTCTGACCAGAATTTGTAGTGTTGGTATGGATCTTTTTCACACCGTCTTCACTCCTCTTATATTCAACAAATGCCTCCCGGTGGTCCCTCAATTTTGGCCACACATTGAAATATGGAAGGTGTTACTGGGGCTCAGGCTCTTCATTCCCATTGCCGGACATGTTGAGGAACATGTCCGCCTGGGTGCCCTCTTCATCGGTGTACGATATTGGAAAGTTGTTGCCACTACCATCACCAGTAATAATTTGCTACATGAGATACCTTGCAGTCTCATCGTCTGCCATTTCAACTACTGATTGAAACATACATGGAATCATACATGACAGTCATGAATCATAGAACTCGATCATGAAATAGGAACCTCACACGAAATGAAACGTACATGAAATCGCCTTAGTTACATGTACGTAAGGGTATATACATGAAATCATACAATAACATGAATCTCACAAAGTCCGGAATGTTTATACAAATTTCAGCAAATTAGTAGTACTTTGTAATAATTTCTACCAAATTTCTACATATTTATTGGAATTTCTACAAAATTTCTACTAATGCCTCATAATTTTACAATAACATGAATCCCACAAAGTCCGGAATGTTTATACAAATTCCAAAAATTAGTAGTACTTTTGTAAGAATTTCTACCAAATTTCTACTAATTTCTGCATATTTATTGGAATTTCTACAAAATTTCTACTAATGCCTAATAATTTTACAATAACATGAATCCCACAAAGTCCAGAATGTTTATACAAATTTCAACAAATTAGCAGTACTTTGTAAGAATTTCTACCAAATTTCTACTAATTTCTACATATTTATTGGAATTTCTAGCAAATTACTACTAATTCCTACTAATTTGAATGAATTTCTACAAAATTTATCAACTAATTTTCTACTGATTTTCTAACTAATCTACAAATATCTATTGATTTTCTAACTAATCTACTAATATCTATTCATTTTCTAACTAAAAAATAAAAAAGGCCCTTGCTGATGCAAGCCGGTGGGCTTGCGTCAGCAAGAGCCGTTCGTTGCCAGCGCCAGTGTCGGCGGACCTCGCGCGGTGCCTAGCTGGGTGATGAGGTGGCCGGGGCGCCGGGACGGCGGAGGCGGGGATGGAGCGAGGTGGCCACAGCAACAACGGGCAGAGGCAGCCGGCAACGAGGGAAGGAGGCGGCGACGAGGCACCGCGACATGCGAGGGCGTGGTGGCGATAGAGGATGTGGCGTGGACGAAGGCAGTGACAAGGCCCCGTGATGGAGGTGGCCGACGGCGACGAGGTTGAGGGGGCGCAACAAAGGAGGATCGGAGGCAGGCCGGGGCGATGGAGGAGGAGGCGGTCCGGGTGCGAGCTAGGCGGTCGGGCGGTGGGACGACAATGGCCGAGGTGAGGGGCGACGAGGACGACGGCGATCGGCGAGGGAGGCGGATGGGTGGCGATGGAGCAGGCGGGAGGGCGCGGGATCTTGGCAACGGTGAAAATTTGGCTAAGTGTCGTAACTGGCATGGGGTGGGGGTAGAAGAGGCTATAGTGGGTTGTATCCCCCTTCCCTTTTATCCCGGTTTGTAATTGAACCCGGGACTAAAGGCCCTTTTGTCCCGGGTGCCAACACCAACCGGGATAAAAAAGGGCCCCCCTTGTATCCCGGTTGCTAACTGGAACTGGGATAGAAGGGGACATCCCCGGCGGGAAACGAAAACTACCCTTTTATCCCAGCTACAGTTGTCAACCGGGATAAAAGGAGGACCTTTTGTCCCGGTTGGTATTGATACCCGAGACAAAAGGGACGGCCTTTGATCCCGGTTGCTTTTGGCAACAGGGATAAAATGTCCTTTTATCCCTGTTTCTATTGGCACCCAGGATAAAAGGGCCTTTTCCCACACTTTCATCTCCCGCCTGTTTTTTGGAAAAGGATTTTATTTATGTTTTCACTGCATTTTAGGATGCAAAAACAAAAAACTTCACATATTTTGAACATGAAAAAATATATTTAATTAGCAAGTATATTGACAATAAGTGTGAATTAGTCATTAATTCCTATACCAGTTCGTTTAGCCTCTAAAATAATTATTTTACTGCATCGCTGTGATCAAGAAATTATTCAATTAAATAATTTCAACGCGCAAAAAAAAAATCCATGTATGTATGTGGTTAACATTGTTCATGTTTATCTAATAAATCTTCACCTCCACAAATTTAAGAACACATGAAATCATACATAGGTTAAATTAAAAATTGTATCAAGTACTACACAAAGGTCAAGTAAATTTAGCGCATTACAAAAGAACGTTATAAAATTTCTTCTTCATGAAAGTTCCTTGATCATGATCGTGGCGTAAGTACGGAGCCTCTTCTTTGGATAGTAGGATGCTTGGGTCAACTTCAACAGCGAATGGAGGTATGCCATCAAACTGATCATAATCATATGATTGGTCTATTTTATCCTCGACTCCCACGATTTTTCTTTTACCTGGAAGAACTATGTGGCACTTTGGCTCCCATGTCTCTTCTGGATTTCTCTTGGGTTTGCTAGACATGTCCTTCACATAGAAAACCTGATGCACATCATTGGCAAGTACGAATGGTTCATCATTGTATCCAGTCTTGCTCAGATCTACTATTGTCATTCCGTATTGATCTTTGGTTATGGCAGTTAGCTTCACCCAATTGCAAAGAAAATAGAGGGATGTATAACGGTCTGTATTCGAGTTCTCATATCTCCTGTATGAAACCATAATATGACTCTTTGCTATTATTTCTATCTATGACTCTTTGCTATTATTTCTATCTATGGTATCTATGCGGACACCACTATTCTAGTTTGTGCTTTTGTGGTCCTAGGCTCTCGTGTAAAATGTATAACCATTTATCTCATAGCCTTGGAATTTTACGATTGTGCTATCAGGTTCCTTGGCTAACCAAGCGAGCTATGGGTGAATCTCAGAGTTATCCATAAGTTGTTGGCGGAACTAGGAGAGAAAAGTTTCCACGCGATGACGTGTAAGCCAAGCATCGGATTTCGTCAGGTTTTTGGAAACTACCATCTGCCTGTGCTACTCGATATACGGAGACACAAAGGATGACTGTTGCAGAATAATGTAGTGTGCCTTGTCGAACAAATCAGTATCATTGCTCAAACTTGATTTCCTTCCAAGGGTGCCCATCCCCTGGAGCCTCCCCTCGTGGCGTGAAGTTTGAACCCCAATCGAGTCAATTGAGTCAATAAAATCAACACAAAACTCGATCACCTCCTCTGTTCCATATCCCTTAGCAATGCTTCCTTCTGGACGAGCACGATTAAGAACATAGTTTTTTAGGACTGCCATGAACCTCTCGAAAGGCCACATATTGTGCAAGTATACAGGTCCAAGAATATCAATCTCTTTTACTAGGTGAACCAGTAAGTGCGTCATAATATTGAAGAAGGATGGTGGAAATACCAACTCAAAACTAACAAGACATTGCACCACATCATTCTGTAGCTTTGATACCTTGGATGGATCGATTGCCTTCTGCGAAATCGCATTGAAAAACGTGCATAGCTTTATAAGCGGTAACCGGATATTTTCTGGTAGAACACCTCTCAGTGCAACCGGAAGCAACTCGGTCATCAACATGTGGGAGTCATGGGCCTTAACATTTGTAAATTTCTTTTGTTTCATATTTATTATTCCCTTTATATTTGAGGAGTACCCAGACAGGACTTTCATACTATTCAAGCATTCAAACATGGTATCCTTCTCTTCCTTGCTGAGAGTGTAACTGGCAGGACGTAAGTAGTGCTGTCCATTATCTCTCTTTTCCGGATGTAGGTCATCTCGTTGCCCCATGGCTTTTAGGTCCTGTCGTGCTTCCAATGTATCTTTCAAGGTCCCATAAACACCCATGAAGCCTAGCACGTTCACACAAAGATTCTTCGTTAGGTGCATCACGTCCATTGCGTTGCGAACCTCTAGGATTTCCCAATAAGGTAGCTCCCAAAATATTGATTTTTTCTTCCACATGGGTGCACGTCCGTTATCGTCGTTCGGAACAGGTTGGCTACGATGACCCTTTCCATAGACTACATTTACATCCTTTATCATCTCAAAGACACGCTTTCCATTACGGTGTGCAGGTTTTTTACGATAGTCTGGCGCCCCTTTGAAATGCATCCCGCTCTTTCTCAGCTGGTGGTGAGCAGTGAGAAATCGACGATGACCCATATAGACAACCTTCTTACAGTGCTTCAAATACATGCTGTCTGTGTCGTCTAAACAGTGGGTGCAGGCCCGATATCCCTTATTTGTCTGTCCTGAAAGGTTACTCAGTGCAGGACAATCATTGATGGTTACGAACAACAATGCTCGTAGATTAAAGATCTCTTGTCTATCCTCATCCCACACACGTACACCTTCTTTCTTTCAGAGCTGTAAAAGGTCATCAACCAACGGTCTTAGGTACACGTCAATGTCATTGCCGGGTTGTTTTGGGCCTTGGATAAGCGTCGGCATCATAATGAACTTCCGCTTCATGCACAGCCAAGGAGGAATGTTGAACAAACATAGGGTCACAGGTCAAGTATTATGGCCACTACTCAACTCACCGAATGGATTGAATCCATCCGTACTTAAACCAAACCTTATGTTCCTTGCTTCACTTTCCAAGTCCGGGAATGCTCTATCAATTGATCTCCACTGGGCCCCATCTGCGGGGTGTCTCAGCATCTCATCTTCCATACATTCTTCTTTGTGCCATCGCATCAACTTAGCATTTGCCTTGTTCCTGAACAAGCGCTTTCGCAGACGGGACAAGCATCCATTTTCTCGTATTTATCACCACGATAGAGGATACAATCATTAAGGCATGCGTGTATCTTCTGAACATCCAATCCGAGAGGGAAAATAATCTGTTTAGCTTCATATGTTGTGGACGGTAATTCATTATTCTTGGGGAGAATCTTCTTGACAATGTTCAACATCCCCTGAAATGCCTTATCGGACACACCATTTTTTGCCTTCCATTGCACAAATTCTAGTGTCGTATCTAGTTTTTTATGGCCAATCTGGGTACAACAAATTTTGGTGATCATCTATCATGCGCTGCAACTTTGCTGCTTCCTTCTCAATTTCATAATCTCTGTGTGCATCTCGTAGCACCTGATCGAGGTCATCAATAGGGCCATTTTCCACAAACTCATCTTCATCAGCCTCGCCCATTGTATTATTTGCAAAAGTTTGGCCTGCAACCCAGTCCGGAATGTTGTCATCATCCTCCTCCTCTTCGCCGTCTTCCATTACAACCCCTCTTTCACTGTGCTTGGTCCAAACCAAATAGTTAGGCATGAAACCGTATTTAAACAAGTGGCTGTGAATAGTCCCCAGGTATCCTTTGAATAGTCCTTCTTGTTATTGCATTGGAAGCATGGACAACATACGAACCCATTCTCTGGCTTGTTCGCTTTGGCCACTTCGAAAAAATAATGCAAGCCATCAATAAACATCTTGCTCTGTCTGTCTGCATTATACATTCATTTGTATCGTATTACGCATGAAAATGGATTACACTTGAAAATGGATTACGCGTGAAAATTGATTATGCATGAACAAGTATTATACTTGAAAATGGATTACGCGTGAAAATGGATTCACGATTGAAAGCATGTCAAACGTTGTAGTGCAAATAATGCTGAACCTTTAGATATAGATACAAATACATATATTTAAATTAAAGATCCAAACAACATAATACAATACGACAAGCCATCCACTGGTTATTATCTAGGAGGACTTTAAGCATCCTTGTGCGGTGAAGATGAAGGTTCCGTTGACTCAGCCTCATCCTGTGGTTTATTTATGCCGCCTGAAATGGTAGTACTAAGTGGACGTGAAACTCCCGGTACTGAGGGTGGAGCATAACGACCACCAAAAGGAGGTTCCTGACACGCGGCAACAGCTTCTTCATGACGTTTCTGCAAATATTAAAACATTACTTTCTCCAACAAGCTCATTTTCTTCAGCTTATCCTGAGGGCCAACTATGATTTTCCCCTTGGCAAAAGAGGAACGACGATCGCTCCCACCATCGCCACTTCCTCCAGTAGCAGAAGCCGTCTATGTACAAAATTTTTTACCTTAGCACTGCAGAACTTGTTGAACTTGAAGACTGTGATCATCTTGGTGAGCATGTTCTCAACTAGGCGGCACCGTACTTCATCATGGAAGAGGTTCGATTTTACGAGAAAGGGGACATAGTCTTCCACGATGTCTGTTGCCGCTCTTTCTCGTAAAATTGAACCTCCTCCTTGACGTCCGTTGCTACACCACGGAGAACATGCTTACCGAGATGAACACGGTAAGCCTGCAGAACTTGTTGAACTTGAAGACCGTGATCATCTGGCGAGCATATTCTCAACTGGGCGGCACCGCACGTCGTCATGGAAGAGGTTCGATTCTACGAAAAAGGAGACACGGTCATGATGTCCGTATCCACTCTTTCTCGTAGAATCAGACCTCCTCCTTGACATACGTTGATGCTCGGCGGAGAACATTCTTGCCGAGATGAACACGGTATGCAAGTTCAACAAGTATGGATTTGAAAAACCACATTGAATTTGACAAGATAAACCGTCTAGACAAGGTAGCATCATTCTTAAACCACTGCAAGAATACATACTATATATGACACATCAATCTCCCTCACATTCTAGCTCAAAATACCTCTCCATTTTCTACTTCATCACATTCTAGCAAATAAACTATCCATCTCCAAAGCATAAATCAAAGCGTCACACGAGGATGAAGTAGCAAACCTTCACAACACTTATGTTGGATGAGTGAAATTCCCACGAAAATGAGGGAAAAAATTCGGGCAGCACCTCCCTTGCTTCGGCACCTCCGGAGAGTAGGTGAAGCTCAGCTCTCTATCTTTTTGGTGGACTGGCTCGGGCTGGAGGAGGAAGAAAGGCCTCTGTCTTGGTATATAATGGGGATGAGTTTTTAACCCGGTTAAAACCTCCAACCGAAATAAAAAGGAACACCTTTTGTCCCGGTTGAAATTTTACTCCCGGTTGAAGGGGGCCAACCGGGACAAAAGGGCCCCCTTTTGTCCCGGTTGGAGCCTCCAACCGGGAGTAAACTATTTGTCCTGGTTGGTAATACCAACCGGGACAAAAGGGACCTTTTGTCCCGGTTGGAGGCTCCAACCGGGACAAAGGGTAAACCCACCGACGCCCCGGAACTAGCCGTTACAACCGGGACTAAAGGGGGGCCTTTAGCCCCGGTTGCAAATACCAACCGGGAGTAAATCTCCCCTCCATTTTTGCCTACTGTGGCGCACCCTCTTTTCTTCCGGACCTACTTTAAACCGGAACAAAAGGGGTGCATCGAAAGTCAGTTCTCTACTAGTGGATGAATTTATACGAAGCAACTGAAAGTCTTTGTTACAACTGAAAGTCTTTGTTACACGTACTCTACGGATATACTGCCTCCGTTTCAAATTGTAGGTCGTTTTAGCTTTTTTAATCCATAGATATTATTATACATCTAGATATAGTGTATGTCTAGGTGCATAATAATATCTATGAAAAAAAAAGTTAAAACGACCTAAATTTGGAATAGAAGGAGTATACATATAAAAAAAATTTGTCATAGAAAATGCTGCGCTTTGCTGGATTTGTGAATTTGCACTAAACTTTCGATTGCTAAGTACCATTACACAACTGTGGATCGTTGCCACATGAGCTTGCGAGCATTAGAATGTTTTCTTTGATTGTTTGGCGAATGAGAATTTTAAAAATGATGATAATGCCCTTTGGACACCAACCCTTATATCTTCATCCATTCTACTCCCTCTGTCCCATATTGTATGTCATTTTAGCTTTTTTTAAATACATACATTTTATTATGCACTTAATTATAGGTTATTTTTTTGAAACTTTTAATGGCAGGAGTACTTCCATATCATTTGAGAAGAAAAGAAGCAGTACAGGATTACAATAGCAATATTACATGAAAAAGTTGGGACACTTTTCTCTCTTTTTCACTAACTGAGCCGTCATTGATTCTAACTAATTATCACTAGTAGAGAACTCACCTTCCATGCGCTCCCTTCTATTTCGGTTTAAAGTTGGCCCGAGATAAAAGGTTCACAAACCGGGATTAAAGCTCAGTCACTGGCGGGGGGCTCACCAACCGGGATCTTTTATCCCGGTTGCAAAGGCTAATGGAAAAAAAAGGTCCTAAGAGGTCTTTATCCCGGTTGAAACACCAACCGGGATAAAACCCCCCCCCCCCCCTTTTATCCCGGTTGGTGTTTCGAACCAAAATAAAAGGGTCCCCCACGGATGGCTAAAAAAAGACTAAATCTCTCGAACCCTTTTATTCCGGTTTGTAATACCAACCGGGATAACAGAGGGTCTTTAGTGTGGCGACCCGGGGATCCTGGTGTGGCGACCCTTTTTATCCCGGTTGGTATTAGCAACTGGAATAAAAGGGGTCTTTAGTCCCGGTTGAGTGACCCGGGACAAAAGATCCCCTTTTAGTCTCGATTGGTTTATCCCGGATGAATTTTTGAGAGATTTACTCCCTACTAACCGGGACTAAAGGTGAGTTTTCTACCCGTATATCAGCGCACCACAAGCTCTCTGACGCAACGCAACTTCCTCTTTGATCATATTGAATACCCTCTGTAGCGTCGCATGAATTCCATCAGATATATGGCGATTCCTTTCGTTCCACAAGTTCCAACATGTGTATATCATAACCGCAGCTACTGCTCTTCTCTTTTCCTTTGTCACTGACTCTAACGAGACACGCCACCATTCTTGAAGGCCAACCATCAGAGGCAATGGAACAAGATTATTCATCTAGAAATGGATGAACTACCAAACCTGCAGGGCGTAGGGGCATTGGATGCAAAGGTGCTGGGCCGATTCTAATTAATATAGGTCATGATTAGATATATACAAAACAATGCATATATAAAAAGCTAAATACAATTGTATCAATCTGCTGCATTTTCCACAATCGACTACACACGGTCGTTCCCCACTGGCCCCTGCCTATGCGGCCCACGCGCGCCGCTGCCCCTGCTTCTCTTGAGCCATGTCGTTGCATCGGCCTTGCTGCATATATGCATGCAGATGAATGAGGCATCATTACTATGATATGTCTACGAATTTTGTCAAGATGAAATATTTATTATATAGCAGATTTCACTTTTTTAATAACCATGCATCTATTACCACCGATTCAAAATGGCCTCTAGGCCAGTGTTGTTGCCTACCAAAGGGGAAAAAAACAATCTGTCTCCCGTCTTGAAATCAAAGGAAACAATATTCTAATTCTTACAGTGCTCTATGGCAAAGATCCATAATTTTTAATGGTGCCAGGAAAAGTGCAACGTCTGCAACAAATTTTGCCTACAGATATAGTGCTAGGGCTTCATATCAGGCCATATTTAGTTACCTCCCAACTCCCAACTTTGATACTATGCAAAAAGAAGATTCTCCATCACATCAAACTTGCGGTACATGCATGGAGTACTAAATGTAGACGAAATCAAAAACTAATTGCACAGTTTTGTTGTACTTTGCGAGACGAATCTTTTGAGCCTAATTAGTCAATATTTGGACAATAATTTATAAATACAAACGAAACGCTACAGTGTGCTACAGTGTTGGAACAGGAATTTTGCATCTCCCAAATTAGCCAACTAAACAAGGCCTCAATGGATTGAGCACAAACTTCAGATATATCCATGTCAGGATAGTTTCACAATCAATAGCAAGAAAGCTGCCATCTTACCAACCATATGACATGTTGCGTGTACCAAGAAAGGTCGGGTTACCAGGCCTTCAGAGCCACAAAGAAAGGACGCTCGTTGGGCATGCCAGTGGCCTTCTATGCTTGCAGCATGCAATCGGTTGTGAGCGCTATATAATAAAGTTGTGAGCGTCCACAACTTTAATTATTATGTACGGATTACGGAAGGAATTCAAGTTGTGGGCGCTCTACCTTATAAAAAAAAAATGTTGTGAGCGCTCTTTGTGGGCTGAAAGGCACACGCTTTGTGGGCCTATGTTACAAATAAATTCTACTGGGCTGGACCGTGTCCACGTCATGGAGGAAACTAACCCTTTTCGGCCCATACACTCCGGCGCGGCCGCGCGTTGCGGACTCGCGGTGGAGCCGCCGCCGCCTCGCTGGACGTCCCACTCGCTCCGCCGAAACGGAAATGCCGAGCCTTGCCGCGGCAGCTCGTGAGACGACGGGTGCGGCGAAGCCACTGTCCACTGGGGCGCCTGCCGCAATCCACCTTAGCAACGGCGACGAGGTGAGCTGCGCTCCTGCAAGACCTTCCCCGGCGATCCATTTCGACGAAATAAGATATCGCAAAAACTAAACGGAGAGGCCTCTCGATTTAGGCTTAAATCGAGAGCCCCCTCCAGTTACATTTTGAGCAAACCAACAAAAACTAGCAAAAAGCAACTCTACTCCTCCAGTTAACTTCCAAGCGGCGCTCCGGCGCTGTTAGGGTTCGGAGTTTTGGGGTTGGGGGCGAATTGACGTTTTCTAACGGCACTACGGCCTTCCGACCATAAGATATAGTTATGCTATATACTCCCGTGTATATTTGACGTTTCGCACAACTTCGACAAAATTAAGGATGGGGCAAATTGACGGTTTTTTGCTCTTCAGTCTTCACTCCTCGCTCCTGCACGCTGCGCTCTCGTCAAAGCCGAGCGATGGCGAAGGGGAAATCCTACGTGTCACCCCGTCACCACCCGCTGCATGGGATGCTGAGCTCATCCGCATCCGCGGCAAGTTCAGCTGGTCGGCGACAGCAGTGAAGCGGCCGTGGAGTAGGGCGGCGGCGGCTCCGGCATGGAAAGGTCGGAAGGCCGTAGCGCCGCCCGTACAGCGAGAACTCAAATGCTCAATCAGCCATGATGGTGGTGCGGCGCGGTTTCGGCGGAGGCCGCGATTGCTCGCAGGAAGAGAGTCTCGCGGGGCGGCATTGGTGGACAGGGGCAAAGACAACAGAGCATATTTGCCTTGGCTTGTGGCGTTATATATTTTAACATCTTTTGATTTGACCTGCGGGCGTTAAATATACACGAACGGAGGAAGTATTATGTTAATACTTTTGAACACAAATCAACAAACTATACTGCTCAGTCTCTCCTCTGCCTTCCCCGTCTACAGTACCAGAAGGGCGAGCCGAGGGCGATCTCTTTTCCGGCGTCGAATCCGTCGGGTCCTCTCGGCCTCCGGCGGCCTCGTCGGCGCCGGAGGGTGGGGGACCTGGGGATTGGACGACTGTCGGCTGGTGTATATACCCTACTCTACTAGGCTTGGATTAGGTAGGTTAGGGTTAGGTTTGGCCACGCCGGTGATGCGGCGGGGCCCGTCTACCTGTGCTGCTGCGGCTCTTGCGTGCGACGACGGCCTGGATGCGGCGAGGATGACGCTGGATCTTTCGGCGCTGGCTCCTCCGACATCACCAATGGTTTCCCTGTCTGCGCGGAGGGCAGCAGCATCAGGTCCGTTTTCCATCTTCCTTGCGGAAGGGTGGATTTTGTTCGCGTCCCTGGGGATGCGCTCTCTGTCTGTGTTGCTGCGTTGGTCAGCGATGCTGGACTTCTGCTCCGGTCGTCGGCGGCGCCGGAGTTCTTTTCCTCTTCCTTTTCCTCTTCCTTCTTCCATGTGTCGACGGCCGATGTTCGTTCAGCGTTCATGATGCGTGCTGGAGCCTGGAGGAGGTTCCGAGCGCTGGTTTTTGCGGCAGTTCCAAGGTTTGGAGTCGCTCGTGGAGGAGGAAGGTGGATCAACCCTGGTTCCGGCGACCCTCGCCGGCGGCCAGCAGTGTAGAGGCGTGCCTCACCTTAGGGGTCCTTGAATGTAATTTTCAGTTGTTCCAAGGTGTTTTCTGTAAAACTTCAGGGATGTACTTCATTTCGCCTTGATCATTTCTCCTCTAAGTAAGCCTGGCAATGGATCATGATCCGACCACCCTGCTTCAGCCCTATTTAATTAATTAGTTTACTCGATCGTTATCCAATCTTCAAATGATTATTACTATCCGATCCGATCCAACCCTTCAACTAGCCTAATAATCCAGCTCTTATCCTATTTATGCCCACGGGCCAATCAAGTTGTACTGAACGAGCACGATCCGTGGGCCAAGCAGGAGCGGCCCGTTTTCTTCAACTGACTTATTTTTAGCACCCATCACATCGAATGTTTAGATACTAATTAGGAGTATTAAACGTAGACTATTTACAAAACCCATTACATAAGACGAATCTAAACGGCGAGACGAATCTATTAAGCCTAATTAGTCCATGATTGACAATGTGT
>NC_028453.1:14223094-14279108 GCF_000263155.2 Setaria italica
AAACGCGGGCGAAAGACACCCAGGGGAAAATAGGCATTAAAGACGGGATAGACGTTTACATATGTTTTATGTCCTTGGTTACGTAAACCGTCTACTCTTGATACTCCTAATTAGTATCTAAACATTCGATATGACACGTGCTAAAAATAAGTCAGTGGAAGAAAACACCCTGCCACTCTTGCACTTTCTTATTTGTACGTTCCTGTGCTGCAGCCGCTCACTCTTGCAGTTTCATACCCGTGAGCTGCCCACCAATAGACTATTCAATAAAGAAGATTGGCAATAGTACAATCTAGAAAGCAATAACCGCAAGCAACAGGCTGCTACCGGTCACCGCTGTTAATGGCAGTTTACAGCTGCTAGGACTTCTGAATTTGTACAAAGTATACCGAATATACGGGATAAGAAAATGTCAGGATTTTACTTTTGGCAAAATGCAAATTAGTTGCACACGCGGGCCTGTGGCCGAGGAGCTACCTCCCCTATTCTTCTTGTGCATTGATGCCCTGAAGAAGTGAAAGTGGGCAGCAAGATGGTTCAACATATCGGCTTCACAAGCTTTCAGTATCTGTAACAACAAAAGAAATCGCATCCTTTGTCCGGGACAACTGTTTCAGAGAAGTAATAATGCATATCCGTTAGTCTATGACTAAATCATTTCAAAATGCAAGGAAACACACTCATCCAAATGACAGTTGCCTGAATGCAGTGTGACAATCAGGAATGACAGTTAGTCAGGAACAAAGTCCGGACAGAACAAAGACATTGTCAAGCATGCATGAATGAAACTAGATGCAGAACAAAGACAAACAGAAACATCCCAGGCACTAAAGAATTGAATGAAACTAGAAGCATGTGTCAAAGCATATGTCACAAGATTGGATAAGCATCACAATTCTTCTTCCACCATGCAAGAACATTGAACTGCTCATCTGACCTCACAAGGACTCTAGGGTCCTCCAGGTAAATATCCAGCTCTGACCGTTCTTGACGGGCCTGCGAGCTTTGTGATACAAACTGAGCAAATGCAAGCTCTACCCATCTTTTACTAGAAACTTGTCTTAAAGAAGTGCTACCAGACTCGCCGGACTCACTTGTGCTCTGCTCATCATTTGATATATTGAACACAAGCACACTGTTGCTCCTAACAATCTTTTCATACTCTAGGTAATATTTCTTCAAATATCGATTCAGCTCCCTCATTTTCGCCTCAACATTTGCACCAATGGTATAGAAATAGACTTGATGAAGTCAGTTTTCATACTTGGATCAAGAACAGCAGCTATTAGAAGAGCAAGATTAGGCTTTGTCCAGTGCTTTTCAAACTTTGCATGTATGGCATTAGCTATTTTATTAAGGAGCTCATTTGAATTCCACGCCTCATCGAGCAAAACATCTCGGATTGCTAACAACATCTTCAAGAAAATGTGGGTTATAGGATGCTTGTCTGCAGAGAATGCTTTGGTTGCCTCACTAAACTGATGCAAAAAACCATGAAGGGCTTCAGCTTTCGCCCATTCATCTTCACTTGGAACTTGGTGATGTTGCTCTACCACATATCTATTGAGAGCCACCTTATATTTCAAAGCATCATGCAACATATCATATGTAGCATTCCAACGGTGTGGAACATCTAGAATCAGTCCCGACTTTGCTTTGAGGCCTTATTTTTTTACAATTGTGTTGAAAATCTGCATGCGGGATGGTGTGGATGTTACAACTTTTATAATGTCCCTCACTTTCCCAATTTGCATTTGAAATTACCTTGACACCAGCCTAAACCATAATGTTGAGTACATGGGCAGCACACTTGACATGAAGGTGTTCACCTTTGAAGAACATCCCAACACCTAAAGCATCACGAATGTCCTTTACTGCTCTGTTATTCACTCTGGCATTGTCTAATGTCAAGGTAAACAGCTTTTCAATCAGCTCCCACTCCATCAGGCATGAGGTAATTCCATCCTGTACCGCATATGATATATGTGGGAAAGAAATCTTCTTGAATGCTATGATTTTCTTATGCATTTCAAACTCCTCATCGATGAAATGTGTTGTAACACCTAGATAGCCTAGGTTTGTTGACCACAGATCGGCTATAAGACTAACATGGGACTTCACCTTTTTGAACTTGTCCATCAGCTGCAACTTCTCCTCTTCATAAAACAGAAAACAATTTGTGCATACACTTTGACGACCAACAACTCTAAAAAATGGCTGACGATAGTTTATCAAGTTTGTCCAATGAGAATCACCAGCTTTACGAAAAGCAATATCTGTACTGATAAAATATTTGGCAATCAAAACACAAAATACTTCTAGATCAAAAAAACCCTTTTCCTCGTTCTAAGACTTTGGCTTCAATGTTGCAATTAATCTGTCCCTATCCTCTTGTGGAATGGAATGACAGTGAATTGCAATGTGTCTGTTGAGGTGCGTTGTACCTTTTCTAGGTTCAGAGAACTATTGAAACTTACAGTATTTGCATATTGCCTTCTCCTTACCATCAACCACTTTGGTATCCACAAATTCCCAAATTTTAACTCTCTTCCTAGATGATCGACTTGACTGGTCAGTTACTAGACTATCACGGCTGTCAACCTCAACCACAACTCCTTGTCCTAGATCCATATCACCTAGATGACACAAATGCAACTTTAGGATAAGATTACAAAAGGAATCACAATTGTTGCATAAACAATATTCTACGTAAACATACATGCCACTCAATCACACACGATATTCCCGCAGGCAAGAAAAACAGAACTGAATAGTACTAGTAGTAAATTTGAGCTAGGGATCAGGTTAGTTCTACTGTTAGCCTTCGGCCTAGTATCTTCCAAGTGAACAAAAGAGCCTGGAATGTGAATAAGATCAACCAATCTCTACTATATAAAAACCAAAACGGACAAAAAATGCGGTCCGTCAAACAAGCGCCTCGTGATGGCCCTCGCTCCGCGCGACGTCGGCCCTCCATTTCACGTCTTTTGCGTGCGGAAGCATTGGATCCATTGCCCCCTCCCGTCCGCACGGGAAAATTGCTTGCAATCACTCCCTCCCGTTCGCTCGCTCCATCCCACCATCCGCTCCCCCTCCCTGCGCCGCCACCACTCCGCTCCATCCCATCCGCTCCCCCTCCCTGCATCCCCGCCGCGCTGCCACTGCTTCCCTCCCTGCATCACCACCGCCGCCTCCCGACGACCCCTCCCTGCGTCGCCGCCGCCTCTACTCCTCCCTCCGTCCGCTCCTCGCCTCCTCCCCACGGCCGCACCTCCCTTATCTGCCACCATGCCTCGCCAACTCCGGGCACCCATCCCCTCCCCCACCGCATCTCCCCGTTGGATCCGCCCCGCTGCATCCCCCCTCCCCCTGCCTCTGCCGTCGCCGTCGTAGCCGCGCGCGGGCAGGGAGCGGCGTCGGATTTGGAAGCCGGATGCCCGTGAAGGGGGCGGTCTCGGCGAGGGGCACCTCGGGGATCGTGGCTTCAGTGACGGCTGCTGCCTCTCTTTCCTCACTCCGCTCCATCGGCAGCAGCTAGCACCCGAGATCTAAAGGCAGCCAATCCCGACACCATCCAAGGTTTCGCCGCCATCCAGGGTTTCGTCGCTGTCCAGGGAACTCCGACCATGCTGCCATCCAAGGAATTGAAGGATCCATCGCAACATCGACACCATCGCCGTTAAGGGTTGGGGGCGCCTCTGCTCGCACCGTGCCGCCATGGTGCACGACACAACTCGCAGTCCAAGCCGCGACAAGGAGCTCGCCCGGATCTAACGACTGGCCCCTCCTATCGTGAAGATCTACTATGCCTCTGGTGGTGGCTTGTGCTTCGCGGTGCCACAGCAAGGAAGAGAGGAGGCTTCACCGCGAAGCACGCCATGATCTTGCTGGTAACCACTAGACCCGCCCTTACCGCTCGCACCGTCCGCATTTGTGAATGGTAGTACTATCAGACCTTATCCCAGTAATTACTTAATACGCTGTGGTGATTTTGGAAAATATTACACTCATGTGACCGAATCTATAGATATTATCTGCCAATCACAAAAGACATTAACGATAAGAAGTGTGGAGGAAATTATCCATCTGCGCACAGTGACAACAACAACATGGATAGAAACATGAAACGTTCAATACTTTTTTCTTCCTTTTGCTTGTGAACTGTTCCTTCTGCCCATAGTCCAGTGCTAAAATTCATATTTATTAAATCCAAAGGATCATTGCAAACATGTAAGCAGTAGGCTTTAATTACATATCAATACTCATCTTGAGAATTATCTGGAAGTAAAAAAGTCAAAGCTTGATGCTTCTGTTTGAAGAGCTCAATGTCTGATGTGTTAGGGGATGGGCCAAATGACCTTGGCATGCTGCTTATTAGCTCTGTTTTGATTTTTTTTTTTTGCCAAAGAGGCACTCCAGCATGTGCAATGCAACCAAGTTCAACCGGAAGGAAAATCTTCAGTGCATTCAAGTTCTTATTAAGATTGGAATCAATACTTAGTAGCAAATAGTTTCTTCCTGGATAGAAAGAATTGAATATGTCTGTGTTATTTGCAAATTCAGAATGGGGCCCAAATTCTGGTTGTATTCTTTTCTTCATTTCTTTTAAAAAAGGAAGCATAAAATTCATCCTGTTTTATTTCCCTATTCTAACTTAATTATTCCAAATTCTTTCATCCTTTCAGACTGTCAAATATTTCCTTGACCCAAGATCGATTGAGAAGCTGAACTTCGTGTACCTGAAGGATGAGGAGAGCGTGAAGGTCCTGTACAAGTGCATTGATACTTCCTGTAGAGTTTGGGGGAAGGAAGAATGTGGTGTACAACCATGACTACTCCAAGCTGATGCTGGAAGATGACATCAAAACCTCAAGCTTCTGGGCAGATGACGCAAAACCTGTTAACCATGTCGCCAGAGGGACCTTGGTTGCTGATATTACACCTCAGTCGTCCTTAATTGCTGCTAAAGCCAGTTGAGGAGTATCCGCCTACCGTGATGGGAGCTATTCGTATAGCTTTAATGGAGGAAATAGATAAGTGAAGGTGCTAATAGCGTGTTCATTGTGAAGAGAAATAAACGGAATGACAAAATATATGTTACTTGTTCATACCAAAATTTGCAGTAATCAAGCAGTTGTTCATGCTTCGTTTCCCTGCAACTTGGTTAGTTTTATTCTTGTATAAAACTCACTGGTAGAGAATTGGCCTTTAGTCCCGGTTGGTAGGGTGCATATCTCTTGAAAATCCATCCGGGATAAACCAACCGGGACAAAAGGGGGGGTCTTTAGTCCCGAGTCATTTAACCGGGAGCGGGACTAAAGGGCCTGCCTTTTCTCGAGGTTGACTTGTCCCGGATGGATTTTCAAGAGATATGACCGGGACTAACCGGGACCCCTGGCCAATTCGCTGGGTGTGAGTTCCGGGAAGAAGGGTTACCCTTTAGTCCCGGGTGGATTCCGCATGAACACTAAGTGTGATCCTGCATGGCACTGGTATGGCGCCTGTAATATATCTTGTGTGCATTCACGTTTATTTCTACTTCACACTCTACACGCTATTTTTTTAGAGCGAAATCAACTAGTATTTAAACGAATGGGATTTGTAATTATACAATTACTATATATATACACAATTCTTATACACAATTCATATACACAATTCAACTAGCTTAGTACAAATTGATCATAATTAGCGCGTATTATATATACAAATAAATCAAAGTATCTATCTACAATCTTCCCGTCGTAATGTTGCTGATCGGAGTGTCTAATTGTCGTCCATCGTAATAAAATTCTCCTTTTGGATCTACCAGCTCGTCCATTAGGAATCTAATGAGACCTTCACATATTGCCATTACTCTTTCTTCCTTCAAGAGTCCTTGTTGAATATTTAACATTTATAATTTGGAAATTTGTGAATGTTACACGAACAAATACATATAAGGAGCTAGAAAATAATTAACTAGTAATAGTTTTATTTTACATACTTTAAAGTTGTGCGGCGTCATCTTCAGTCCCTTGGGTCCCATAAAACTGTGCATGTGCTCACAGATGTAGTAGCCACATAGATTATTCCCGGGTTCCTGTCTTAAGCACTTCAGTGCGGAAAAAAATAAGTTACGAAATATTCGTGTTATACAATGTAATAAATGTGCAGACTTCATACGTACCGGGAAGTCTGTGTTCCATGTAAGTTTTTCTTTGAATGGACCTTTGTGTGTCCTTATGAATTGTTTCCATGCGCTGCGGATTAGAATAATGAATGATATAGTGTAACAGGGATAAAATTTAGGAAATAAACTTTTGCATAGAGATAAAGGTCCAAAATTATTACAAGCCTAGCTTGTCTTGCACTTCTTGGTACTCCACCGGATCTTTCCTCAACGAATCGAAGATAATGACGTGGCTTCTTTCAGGCTCAATTATAATAAGGATCCAGTGGAAGCTGCGTGCGTAAAATGTTCATGCATATTAGAGCTAACTAACATGTAGAGATAAGGAAAAAGACATCAAAAGTAGACGGTATACACACACTTACTTGAAGTTGTATGGAAGTAGTATGAAATCCTTGAATGTTTGTTTGTCTAGGAAATTGTATACTTCCACCAAGGTTTTTTCTAGCGCTAATTGTATCTATTGTTGGTTAACTACAGATGGATCCATGAAGCCTATATGTAGGTACGCCTCTCGGCGGCATGTCTGAATTAGCATCCTACATGAAATGGAAGACGAAGTTAGTACGGCGACGCACGCCAAAATTTACATGTAGAGATAAACGGACACTTACAGAACCCAAGCGCTAATTAGAGAGACGTCCAGGGCATCATGATGGTACACTTCGTATATATCCTTGAAGTCTAGCCACAGCACTTTCTCCCCTTCACCGTGAAAATCTATCGGTTTTACCTTCAGGCCGAGCATCTCCCTCGAGTCGGCGGATGCCATCATGTACCATTGATGGAATGCGTACATCTTTGTTGATAGCTTCCGTACCAATGAAGGCTTTACTAGAGGTTTGCCTAGCTCATAAGGCCATCTCGGCTCAGGGGGCGGTGCAGTTGGCGTCTCAACTTGCCCTATGCATTCATCAAGTCCCAGACCTGTTTCTTCCATGAACTTCAATACATTTGCTTGTTGATCCAAGGGCATTGCTTTTACCCGTTGAGCATCTTTTTTTGATAAATGGCTGAGGTCGGGGACAGGACCGCTGGAAGATGACTTTCCTTTCCTTTTATGCTTTTCATCAGCCTTTACTAAAGCCCGTTCATAGTTTGGTAAGAGTGGTATCCTTTTCTTAGCTCCTTCTTCCATCCTGATGAAAAAGTTTAAATCTCGCCGACTTACTGGCGTTGGCTCCATCTCCCTTGCTTTTTTTTTCTTCGGCTTGTTTCTTGAACCACTTACTGGCCTCTCGTTAGATTTCTGCCCACTGTTCCGCATGAGACATTGCCTCCCAGCGTTCCTTACGAGTCACTTCAGGCTCCTTTGTTTTCTTCTTTCTCTGTCTTTGCTTGGGAGGTGGTGCTCGTGACTTCTTTAGTGGTGGTGCAGGTTCCTTCAAGGGGGCCGCTCTTGGTGCCGGCGACAGTGATCGGGGAGGGGTGTTGTTATTGTCGTCATCGCTCGCAACACCAGGATGTGGTGGAGATGGAGACCTTGATATAGATGGAAGGGACGGTCCTGGAGCAGGAGATGATGGTCTCGAGGTATGAGGAGAAGGTCGCTGCTGGGGATCTACAGGGAGCAGTCTTGAGCTCTGAAGAGATGGCTCCGTGTTGGGAATAATGATGTAGCATTTTTGCCATAGAATGATCCCATGAAGCACATCTGCCAATGTCTTTTCCCCGTCTCCTCCAGGGAGGTCGAGCTCTAGACCTTCATACTTGCTATCAACTATTTGCTCCACGCGGACGCTGGCGTAGCCAGGTTGAATCTCCATGCCATGACTGCTCTGCCCCACCACGGTTGCTAACGCACTCCCGTACGCTACTTGTACATATAGCAGAAGTAAACAAGTTGAACTCCGATCTCGAGGCCTGGATCAATTGACAAGATTGCATAAATATTATGTATAAGTATACCTTAATAGTGAGGTTGCCGACCGGTGCATGCAGTTCACATGAGGTCCGTTGTGTGATGGCATCCACGGGGAACCGTTGCTCCTCCACGGGTAACCTGGGTGTCTGCACATCGGGGACCCCTGTAGAAGCATAATTGCTCAAGAGGCGTTGAGAAGGGTTGGCAGTGTTAGGATTCGGCAATGCTCCAGATTGGGCCAACTCCGCAACTGCGTGGGCCACTCGACGATTGATTTCATCCATCATTCTTTGTTCTTGTGCCTGCACTTTAGATTCTAGCATCTGGCACCAGCTCTCCTCGATTTGTTCCTTTCTTCGCTTCCGGCTTCTGTACGAGGCGTTGTCGCCTCGGAAAGCAAACTTCCACGGAACCACCCTGAACCCTCGGCAACGTCCTGGGTGCTCTGGATTACCGAGGGCCAATGTGAGCTCATCATTTTCTCGGTCCACCTTCAACCTCCCAGCCTTAGAAGCTTCAATGTTCTCCACAAGATGTTTGGCCTTCTCACGTATTGTGTCATTAAAAATCAACATCCCATCCTCTTGGCTTAGGGAGCCTCCATGAGCGTAGTACCAATTTTTTTATCGTTCGGACCATTCAATAGTTGCAGGTACGATTCTCCGTTCGATCAGATCTTGTTCCATCTTCCTCCACTTGGGAATTGCTGAGCCATACCCACCTTGCCCCAGATGATGGTGGTAGCCCTTCTGACTAGCATTTGTTGTGTTGGTCATGATCTTTTTCACACCGTCTTCACTCCTCTTATATTCAACAAATGCACCCAGTGGTCCCTCAACTTTGGCCATGCGTTGAAGTCTGGAGTTCGGCCCTTCTTAATGTAGTGGGTATCCAACATTTTCTGGTAGAACACCCCTCAGTGCAACCGGAAGCAACTGGGTCATCAACATGTGGCAGTCATGAGCCTTGAGATTTGTAAACTTCTTTTGTTTCATATTTATTATTCCCTTTATATTCGAGGAGTACCCAGACGGGACCTTCATACTATTCAAGCATTCAAACATGCTATCCTTCTCTTCCTTGCTGAGAGTGTAACTGGCAGGATGTAAGTAGTGCTGTTCATTATCTCTCTTTTGCGGATGTAGGTCATCTCGTTGCCCCATGGCTTTCAGTTTCTGTCGTGCTTCCAATGTATCTTTTGAGGTTCCATAAACACCCATGAAGCCTAGCACATTCACGCAAAGATTCTTTGTCAGGTGCATCATGTCTATTGCGTTGCGAACCTTTAGGATTTCCCAATAAGGTAGCTCCCAAAATATTGACTTTTTCTTCCACATGGGTGCATGTCCGTTATCGTCGTTCGGAACAGGTTGGCTACCAAGTCCCTTTCCAAAGACCACATTTACATCCTTCATCATCTCGAAGACACGCTTTTCATTACGGTGTGCAGGTTTTTTTCGATGGTCTGGCGCCCCTTTGAAATGCATCCCACTCTTTCTCAGCTGGTGGTGAGCAGGGAGAAATCGACGATGACCCATATAGACGACCTTCTTACAATGCTTTAAGTACATGCTGTCTGTGTCGTCTAAACAGTGGGTGCATGCCCGATATCCCTTATTTGTCTGTCCTGAAAGGTTACTCAATGCAGGCTAATCATTGATGGTTATGAACAACAATGCTCGTAGATTAAAGATCTCTTGTCTATCCTCATCCCACACACATACACCTTCTTCCTTCCAGAGCTGTAAAAGGTCATCAACCAATGGCCTTAGGTACACGTCAATGTCGTTGCCGGGTTGTTTTGGGCTTTGGATAAGCGCCGGCATCATAATGAACTTCCGCTTCATGCACAGCTAAGGAGGAAGGTTGAACACACAAAGGGTCACAGGCCAAGTACTATGGCCACTACTCAACTCACCGAATGGATTGAATCCATCAATACTTAAACCAAACCTTATGTTCCTTGCTTGACTTTCAAAGTCCGGGAATGGTCTATCAATTGATCTCCACTGTGCCCCATCTGCGGGGTGTCTCAGCATCTCATCTTCCTTACGGTCTTCTTTGTGCCATCGCATCAACTTAGCATTCGCCTTATTCCTGAACAAGCACTTCAAGTGTGGTATTATAGGGAAATACCACATCACCTTCGCGGGAACTCTCTTCTTGGGAGACTTCCCCTCGACATCACCAGGATCATCTCACCTGATCTTATACCACAGGGCTTCGTAGATGGGACAAGCATCCAATTTCTCGTATTCATCACCACGATAGAGGATACAGTCATTAGGGCATGCGTGTATCTTCTGAACATCCAATCCGAGAGGGCAAATATTCTATTTAGCTTCATATGTTGTGGATGGTAATTCATTATTCTCGGGGCGAATCTTCTTGACAATGTTCAACATCCCCTGAAATGCCTTATCGGACACACCATTTTTTGCCTTCCATTGCACAAATTCTAGTGTCGTACCTAGTTTTTTATGGCCCTGCTGGCAACCTGGTACAACAATTTTTGGTGATCATCTATCATGCGATGAAACTTTGCTACTTCCTTCTCAGTTTCGCAATCTCTGTATGCATCTCGTATCACCTGACCAAGGTCATCAGTAGGGCTATTTTCTGCAAACTCATCTTCATCAGCCTCGCCCATTGTAGTACCTGCAAAAGCTTGGCCTGAAACCTAGTCCAGAATGGTGTCATCTTCCTCCTCCTCCTCGCCATCTTCCATTACGACCCCTAGTTCACCGTGCTTGGTCCAAACCAAATAGTTAGGCATGAAACCGTATTTAAACAAGTGGCTGTGAATAGTCCCCCAGGAATCCTTTGAATACTCCTTCTTGTTATTGCATTGGAAGCATGGACAACATACGAACCCATTCTCTGGCTTGTTCGCTTTGGCCACTTCGAGAAAATAATGCAAGCCATCAATAAACGCCTTGCTCCGCCTGTCTGCATTATACATCCATTGCCGGTCCATCTGCATCGTATTACGCATGAAAATGGATTACACTTGACAATGGATTACGCGTGAAAATCGATTAAAGATCCAAACAACATGGTACAATACAACAACATGAAGATCCAAATACACATATTTAATTAAGTTCCAACAACATGATACAATACACAGCATCACTGGTATATTTAGGAGGACTTTAAGCATCCTTGGACGGTGAAGACGAAGGTTCCGCTGACCCAACCTCATCCTTTAGGTTTATTTGTCCCGCTGAAACGGTAGTACTAAGTGGACGTGAAACACCCGGGACTGAGGGTGGAGCATAACGACCACCAAAAGGAGGTTCCTAACCCGCGGCAACAGCTTCTTCATGACGTTGCTGCAAATAACGAAGCATTGCTTTTTCCAGCGCGCTCTTTTTCTTCAGCTTATACTGAGGGCCAACTATGATTTTCCCCTTGCCAAAATAGGAACCACGATCGCCCCCACCATCGCCACTTCCTCCAGTAGCAGAAGCCATCTATGTACAAAAATTATTACCTTAACACTGCATAAGTTGTTGAACTTGAAGACCGTGATCATCTCGCGAGCATGTTCTCAGCTGGGCGGCACCGCACTTCGTCATGAAAGAGGTTAGATGCTACGGAAAAGGGGACACGGTCACGATGTCCGTATCCACTCTTTCTCGTAGAATCGACCCTCCTTCTTGACATACGTTGCTGCTCGGCGGAGAACATCCTATGCGAGATGATCACAGTATGCAAGTTCAACAAGTATGGACTTGAAAACACCTTATTGAATTTGATAAGTTCAACAAGTAGCAGAAGTCATCTATGTACAAAAATTCTTTCCTTACCACTACAGAAGTTGTTGAACTTGAAGACCGTGATCATCTCGCGAGCATGTTCTCAACTGGGCGGCACCGCACTTCATCATGAAAGAGGTTAGATGCTACAGAAAAGGGGACACGGTCACGATGTCCGTATCCACTCTTTCTCGTAGAATCGAACCTCCTTCTTGACATACGTTGGTGCTCGGCGGAGAACATCATCGTAGAGATGAACACGGTATGCAAGTTCAACAAGTATGGATTTGAAAAACCATATTGAATTTGATAAGATAAACCGTCTAGACAAGGTAGCATCATTCTTAAACCACTGCAATAATGCATACTATATATATGACACATCAATCTCCCTCACATTCTAGCTCAAAATACCTCTCCATTTTTCTACTTCATCATCACATTCTAGCAAATAATCTTTCCATCTCCAAAGCATAAATCAAAGCATAACACGAGGATGAAGTAGCAAACCTTCACAACACTTGTGTTGGCCGAGTGAAATTCCCACGAAAATGAGGGAAAAAACTTCGGGCAGCACCTCCCTTGCTTCGGCACCACCGGAGAGTAGGTGAAACTCAGCTCTCTCTGTCAATGTGCTGGACTGGCTCGGGCTGGAGGAGGAAGAAAGTCCTCTATCTTGGCCGTATATAATGGGGATGAGTTTTTATCCCGGTTAAAAACTCCAACCGAGACAAAAGGGAACACCTTTTGTCTCGGTTGAAGGGTTAGTCCCGGTTGGAAGCTCCAACCGGGACAAAAGGGACACCCTTTTATCCCGGTTGGAAGCTCCAACTGGGACTAAACTTTTTATCCCGGTTGAAGCCTCCAACCGGGATAAAAGGGTTCATCTTTTATCCCGGTTGGAGCCTCCAACCGGGATAAAAGGGTGCCGCCACCGACAGCCCGCGACTAGCCCGGTTGCAATTACCAACCGGGACTAACTCTCCCCTCCATTTTTGTCTACCGTGGCGCACCCCCTTTTGTCCCGGGCCAACTTTAAACCGGGACAAAAGGGGGCGCATCGAAAGCCAATTCTCTACTAGTGACTGCAGAATGCCTTTTTTCTATGTGGATATTTTATTTATCTTCTTAGCTATTAGACATGATAGGTGTAACGAACCAAGCTGGAGATGGTTTCTCATGGGTTTTCTTGAAGATTCAGATTTTTCAATCTGCACCGGTTCAATTTAACAAAAGAATGAGGTATTCCTTAAACTTGTTCCCCTCATAAGAGGCATTTGAGGCAAGCTATTGCAAGTTGTGACCTGGTGTGATGCTGGAGAGCCAAGCACAATGGATCAAGTTATAATGTATGATGTTTCCCTCGGCATGCAAAGGTTGTTTAGTTCCACTTTTTCCTCCATATAAGCAAAAGAATATTTGTGGAATCTGGCTTTCGATTATATGAAGTGTCAAGGAACTCCCAAGCATTGTTAATGGAGGATTGAGGCATCTCTTCAGAATATTGTATCGTGATTGAGGCATCTCTTCAGAATATTGTATCGTGTTGTACCTTGTTAGATTATGTAACTAAGTACTTGATTAAATATCTTTTTAATGTCCGTTCATATTTTCACACTACTGATATCTCATTGACTTCTCCATAGTATCGTAATATAATAGTTTTGCTGCCCGTAGTAACGCACGGGTATGATCCTAGTTTCAATAAAATACCAACTTGTTTTGGTTTTACTGACTGCTTGTATTTTTAGTACTACAATTAGTAGGTTTGGCATCCATTATTTTTCTGAACTCTTGAGGCAGAAAGTGTGCTACTGGCAGCTACTGGCTCCAAGAACATGTGCTACTGGCTCCAAGAACAGAAGATGCAACACATGACGAAAGCGAGCATATAATTCGTATGCGTATTACAGCACCACGTCAACTCGTTCTTTACCAAACACAAGAATCGGACACAACATGGAGAGTTAAGAAAGATGCGCTCACTAGAGACAACTCGTTGTCGCGGGGATTTCTTGGAGATGAGCACCGCCGGTGACGAGGAAGTCCTCGAACTCGTCCACCGTGAACTGCGCGAACCGGCCCGTCGTGAGCAGGAAGTAGTTCTCGAGGAAGTCGTTGGTGCCAATGCTCACCACGTGGAGCGCATCGCGCTTGACGGTGGCATCGCGGGACTGGCTGAGGCGCGTGCGGAGGCGGCACGCGTGGAGGAGGCCCCTCCTCACCGAATCTTGGAGATGAGCGCCGCGTCAGCCCCTCGCAGCGCTGCGCCGGATCTTGGAGTTGCATGCCGCCCCGCAACGCTGCCGCCGTCTCGCAACGCCGCCGCCGTCTCGTGTAACACGTGCTGTTTTCCATCTCGCGTAACGCGTGCTATTTTCCATCTCACAGTCGCTAGGCCTGATAACATTAAAGCCCTTATCTGATCCACGGGCCAGCCCTATCACTCACGATCCACACATTGGGCTTGAGCCACAGCTACAATCCAACCCTTTTAACAAGTAGTTTGATTCGATTCGGCCCTTCTCTACAAGAGTCTATATAGGATCCGTAAATCCTAGCCCATGAGTTTGGAGGCCCTTGCAGCCCTTGGGTATACAAGGCCCGTTACCAGGCTAAGATAAACTGCAAGACATGATTTTCAGAACGCAGGTTTCACTCTATCAGATGTCCGTTTACAGTTTCCAATATAAATATTTTAGAAGGGATGTCGACGGTCAAACTTGAAAATTTGCCTAGAATGACACTTTAATAAATTGCTAGATGCAGGTGCTAAATCCTGAGAACATATAAGGTGTTACGAGCGTATCAGGTGTTACCATGTTACCATGCGATCTGGACCATCCGATGGACAAATGATGCACTAGATTTTCCCTGGTACTTCCACCTATAGATGTACATTCGGGCCGTCCGACCCGGTCCGGCCTGGGCTCAGCAAGGCCCGTTGATTTTCGTGCTGGGCCTGGCCTGGCACTACGACGTCACCGTGTCGTGCCGTGCCTGCCCGCAGGCTGCGTCGGCAGCTCAAGCACGGGCCCGGAAGGCTACGGGCTGGCCCGAGGCACGACAGTTGACGAGTCGGCCCGAGGCATGGCGGGCACTCGCGCCTGGCAACAGCGGCTCCGCAGGAGGCTGCAAGGGAGTGCCGGAGGAGGCCGTGAGGGAGGACGAGGGTGGGTGGCGGCGGCGGCTTCGGAGGAGGCCGCGAGGGAGGGTGGTAGCGCCGGAGGAGGCCACGGGGGTGGGCGGCGGCGTCGGAGGAGGCCATGAGGAAGGGAGGCAGTGCCGGCGACGGTGGAGGCCACGAGGGAGGGCGGAGGCGCCGCCAGCGGAGGCCGCGAGCCCGCGAGGGAGGGAGGCGGCGTCGACGGTGCGCCGCCCACCGGAGGGGAGGGGAGGTCGGAGCTTCGGAGGGAGGTGGCGGCAGCGGCGCTGAATGAGGCTGCGAGCTCGCGAGGGAGGGAGGCTCGGAATGGTGGCGGCGGGGGAGCTCGCGAGGGAGTTTGGCAGTTTGCCGGTTGATTTTTGTTCTGTTGGTACTATACGAGCCTAAACGTGCTGCCTCCTTGCCACCGTACCGGGCCGTGCTGCCCGTCGGGCCGAGGCATCGGCCCATGCTCGGCACGAGGCATCAGCCCGAGCCCGATGAGTTACGGGCTGGGCTGGGCTTGAGATGGGCAAAAAAACGGACTTCGTGCTGGGCTGTCGGGCTGCGGGCTGCATGGACATCTATACTTCCACCCTTTACAATTTAAACAAAATCCCCTGTAGGAAATCCACATCGATCAAACAAGTCCTAGTCCATGGTACATTTCGAGATAACCCCCTGAAGTACTTCACCTTCACATTTCAACTCCATTTGGCTGTCTGGAGCCTTCTCGCTCCCGCATGCAGGCGATTTCGAGCTGCCATCGCCGCCAAGCTCGACTGGGACAAACAGGAAACGGTGGTGCCACGGTACTCTCCCTTTCCCTTCCCTCCCTTTCTCCCTCAAATTAGGCTAGTCCTTCATGCCACCGGCGCAACATTTACAACACCGGCACCACCTAGGGTTATTTTTGTGTCAGATTCATGTTCTGCAATATGGCCTAGATCTGTGAAATGTCTGAATTTGGGTAGCCATTTCCTTACATATATACCATGTACTTTCTAAGAATATGCATTTCTCACTTCATTTTTTTACTTTTAAGGACCTGCAATACTCGTATTGAACAAGATGCCTTGACTCAATGTAGGCCAGTGCACAAGACGACTTCAGAAACTCATGGTTCTGTTCATCAGAACTTAGCACATAAAAGGAAAACAATTCATTGTTAAAATCCTAGCACCAAAAAAATAGTTCATTCTTCATATCAATATTATGAATTATGATAATTTCAGTATTCAATTATGTGAAAATAAGTTCAGTACAGTGATGTTCTCTTTGAAATTTGAAAGAAAAACACAATGATATAATGACAGCATTCAAACTGTCAGTGAATAAGTCGAACTTTCTCTTACTTGTAATGGCAGCATTCAAAACACAATGATTGTTGAGTTTTCTCTTCATCAGATCAAGGGTATATGGAACATATCTTAAGACTTGTGCTGAGACAGCTGAACATTGGCTTGACAAATGCATGAGGGACCGAGGAGCGAGGATGATGCTACAAACACATTACTGGTAATTTCTTCAAATAACCTATTGATTCAGTAATGTGTGACCATATCACTCCATTTATTATTTGTCATCTTGTTGAGTGCAGCGAGCTCTGAAGTACTTCTGTTTTATATGAATTTCTAGAACTGCCTTGATAAACATCCTAATATGCTAGAATTGGATTTTTTTTTCCTCCCCCTCAGGGCAAGGTGCTTTTGCAATTACTAACTATATGCTGCTCTGCACCAACAACTTGAAGGACTTTCTGTCAAAAGAAAAAAGAAAAACACCTTGAAGGACAAATTGGTGTGTCAATTATCAGCATGGCCAACTTCAGAGTATCCTAGTTAACTTTGTTGCATTTTGTAATATATTAGCAACCATTAACTTCTGTATGTAGGTTAGGGTCTGATGGTCCAACCTAGGCACGGCCATATGCCGATATCATTCTTGTCCTTTGGGTGCAGGCTGCCATGAAATTCCTGAGTATTATTTGCTACAAAGGTGGACTAAAACAGCCACCCATAATGTTGTTTTTGATGCAAATGGGAATATAATTGAAGGATCATGTACATCCCTTCCACAAAACATAAAGAGGTTGTGTTCTTAGACATGGTCCAAGCTTAAATCAGGAATGCAGGCGGCCAAGCAATGTGAGGAGAAAATGGAATATTTTCACAACTAACGGAAAAATTAAGATTTCGGAGTTTGAATCTTTTGTTGGAACACAGTTTCCAGTAGAAATAAGTATCCATCCACCTGAAGTGTTGCGAGCGAAGGGAAACGAGAGGAGACTCAAGCGAGGTTCAGAGCAGTCATCAACTAACCAAAGAGAGAAAAGGTATTGGCTGCTATACTTAGAACCTTGAGTTTTGGAGATGTTGCACACTAATTAACGTGCTTCTGTGTTATTGCAGATCAAGAAGCACCAAGAAGGTTGGGGAGCATTGATGTGAATTATGTTTTGTATCTTATGACTATGGTAAGTACTTATATTTATATTCATCTCTGGAGCTACTTCGATAAATACTTTAATATGCTAGAATTACATAATTTTTTCCCTGCAGGAGCAAGGCACTTTTGCAGTCACTAATGTGCTGCTCTGTACCGGGAAGTTGGAGGACAATTTGGTGCATCAAGTATCAACATGGACAACTAGAGAGGATCCTGGATTTGGTGTATTTTGTAATAATAAGTTAGCGACATAAACTTTTCTAGGTTAGTAAATGATGGTCCAACCTAGGCATTGACATATGCCGACATGTTGCACCTGTGTTAACCTCAAATGTAAATATATTCCATTGAAAACTATTGTAAGGCCCCGTTGGTTCCTCCTAAAATTCTTATCACATCGAATATTTATCACATCGAATATTTATCACATCGAATATTCAGATACTAATTAGGAGTATTAAACATAGACTAATTACAAAATCAATCGCACGGATGGAGGTTAATTTGCGAGACGAATCTATTAAACCTAATCAGTCCATAATTTGACAATGTGGTGCTACAGTAAATATGTGCCAATGATGGATTAATTAGGCTTAATAGATTCGTCTCGGGAATTAGCCTCCATCTGTGTAATTAGTTTTATAATTAGCTCATGTTTAGCCCTTCTAATTAGCCTCCGAATATTCGATGTGATATGAATTTTAGTCCGGACTAAAATCCAAATACCCCCTAAAACTTAATGCTTCAATGCATTGTGCATCTCGGCCTCTCGGGTACCAGATGCAGCAAGACCTTAGACCAATTCTACTAAATTTGTTCAACATGTGTGATTTGTTCCGAAGTCATGCATTTAATGCATCTTGTGTGGTAGTTGAGATGCTTCCTCAGACTTGGTCATTTGACAATCTGTTACTAAGTACTCTATACCTGAACAGATACCACTTCTCTTGAGCACAAGACTAAATCGATAAAATGTTGCTATCTTTCTCACAATCTGTTCCATTTCTGGTAAAACGTATGCAACTGAAAATGAAGCTGCAGTAACAGTCTTATTGATGCTCATTGTTTAAAGCAGATTGCTGTTTTTCGGGGTCAAGAGAAGACCCAAGCTTGTTAAAATGGCACTGAAGTTTTCAAGTTCTTGCTCATTTTTTCCAGAATAATTTTTCCCGAATTGGTTAATCCGAACTTCATTATCATGGTAATGAAATTACAGTGGTTCACATAGTTTGTTAGCCAAAACCACTCACTACAGAATTACTACAATCTTTGTATACTAAACATATGCGACTCGCAGGTCGCCAAAAAAGCTCGACACCTAACTATCACAAAGTTTCCAAACCAAAAACAAGCAAAGGCTAACAAAGTTACTCTCCCTGTCCTTGGACTTAGCCTCTTCTGACACCTACATTTTTTGGACACACGACATTTGGTTGTTTGCTTTGTGTTGAACATCAGCCATGGATCCCCAACGTTTGATCCACCGGAGATGGCCCCTGATGTGGGTGGAAATTCAGCACCGCCTCCTGCAACATAGTGACTCCATCCTCCTGCATCTGTGAGATCTCAGGCTTCTGTAGGTTTGTCCACCTCCAGTTTTTCAAAAAAGAACACACAAAGCATAATACCTCAGTAGGATCTCTAAGTGACTTCTCACACAGTTTATTTCTCATATTCCATATTGCTGAGCAAACAACAATTAGACCAATTATATGGACTACTCCATGGGATATAATCATCTACATCCAAGTAAAAAGTTTAAATCAATGGAGTCAGGCAACTTGCACTAGCTAACTCTTGACAACTTCCATGGCGCCTCTTGACCTTCAAGCACAGATAAGCACATTCATTAGTGTGCCATAGAGTTAGAAACGTGCACAACCTAGTTGGAGATTGTTGGGGAATTGGCCCAAGATCACATGCCAGAGGGATCGCTTCCGACGGAACAATCCCATGCTTCCGGAGGTACCCCTCACCGCGGGAAGTCGTCCCATCCTCCTCCCGCCTTCCCGGGCCACGGAGGCTAGGAAGGCGGGAGGCCATGGAGGAGGGAAGCGAAAGTGGGTTCCGGAACCCCCGAGGGTCCCCCGGAGGCAGCATGCAGGGTCCAGCTGATGACCCTTGAACTCCCCGGTAGGACGCGATGAGAGCGGAATGGATCGCGGGATAGCAGGGAAGGTGAAGGCCCCCCATCCAAGTCATTTGGGGCTCTCCTGGAATACCTCCGACTCTGGCGGAGGCATCGTCCCTTCGGGAGGGACTGGCGGGCATGGAGCCCCAATCCGATCACCGGGCTGGACCCCAGGAAAGAGAATCTTTGCCTTTAGGCGTCATCCAAAGAGAAAAGGCGACCATAGCGTCAACCCTAGGTACGGGGAGCGCAACGCCCACCCCCATACGGAAAGGGGCTGCCATGTTAACCCTAGGTACGGAGGACCTCCATACCCAGGAGAGGTCCTTTACCTTACTATCCCTGCCGCCCCCTCCCATTGGGTCCTCCTCCGGGGGCGCCGTACCGGGGGCATAAGGGTAGGTTCTTTTGACCAAAAAGGTCTCGTGCGCTAAAGCTATAAATAAGAGGAGTCATGGGCTAAGCAGGACACAACATTCTAGCCACTCAGTCCCCTAAAAGCTCTTGGGACAAGTGCCTTGTTCTAGAGCCACCCTCTATTGTTTGAGCATTTTGTAACCACCAACAGTTGGCGCCGTCCGTAGGGACGTGAGTGACTGAGAAGCCACATGGAGCCGCAGCGACGGAAGGGGAAGGAAACGACGGACCTTCCGGTGGACACCCCCCACCGCCCACAACGACCACTGATCCCTCCAATACAGTGGCTCCGGAAGGCGGGGTGGCCGCCGGAGCTGACTCGGAGAGGGTCAACCTGGGAGCTGATGAGGAGCTGGCGGGTGTTAGTGATGACGACCTGGAAGCTGGGGAAGACCCCTCAGCCGGGGAGGAGGAGATGGGAGATGCCTTTGACCTCGAAGCTGCTGGCTCCCGGGAGGACCGACTGACTCGGGAAGCGAAAGTATAGGCGGATGACCTACAAGCTAAGTTGGAGCAAGTCTGGAGGGAGAACGAGCAAAGGGAGGCGACTAGCCAGGAAGCCATTGACAAGGAGGCACAGGCCAGGGAGGAGAAATACCTGCGCCAGTGAGCCGATGCCATGCGACGGTGAGCCGATACCATGCGACGAGCTCAAGAGCTCCGAAAGGAGCTGGAAGCCCTCTAGTCGGCCAAGGGCCATCGGGATGTGTCGGGGAAGAGGAGCGTGGGTGAGCTGGAGCGTCCCCCCAGCCGGGTCGTGTCTGACAACCACGCCCGAAGGAACACCCTCTATGAACCCAAGTCCCCCTGTCCCCCGACCTGTAGTCCATCAGTTGGCCACGGGGATTCAAAATGACGCAGATTGCCCCCAATGATGAAAAGACTGACCACAAGGCTTTCATTATGAGCTTCCAGCCCGCCATCCAGTCAGTTGGAGGCGATGAGGCCATCATGGCGAAGAGCTTTGTGATGGCTATGACTGGCTCGCTCGTACCTGGTACACCACCCTCGAAGCCGGGAAGATCTTCTCCTGGGAATAGCTACGGGAAAACTTCAAGGGGAACTATGATGATCCGGTCACCTCGAGGCATCTTTTCACAGTCAAGCAAGGGAGGATGGAAATGCTCCGGAGCTTTGTCAAGTGCTTCATCAACGTGAAGTGACAAGCCAGTGGCCTAAGCGAGAGAACCATCATCGATGTTGCCCAGAAGGAGCTGCATTACGGCTCCCTCCAGTCATTCCTCTCCCGGTGTCCTCCTCAAACCGTGTTGGAACTCATGCGCAAGATGGAGGACTATGCGCATGCGGAGGATGACGAGCTACGCGAGGAACAGCAAAAGATCCCTTCGAAGTCCCAGCCTAAGAGGCAGGAGAGAAGGCATCATGACTTCCTTTCGGAGCGTCTCGGGGAGAAGGACGACCAACGCAAGCAGTGGGACTATGTCCGTCGCCCCTACTGGGTGGTCCAAATGGTGGAGACATCCCGCGAAAGGGAGGAATCCCAAGGGGATCGGAAGAGGCAGAAGACCTTCGACACCCGGAACCCCTCCTCCGGATCCCGGAACACCAAGCCTCGAGCTGAGTCCAGCCATACTCGTTATAGGGGTTCGTTGAAGCCATACTGCATCATCCATGAACACTGGGGAGGGCACACCACTCGGGAGTGCCCCTCCATCGACGCCTGCAAGGCAGAGGTGGCCGCCTCCACCCGAATGGCATCCGCCCCAGGGAGGACCGTCATGCACACTGTCCCACCCCCACCCATGGGTTGGGTTAGCGCGCCTCCAACACCGATGCCGTACCCCACCTAGCAGTGGCCGCACATGGTGGCATACAAAATGCCGCCACCGCCGCCACCACCACCAGGGCAGCCGCAGGCCCCCCTACTAGCTACAAAGCAGGAAGCGCCTGCTCGGGATGTAGAAATCATGGTGGGGATTCACCGCGTAGTCCTCCCTATCTCTAGAGGGTCCATACAGCTCCTGGAGTCCAAGCATCAGCGGCGCGAGTATGTACGAGAAGTTCAGCATGTGACCTCATGGCAGTAGGTCCCGCTCCCCCATTATGCCATCATCCTGATCACCTTTAGAGCCGAGGACTGCAATGCTCCTTTCCACCCCGACGCTGATGCCTTCATTATCTCGACCAACATCGTCGGGGTGGAAGTCCAGCGCATTCTCATTGATGGGGGGAGCTCGAATGATCTCCTCTTCGCCTTAACCTTTGATCAAATGGGGCTCTCCCTTACCCAACTCACTCGGGCCAGAACCCCTCTGCGTGGTTTCGGAGGGTAAGCAATTGAGGCCCTAGGCCAGATCCAATTGCCGGTATCTTTCGGCCTCAGCGAGTACACCCGCATGAAGGACATCGTCTTCGACGTAGTGGACGTAGCCTACTAGTACAATGCTATATTTGGGAGATGCCTCCTCAATGCCTTCTATGTCATCCCTCATCACGTTTCCAGTGCATGAAGATGTCGGGGCCCAAGGGGATCATTAAGGTGTTGGGAGATCAGAAGCTGGCCAGGCTCATCAAAATCGGGTGTTCCTCGGGGCAGCTCGAAGTTAATGAGTTGGATCTGGCACAACCAGAAGAAAGTGGGGGCCCTCATCCACCCACTATGTCCTAATGGCCCACCCCAAAGGGGAGATCAAGACTGTGGCTCTCCGGCCAGAGCAGCCTGAAAGGACGGTGCAGCTGGCGGTTAACCTCCCGGGGGAAATGGAGGTGGCCCTCCTCGATTTCCTCTAGGAAAACAAGGATGTTTTCGCCTGGTCCCCCTCTGACCTCCAAGTAATCGATCAGGACTTGATCCAACACCACCTAGATGTCGACCCCAAGAAGAAGCCCCGCAAGCAGAAGGTGCGGAAGATGTCGATCGAAAGGAAGGAGGCGGCCCATGCGGAAGTATGCAAGCTTCTCGATGCAAATGTGATTCGGGAAGTCATTCACATAGAATGGCTGGCCAACCCAGTCCTAGTGAAGAAGAACAACAACAAGTGGCGAATGTGCGTAGACTTCACCGATCTCAACAAGCCTTACCTAAAGGATGATTTCCCTCTCTCTCGTATCGACCAAAATGTGGACTCCACTTCCGAGAGTGAGCACCTTAGCTTCTTGGATGCCTATTCCGGGTATCATCAGGTGTGGATGGCGGAAGACGACAAGCTCCGAACCAGCTTCATCACCCCATTCAGGACATACTGCTTCGTGTAGATGCCCTTCGGCCTCAGGAATGCTAGGGCCACGTTCGCACGGCTGGTCCAGCTAGTCTTCGACGCCCAGGTCGGAAGAAACCTGGAGGCCTACATTGATGACATTGTCGTCAAGACCATGAACTAGTAGGACCACCTCTCCGACCTGCGGGAAACTTTCATGAATTTGCAAAGGACCGGGCTGCGCCTCAACCTCAAAAAGTGCATGTTTGGGGTACGCTCCAGAAAACTGCTGGGATACCTTGTCTCCAAATGGGGGATTGAGGCAAACCCCAACAAGATCCACGCGATTCGGGAGATGGAGCCCCTGAACAGTGTGTGTGAAGCACAGTGCCTAACGGGGCAACACGAGGAGCTGAGCTGTTTCATCGCCAGATTGGTGGAATGGAGCCTGCCCTTCTTCTAGGAGCTGCGGGGTTCCGTTCCATTCCGATGGATAGGAGGAACAACAGGCCTTTCACAAACTCAAGCAGTACCTGGAGCATCTGGAAGTGCTAACAAGCCTTACCCCTGATGCCCCGCTCCTACTCTCCATCGCAGCAATGGAAGGGGCCGTGAGTGTAGTCCTGATGGAGGAGCGCTCCCGGGATGGGAGGGAAGAACAGTCCCCGGTGTACTACATCTCTGAAGCACAAGTGGGGGCCAAACTACGCTACACCGAGCTAGAGAAGATGGCGTATGCCATCGTCATGGCCTCCCGCATGCTGAAGCACTACTTCACCACTCACCCGATCACCGTCACGATGTCCTACCTGCTGCACAGCATCTTCGAAAATCGGGAGGCCATCGAGCGCATCAGCAAGTGGGTGATGGAGATTGATCCTTTCGCACTTTCCTTTGTCTCCCATAGTGACATTAAGTCACAAGCTCTTGCTGACTTCATTGTTGATTAGACGCCAGTGACGTCTGCCGACAGCCTCCCAACGATGAAGCCAATCTGGACAGTGTATGTTGACGGTGCGTGGGGTGCCTCCGGTGCAGGGGCTGCGGCGATCTTATCCTCCCTGTTGGGGTAGGAGATCCGATACGCCCTCCGCCTTGATTTCCCATGCACCAACAACACAACAGAGTATGAGGCACTCGTCCTCGCATTACAGAAGTCGATGGCCCTAGGAGCGCGGCGCCTCCTCTTCAAGAGAGACTCCAAAGTCGTCACACTCCAAGTGGAAAAGGAATACCAGGCCCGTGAGCTCGAGCTAGTAGAGTACCTCCGGGTGGTTTGGAACCTTGAGCGCAAGTTCTTAGGTTTCACCATCAGGCACGTCCCCAGGGTAGAGAATGAGCACGCTGATGCATTGGTCAAGGCAGCCGCCCAAGGGAACCCACTCCCACCAGAAGTCTTTTTTAACATCGCCACTGCTCTCGACGCCACCGGGACCTTGCGTGAGGTGGCAGCCATATTCAGTGAAGACTGGCACTCCCCCATGATTGCGTTCCTTAAAGAGCGGTACACCCTCGATGACCATATAGAGATGCGTCGTCTACAACAACGGTGCTGCAACTACCAGCTCATGGATGGAACCCTCTACAAGGCTGGTGTGTGCGCCCCCCTCCTACGATGCATCCCTAGGGAGGAGGGGCGACAGATGCTAGAAGAAATGCATGCTGGCCCTTTCGAGGCGCACTTGGCATCCAGGGACCTTGTCGGAAAGGTCTTCTGGCAAGGATTCTATTGGCCCACTGCGCTTTGGGATGCTCAAGAAATTGTTAGGTGGTGCAACACTTGCCAAAGGATGAGCAAGATGAGCCATCTCCCTGTAGTGCTGCTCCAACCATCAGCTCCTGTCTGGCCGCTCACATGATGGGGCATCGACATCGTGGGACCTCTACCCACCGCGCTGGGAGGCTTTCATTTTGCCATGGTAGCTGTCGTGTACTTCTCCAAGTGAGTGGAGGTGGAACCTGTCACCAGAATCAAGTCCGCCAACATCATCAAATTCTTTTGGAAGAACATCGTTTGCCACTTCGGGGTGCCACGGGAGGTCATGGTGGACAATGGAAAGCAGTTCGATTTCGGAGCTACTGTGCAGATCTAAGCACCAAAGTCTGCTTCACCTCAGTGTATCACCAACAGTCCAACGAGGCTTGCAAGCATCTCAATGGCAGCATCTTCACGGTGATGAGCAAGCGCATCTTCACTGAACCCAAAGGCGTATGGGCTGATGAACTCCTGAACATCCTTTGGGCTCATCGCACCTCCACCTTACGCCCTACCGGTTTCACACCCTTCTGGCTCTTGTTCGGGGAAGAAGCCATGACCTTGGAGGAGGCATCACGTGGCTCCCTCCAGGTCATGCACCAAGCCGAAGAGGGAGAGGAGGCGGTCGCAAAGGAACCACTGGAGGAAACACGCATCCAGACCATAGCCAACCTCAAGAACTACCAGGTAGAGATGAGGGCTTGGCGCGATAAGAAGACACGAAGCCACATGTTCGCCAAGGGGAACTTGGTCCTACGTCGTTGGAGGAATGCTGACACCCTGAGCAAGTTCAAAAGCAAATGGGAAGGACCTTTCATTGTCACTGCAAGCAACCACCCGGGAAGTTACCACTTGACTTCCCCAGATGGGGAGGACAACCCCCACTCATGGAACGTGGACCTCCTCATCCGGTACTACCCCTAAGCCCAAGTAAGATAGGCAACATCAGCACACGGCCCATCACCGGTCAGAGGGCCAGCGCCACCGCAAGTTTTTTGTCTTCTCTTTTTTTAACCATGATCTGCTTTCAGTAGTTTGTTTTTCCCTTGTTTCCATATTCTCCATTCGCAAGCCAGCCACATGGATAGCACGATGAGCCTTTCGTCGTCCAGATATCAGCGACATCTTTTGGCCACTGCCGGGAGATCCCGGTAGGGCACCGGCGTGTTGTAAGGATTACCTTCACAAGCATGGCTCCAATGAAGTGATTTTGACTCAATGACGTCATGCCTCTGGAAGCAATCCTTTCCGACAAGTTGCATTGGGAGACTAAGGACTGAGGCCCTTGAGCACTGGCGTAGGACTGTACGCCTGCTCCTTTCCAGAAGCGATGCTTTCTAACGAGTCGCATTGGGCGACAAAGGGCTGAGGCCCTCGAGCGCTGGTGTAACATCACACCCCCACTTCTTTCAGGAAGCAATACTTTCAGACGAGTTGCATTGGGTGACTAAGTGCTGAGGCCCTCGACCGCTGGCGTAGCTCCGCATGCTCACTCCTTTCCAGAAGTGATGCTTTCCGACAAGTCACATTGGGTGACTAAGGGCTGGGGCCTTGGAGCATCGGTGTAGCACCGCACGCCTGATCCTTTCCAAAAGCGATGCTTTCTAACGAGTCACATTGGGTGACTTAGGGGCTCAAGCCCTCAAGCACTAGCGTAGCACCGCACACCCGCTCCTTTCTGGAAGCGATGTTTTCTTACGAGTCGCATTGGGTGACTAAGGGCTGAGGCCCTTGAGCGCCGGTGTAGCACTGCACGCCCGCTCCTTTCCGAAAGTGATGCTTTCCAACGAGTCGCACAAGGTGGCTAAGGGGTGAGGCCCTCGAGCTCTAGCGTAGCACTACATGCCCGCTCCTTGGTGGAAGCGATGCTTTCCGACGAGTCACATTAGGCGGCTAAGGGTTGAGACCCTCGAGCGACGGCGTAGCAGCGCACGCCCGCTCTTTCCTAGAAGCGATACTTTCCGACGAGTTGTATTGGGTGGCTAAGAGCTGAGGCCCTCGAGTGCCAGTGTAGCACTACACGCCCACTCCTTTCCAAAAGTGATGCTTTCCGATGAGTCGCATTGGGCGGCTAAGGGCCGAGGCCCTCGAACGCTGGCGTAGCACCGCACGCTCGCTACTTTCCGCAAGCGATGCTTTGCGATAAGGGCCACAGAACGCTCTAGGATCGTAGCCCTCCGAGTAGTGTTTTCTCCTACCTCTATGATACTGCACGTTCATTGCGACTGAAAGCGATGCCTTTTGGGATAACGAAACACCTGTTCAACCGGAGGTGTTGCCCCCCCGAAAACCGTCAACACAGCAAACGGAAGGTCCACAAACACATACGGCACCATTTTGGGATTGTTCTTTACAAACAATTCCAAGTGAGAGTAATAGCTTTGGAGTTGTCACGCAAAACAATCACCTAGCCTAGGTCACCATGATTAAGGTAGTCGAAGAAACTACAGCGGACGTGACTACGCGCGCGTGCACTAGACTAGGGCATAGATCATCCTCTGGAAGCCTGCTGACGCAAAGGGCGACATGCCAGTCGTGATGAGGACTCCCTGGCAGTGACACATGGTCTGAGGTGCACCGAGAAAGCCTCCCAGGCAACTCGCTGGGATGCCGCAGCATCAATGATATCGCAAGGAGCTCCGCTCCCCAAAACCTCTTCCGCTACTAGGTGCCTAGCAAGGGTGGTGTCCATTTCTACTTGCGGGTTCACCGCGCAAACATCCTGCTCCAACCAGCCCGTAGACAATGATGATGGGGCAGATGAATCAGAGGCAGCTCTTTTCCCCTTCTCCATGACTGAGAGGCATCTAGGACGAAGGCTCTCAGAGGCAGCAGGATCACGCGCCTCCTGGGTAAATACACAGTCAACAATCATCGTAAATAGGAAATCCTCCAGCTCCAGGCTCCTTACCAGTTCTAATTGAGGGGAAACGAGGACTGCGCCCTGGCTCTTGGCTCCCCGCCATGGCGCAACACAATCCTGGAAGCAAGCCAGGAGGATTTCCTGGTGGAGAAACAAAAAAAAGAGGGGAGAAAAACACAAATAGAGCTTTTTGTTTAATCCTGGGAACAATTGTTACACCTCCGAATCGGAAGGATGGCCGACATAAGAGCCCCCATCCTCTATGGAGAGTGACAAAGACGCACTCTCAACTCCCTCGGGAGCAAGGGATGTCCTGGGTGTTGCCCCCCGCAGACGAAGAAGTCATGGGAGAAGCCGAAGAATCTAAGCCACCTGAGGGGGGAGGGCAGCTAGGGAAGCCAATCGGGCTTCAGTCAATCAGACAGGCAGCTGCACTCCTCTGTGAAGTAAAAAACATCCTCCTTGAGATGCCTCTGGCAGCCAAGTGCAGGGCCTTGCCTCTCCAACCAGTCTGACCAATCCCGAAGGAAGGAGCCTCGGACCAGACCCCGCTGAAAAGAAGGGCTTCCGAAAAGACTTCCAAAAGGGGCACGGCACGAACCCTGAGAAAACCCTGTTTGGAACGGGGTGCCCCATGGGAGGGCAAGCCTCTCATAGCGGGAGCCTTCCAACCTCATCTCACGGGCTGAAAAGGGAAAGCCCCCACAGTAAACGATAATGAGATCCCAAAAATACCCAAACACCTTTTCCATTAATCAAAATGTTTCCATTACATCCCGAAAGTGTTCTCTACAAGCGAAAGGGCTCGCGGAGAAAAAGAAACTAGCAAAACAAGGGAAGCTACCAAAAGATGGGCCCGGGGCACCTAAGCCTCGAGCGGAAGGCTAGGGAAGAGTTCAAACCTGGGGATCGCTCTAAAGGCTCTCATTCCCCGCTGCGCCCTTGGCTCTACCGGGGCTTTCCCCTGTGTTGGCCATCCAGACAGCGTGGGCCCCGGGGGTCACCACACTATGGGCCAGCTCAAGGCTGTGGTCCAGCCAGTAATCTTCGAAGACCCATGAGGTAGACTTCACACCCCGGATCCGCTCCAGGAAGGTGGAGGCATCACAAGGGAGCTCCAAAATCTTCTCCTTGGCAACCCGGAGATGGTCGCATCCAGCCATGTGGAGCGACAGGAAGGCTCCCCTCCAGGAGGTCTGGGCGCACATGTTGGCAAAACCTTTGGTGCCCGGAGGGATGGTCATGATCCCCCGACGAAGCCAATCCATGCTCTCTAAGAGGTTTTCCTTAGGATGCTTCTAGGGGCCACGTCAATGCCAAGGAGAGGAAGGGTGGCCCTCATGTCCTCCATGGCGTTCCACATGGCCGAAGCCCCCTAGAGAAGCTGAGAGGAGGCAGTGGTGGCCTGGCTCTCATCCACCTCCCAAGCCTTCTTCTCCATTACCAGGCCCTCTCTTGCTGCATCGCAGTCCCGCTCCACCCGTGAGGCCCGGGCCGAAGCCTCCTTCACAACCTTGTGGGCTCCGCCAAGGCCGCCTCCAACTCCTGCACGCGTGCCTCAGACAGGCGCTTTCCTAAGCAGAGGAGGATGCCAACAAAGCCGCGTTGGCCAACACAGAAACCTGTACGCAATAATGGCCCTACCCGTGGTCAGGGGAAGGGGCGCGAAGTAATGTCGGGAGGTGACGAGGGGGAACAAAAAGGAGATGCACCTGCACTCCCAATGCAGCGAGCACCTCATCCTTGGACGGACAGGACCCAAAGACCCGAGGCCGTGGAGGCCAACTTCACCCGAGGACCGGAATGCCTAGCCAAGTCCTTGGGGGTGACAAAGTCTAACTCCAAGGAGGCCCCGCAGAACCGACTTTTTCCGTGCCCCTGGCGGATGTTGGGGCATCCTCCGGGAAGGGGCTCAGTCCTCCATCGCCGCCGCCACTCTCCTCCTCCTCCGAGGCGGCCGCCCTATCCTCTGACAAGGGTGGGTCAACAGCCCTTGCAGAATACAACGGAATGGACCATTCAGTCATCCAGTGTGGAAGGAGCGACAACAAGCTCAACTTGGGGATCTCCTTGTCCTCCTCGCTGTCGAACTTGGAGCAGGTCCCCGGGATCCGAAAACTTGGGGCGGACCCCACCAGGTGCAGAACTTGAGGCCCCCGAGCCAGGGGGAGGCACAAAGCGGACGGGCGAAACCTGGAGAGGCGGTTCCACCCGACGGGCATCGGAGGGGGGCGAAGTGTGTGGGGAGTCCTCTCGAACCGCCTCCCCTTCGGAGCCCTCCCCCTCGGACCCCTCAATGTCAATGGTGGGAGGAGCGCAGGCGGAATCAGTGCCTCATCTTTTCCCCCGGGTTCTGGGGCCCCTACCCCACCCGCGGGTTCTCTCACCGTGGGGAGGTTTCTCCAACAACTCAGGGTGCTCCGGGATAGCCACCCCACAAATCTGCAGGATTCGGTTCACCTGCTTGCCCAACACAAGGACCTTTCAAGCCTCAGCCTGCCCATAACAGACCTCTATTATCTCGACCCCCTCGAAGAAGTGGAACTTCTTGCGGATGGAGGCAGCCTGGAGGTGGACAAATGTGCGGGCTGATGGTTCACCCCCTCGGCCTGGAAGGCCCACTCGAAAGTGCTGAGGTGCATAATTGAGTTTGGGGAAATGTGCTGAATCTCGAGTCCGTAGTAGGCCAAGACGGAGGAGAGGAAGTCGGAGCAGGGGAAGTGGGGCCCACACTTGTACTATTCGACAAAGATCACCACCTCATTGGGTTTCGGGTAGGGGACCACCTCCCCTTTCGGAGGACGGACCGAGGAGCGGTCGGAGACCAAGCCCCGCTCATGAAGGTTGTCCAAGAAGGCGTCATCCACTAGGCTCGCAAGGAGGCGTCTAGTGAGGGGGTGCTTCGCCCGAGACTTCTTTGCCATCGAGGGACCCCCCTTCAAGGATGTCGATCGTTTTGGAGCCATGAGGAGGAGTGAGGGAAGGAGATCTAAGAGTGAGAGGGCGGTGCAAGAGCAGGGGGAAGCTAGAAGTGGAGGAGGAATGCGCTACGGGCAAGGGCAAACCCTAAAAAAGGAGGGGAGGGCCGGTATTATAATCCCTGAGGGGCTCAAGGGGGAACGTCAAGGGCACCAGCGTTGGTCAGGACCGAGGCAACCCAACCGCACGGGCGAATAGGGTGATAACGCGTGTCCTACTAACCCGAGCGCCCCTCCCAACGGGCACCCGGTCCCTTGCGTGCCGCGCCCGGCAGACTGTGCTTGGGCCTCACGCTCCTCGACCCCTACGCCCGTGCTAAGTGGTGCATTGGGAAACGAGGGCGTGCCACCCAGGCCTACCATGGGTCCAGGGGAGTGACGGAAGTGCCATCTTTCCTCCCCTTCGGACAGCTCTCTTGCCCCACTCTAGCATCGACTTCTCCCCCCATCAGCCAAAGGGAGTCTTGGAGATCATCGTCCGAGGTCTCGAATAGCGATCCTCTAGAAAGGGCTGCTGTTGGGGAATTGACCCAAGATTACGGGCCGTAAGGATCCTTTCCCGATGGAGCAATTCCGTGCTTCCAGAGGTTCCCCTCCCGCGGAAAGTCACCCCATCCTTCCCCTGCCTTCTCGGGCCACGGAGGCTACGAAGGCGGGAGGCCATGGAGGAGGGAAGCGAAAGGGGGTTCCAAAACCCCCTGGGGGTCCCCTGAAGGCAGCATGCAGGGGCCAACTAATGACCCCTGAAGTTTCCGGTAGGATGCGATTAGAGCGGAACAGACCGCGGGATAGCAGGGAAGGTGAACGCCCCCGTCCAAGTCATTCGAGGCTCTCCCGGAGGACCTCCAACTCCTGCGGAGGCATCGTCCCTCCGGGAGGGACCGGTAGGCGGGGAGCCCCGGTCCGGTCACCGGGCTGGATCCTAGGAAAGAGAATCTTTGCTTTTAGGCGTCATCCAAAGAGAAAAGGTGATCATGATGTTAGCCCTAGGTACAGGGAGTGCCACGGCCACCCCGTGTATGGAAAGGGGCCACCACGTTAGCCCTAGGTACGGAGGACCTCCGTACCAGGACCGGGCCTTTACCTTACTATCCCTGCCGCCCCCTCCCTGTGGGTCCCCCTCCAGGGGCGCCGTACCGGGGGCATAAGGGTCCTTTGACTGAAAAGGTCTCATCTGCTAAGGCTATAAATAAGAGGAGCCATGAACTAAGCAGGACACAATATTCTAGCCACTCATTCCTGTAGAAGCTCTTTAGACATGTGCCTTGTTCTAGAGCCACCCTATACTGTTTGGGCATTTTGTAACCACCGACAGAGATGCATGAAAACAAAGCATCAAGGGTTCATAGCATGCTGTCGATATTTCTTGTTGGAAATGCATACAACTGAAACGTGACCTACTTGGCAAAGTATGACGAGACATGTATATGTTCTCCTGTAAAATTAGCTTGCAGGTCACAGCAACCCAAAAGCCCAACTTACGATTTGCCCAAACTGACTGAATAACTGCTGTATGGACCATAATAATCTCAGGAAAAATATGACTCAAGAACAAGCTGACATAAATTGCATCATCCACCATGATGTGAAAAGTGTTCCATTTTATCCCAGCTAATCTCTACATGGAAATACTGGATACACAAGTGCATCAGATGGCAAATTATTGCTTGAAAGAAAAGGTCCATCATAAATTGACTAAACATTCTTAAAAATCTGTCACATATATATGGAGATTCAACATCAGTAATGATCGCATAGGACAGATCAAATGGAGACGAACGTGCCATACTACTAACCCAAATGATTGACATTTGAATGATTGGTGCACAGAGAGTAACACATTTGGTCAGATTGAATGCAAATTTGCCAGTACAGATTACTTACCATAAGGAATACACGTAGTAGTTAAATGGATCTAATCTCTACGAAGCACGTCCATGCTCTTCCTCCCGTACACAATCCTGTTGCACCATTGCTCGACCTGCACAACAACTGAGCGAAGCGCCCGCCGCCACCGCCGACGCGAACCCTAGCTGCGCCCGAGCCTACGGCGCACGCGCACGAGAGAGATAGAGAGAGGGGATCAGCCCATCGCAGGAGATAAACAAGGTTGGGGCGTTGGAATAGGGTCACCGCCTCGCCGGACTACACAGAACCGGAATCACGGTGAGTCGGCGACCTCACGGGCCGCCTGCAGAGGGTAGAAGAAGAGATGCAGTTAAAATGAAAGGTACAGAAATATTAGGAGTTAAATGAAAAATGTTCTGCGCGGGGGATGTAAATGCGAAGTACGGATTATATTTAGGGGTGTTTGCGTAAATAGATTGCATAACCGTTCCAGTTCCACATCTGGACCCTTCATTTCCACGCAAACGGACAAGATTCTTTGGTATCACGGTAGCACCCATGTTCTCCGTAACACTAGATATGTTCTCGCTAAATCCCATGGTCAGGTCATCAGAAGAGTTGACAGAGCAGGCACACACGAAATAAATTTTTTGAAAATAGGCAAATCTACTTCCGCAAAGGGAAGTGCAGTCATCACTGATAACTTTATTTCATAAACGGTTTAGAAAGAGCAAAAGGTAAACAAGCACATGGATCACCGGTACAAAGACACAGGATAGGATCCACATCTTATTGCAGCAACACGCCCAGCTGGTAGGCTGAGTATCATCATCGTCAATAAGCTCCATTTTAGATGAGGTGGTGCATCATGAGTTCATTTCTTGAAATTGATGGACTAGTAGCAATTATTAGCCTGTGAGAAATAAAGTGGTCATGATCAACTTATTCCATTCCACAAACAAGGTGAGGAGTAAGGAGACGAATGAACTACCTCGTTCCTCGAACCAAACACCCTTTACCTTAGCTGCCTCCTGCCGCATGTCAGCTCCCACGGTAACCTTCGGGCGGCCGCTCCTCTGATGGACGCAAGCCTCCGGTTCCTGTCCAGCCCAACCCTCAGTTGAAATCTTTCTACTTAATTTGTGAACATCGCCAGCATATCTGCTGGCAACGGTGCTTTAATGCTTTTCTACCAGGGTCGGGTTGATTTTCTGTACACGTCAATAGTCGAATGAATGTCGTCTATGCTATATATGGTCAGCTAGTAGTCTTGTGTTTCTCTCTTTGAAACCACTCGGAAATTTGCCAGACCGTATATTCTTGTGGCAGATCGGTGTCTTCTTCTTGTTTTACCCGGAAGAGATGTGCCAGTCCAAAGCTGAATGCTGTAGGGCGGCAATCACTTCGTGGCACCACTTTGGTGTCTACGACCTAGCTCATCCCTATTCCACGCTACAATCCAAGAATTATGAGGCGTAAGTACGCAAGCATATAAGAGAACAACGATCCTTTGCTAAAGGCTGTAAAGATCTCGAGCAAGTTGCCAATCATGGCTGCTTCAGTGATGATGAAGTTGGCGTTGCTCATTCTGTCCATCACCTCGCATCAGGTTCTAGCGGCGCACCACCAGCATACCATCAACGTCCAGTCCTTGCTATCCAGCGAGATGTGCTCTTCGGCACCTGCGGCTCCAGGTTACATGTCAAAATAAATCTCTTTTCGTTTTAGCGGGATTACCAAACGATTAATTTGATTATTTCGTTCAGCTTGCATATTTATGAACAATTGTGTAGGATTTCTATATGTACAAAGTTTGTAAGCATAGTTTTCCTGAATATGCAGTAACCCAAGCATCTCTTCCTGGAGCTGCTGGAAGCACCCTCCAAATCGTCCGCCGCTTGTGCCTGCAAACCGGCAACAACAAGACGGTGTCTGACCACTACACCGCCATCCTGCACCGAGACCACCACCGTGTCCGGTCCATCCACCGCCACCTCGCCGGGTCCCAAAGCACAATTACCATTCCTGCTCGCCTGGGCCTTCCCTTCCACAGTCTGGAGTACGTCGTCACCATCGGCATCGGAACCCCGCCGCAGAACTTCACCGTCCTCTTCGACACCGGCAGCGACCTCACCTGGGTCCAGTGCGCGCCCTGCGGCGACTCCTGCCACGCCCAGGAAGAACCCCTGTTCGACCCGAAGAATTCCAACACGTACGCCAACATCCAGTGCGACGCGCCGGAGTGCCATATCCGCGGTGGCGGCGAACCAAACAGCTGCGGATCTGGGTTCACGTGCGCGTACACCGTTCAGTACGGCGACAACTCCCAGACTTTTGGTAATCTCGCGAAGGAAACCATCACTCTGTCGCCGCTGGCGCCGCCTGCCACCGGAGTCGTGTTCGGGTGCAGCGACAAGACCACCGGCCTACTCAGAGATGAGAGCGTCGCCGGCCTGCTCGGCCTAGGCCGCGGCGACTCGTCCATCCTCTCGCAGACACGGCGCACCAACGACGGCGGCGTCGTCTTCTCTTACTGCCTCCCGCCGCGAGGCAGCTCCGCCGGTTACCTCGTTATCGGCGACGACGCTCCGCAGCCGTCGAACCTGACGTTCACGCCTCTGAAGACCGACAACCCTCGCCTGAGCTCCGTGTACGCGGTGGACCTCTCCAGCATCTCCGTGAACGGCGCGGCCGTCCCTATACCGGCATCGGCGTTCTCCGAGGGGACGGTCATCGACTCCGGCACCGTGATCACGCACATGCCGCGCGCCGCGTACCTCCCGCTGCGCGACGAGTTCCGGCGCCACATGGGCGACTACACGATGCTGCCGGAGGGGTCGGTGGGAGCCCTGGACACTTGCTACGACGTGACGGGGCTCGACGTCGTGACGGCGCCACGGGTGGCGTTCGAGTTCGGTGGCGGCGCGAGGATGGACGTCGACGCGTCCGGGATACTATACGTTATAGGTGCCTTGGGAGAAGCGGTGGCGTGCTTGGCCTTTTTGCCCATGGATTCCGTGGGTCTCGTCATCATTGGTAACATGCAGCAGAGGGCGCACAAAGTTGTGTTCGATGTGGCCGGCGGGAGGGTTGGGTTCGGACCAGGTGGATGTAGTTGATGTGGTGGGTTGGTACAAAGCCTACTTTGAGACTAAATCAAAGCACAGACAGCCATGCATATGAGTTACTAGTACTCAATTTGAAGTGTGTAGAACTGCCGTTTCTTCACGGTTTGCCGAACACTATGTACCTAAGATCGATCATTGAGATAATCTAGTTAATGTGATGAGTAATTGGTAACGATGGTAGTTATTGATTGCCTTGCAAAATAAATGGTAGCTAGTTGATACTATCTCTGTCCTTAGACATGCTAATTAGTTTGAAAATTAACTAATTTGCTTATTCTAAACATTGTATATTTGGCGAACTAAGTGTAGCTCATAGTTCGAGTGCTCAACTCGGCACAAGTGCTAGCATTTTTCTGGATTTGTTCAACTCTTTCAGTGGTTTTGGTGTGAGCGTAGTATGTGGATGAGTTACGCTAATTGATGTTAAGGAATATTTATCTACTGCATGCTTTATATGTGATGATATATGCGTTTGTGACTTTAGAGCATTCTAGCTTACACTAATTAGCGAGGAAAACCAGTGAATCGATCACGTAACCAAACTCCTGAGCACACAAAGAGATGCCAAGAAGTGCCAACAAGAGGTAAACTCATTTCATACTGAATCTAACTTCAATTCATATAAGAACTTTCTACTAATCGTTGTACATTTCCTTTGATTCAGTTTATTCATAAAGAGGAGGATCCTGCTCTACATGGGTATAAACCTAAATGATCAGACCACAAGGACCAGGCCAACAAGTTACCAAGATTGGCATTGAAAGTTTGGACAAACGGTTCGGACATCTTGGCTGATAGTTCTGATGGTTATAAACACTACCAGAAATTGGAGATTTCGTGAGGGGAACAATTTTTTGTGAGAGTTAAAAACAAACTCTCATGAAATTAATATTTTTCATGAAGGTGATGTAAATCCCGCCACGAAAACTAATTTTCATGAGTGTGATTCACACACCGCTCCGAAAATTGTAATTTTCGTGATGGTGTTGGATAGCCCGCTATGAAATATACCCATTAACATGAGAGTTATTGTAAACTCATGAAAATTTTTGTGCACGCGCCACTGCTCGTCGTTTTGGTGGAAAAAGTTCGCGTTTGTGCCACAACCCGCGCTTTGTTCGGCGTTCGCGCCCAGGAAGGAAAAGGCCTGCGCGGCCGCACCATGATTTTTTTGGCCCAACATACAGCCCGAGACATCCCCCCAAAACCCTATCCTCCCTAGCACCGTCATCCACTCACCCGCGTCAGCTTGAGCCCAGAAAAAAAAAAATCACACCCTCACTGCCCATAGCCGTAGCACCCCCGCCGCCGGTGGCCTAGCCGGGAGCCACGCCGTCCACTCCGGCCGCCGCTGCCGCCCTAGGTGGGAGCCCCGCCAGTTCTCTTAGGCCGCCGCCACCCTAGCTCCATCCCCTACGCACCACCTCTCTTAGGCTGCCGCCGCCGCCCTAGGTCCATATTCAGGACACCGCCGGCTCTCAGGATGCCGCCGCTTCTCCAGACCTCTCCCTGCCGCCTCTCACCTAGGATCCAGCCGAGTTCTACCACCTCTCAGTCCGTCGGTGCCCTGGATCCAGCCGTCGTCCCTCAGACCAGCCTCCGTCAGAGCTTTGAGGAGGAGAAGGCAGCAGCAATGTCGAGCTAGGCTTGGAGGAGAACTCAACAGTGATGCCGAGCCGAGCTTGGAGGAGCAAGGTCCTGCCTTGCGCCGATCTGCGCTTCCTGCTTCCAATCGAGTGAGGTAATGAAGCTTCATCTTTCCCCCAAAATTTTCTATGTTGTGGTCTACCCATATGTGGATGCCTAATGCATGCCACATTGTGTTTTGCTTAGTGTTGCACTGAACTTAATCAGGAGTATATAAACTATGTTGTCTAGTGTCAATTTTGCAAGATCTGATACTGAATGCAACATTTGCCTCACATCTAAACTTAACTGATGCTATGCTGTGTTCATTATGAATTTTGCATTGATCCATATATACTGAGAATCAAGTTTTCTATTCTCGTACATAGAAAAAAGAATGGCAGAACATGAGTGGATGTACACTGGTTGATCTGGTAGACAGCCCCCCTCTAATGACTGGATAGACAACACCAACCGGTTTTTGGATCATGCCTTCTCTATGCCTAATCTAGTTGAAGGTGGCACCATTAAGTGTCCTTGTGCAGTATGTCACAAATGTGTTAGGCACAACAGGTTAACGATAGAGATGCACTTGTGTAGAGCTGGCTTTAAGGAAGACTACAGAATATGGACAACACATGGTGAGGGACTTGACAGTACCTATGTGGAAGGTGGACATGATGAGAATTTTGCTAAAAATGACCACATGGATGAAATCTTAGCCAGCTTAGTTGGTGAACATCCACCACTAACTGATGAGCAGTCACCAGCCTATGCTCGAGCTTTTTATAGGATGGTACAAAATGTTGATCAATTAGTACATGAGAATACATCACACTCATCCCTAATTAGTACATGAGAATACATCACACTCATCCCTATCTGGTATGGCACGCTTGCTAGCATTGAAAGCACAATATAACATGTCAATTGCACACTTTGAGGCAAACTTAGAATTAATCCATGAACTATTGCCTTCAAAATCTAAGTTGCCCAAGGACTTCTATCAGTCAAAGAAGCTATTTGAGGGTCTTGGTATGGCATATGTCAAAATTGATGTTTGTTATAATTATTGCATGCTTTACTACAAAGATAATCAAAGCAAAGACAAGTGTGATGTTTGTGGTCTGTCTCGCTATGAAGAAGGTAAGAGCCGAGTGCCACATAAAGTGTTGTGGTACCTTCATCAGATAGGCTGCAGAGGTTATATTTGCATAAGAATACGGCAAAGCTATTGCGGTCTCACAAGCCATGCACTTCTGGCAAAATGGTGCACCCTTGTGACGGAGAAGCATGGCAAAAGTTTGACAAAGACTTTCCAGACTTTGCTAGTGACCCTAGAAATGTGTGTCTTGCTTTTGCAACAGATGGTTTTACCCCCTTTGGTTTTATTGCAGCACCTTACTCTTGTTGGCTAGTGTTTGTTACCCCATTTAATTTTCCACCATGCACAATCATGAAATCAGAGTACATATTTCTTTCCCCTATGATCCCAGGTCCTGAACATCTTGGAAAGAAACTAGGCATTCTAATGCAACCTTTAGTTGATGAATTAGTGAGTTTGTGGGAAGGGGTAGACACTTGGGATGCTTCACTCAAGAAAACTTTTAAAATGCGAGCAGCCTATGTATGGTCAGTCCATGATTCCCTGCTTATGGCAACTTTGCTAGATGGAGCACACATGGTAGGCTTGCATGTCCAGTGTGCTTAAGTGATAGTAATGCATTTACACTTCGTCATGGTCACAAGGCTTGCTGGTTTGATTGCCATAGACGTTTCTTAACTATAGACCATGAATTCAGATTCCAAAATAATGCATTTCGTCAGGACACAGTGGTTCTTGATGAGGCTCCAAGGCTTTTAATAGGGGAGGAAATCTTTGCCCAAATGAGCAAATTCATAGATGACAAGAAAACTATGGTACATTGCACAATTGGACCCATGTTTTTGGCCTTTGGCAACTTCCATATTTTCAAAAATTGTTGCTGCCACAACATTGATGTGATGCACAATGAGAGAAATGTAGCTAAAGCTATATGGTATACTTGCTTTGATGTACCAGACAAGACTAAGGATAATGCCAAGGCAAGGAAAGATTTAGCTGATATTTGCAATCGTCCTTCACAACATTTGAAGTTAAAGGCAAATGGGAAGTGGGACAAGCCACAAGCTACATTTTGCATTAGTAAGGATGAAAAGCCAAAAATTCTTAAATGGTTTTGAGAACTTAAGTTTCGTGATGGCTACGCAGCCAATATTAGAAGAGGGGTTAACTTGTTACAAAAGAAGATCTTAGGCCTAAAGAGCCATGATTACCACATATTCATGGAGCGCTTACTCCCTGTTGCATTCTGTGGATTTCTTCCGAATAGCATATGGTTGTGTTTGGTGGAGCTTAGCTTTCTATATAGACAATTGTGTGCCAAAGAGTTGAGCAAGGATACCATATCTTCATTAGAGCAGCAAGTAGTTGTTCTTATTTGCAAACTGGAGAAGATATTTTCTCCTGGTTTCTTCAATCCTATGCAACATCTAATAATCAATCTTCCTTGTGAGGCTCGACTATGAGGGCTTGTGCAATCCCGTTGGAATTATCCATATGAGAGGTAAAAAAACATAACTTGCTGTACTAAGTCTTTAGCAAAAATAACCTTCTCTTAATGCTTTCTTCGGTTCATGTAGGAAAATCCAAAAACTTAAAGCCAAAGTACAAAATAAGGCACGTGTTGAGGGCTGCATTGTTGAGGCTCAATTAGTTGAGGAGGCAACAAAATTCCTCACTCTATTTTTTAGGTCCCAAGCTTGGTCAACTAGAAACAAGATTCCTCGCTATGATGACGGTGCTACTACCTTCAAAAGTTCATGAGACCTTGGACTTTTTCAAGTCCCTGGTCGTTACATGAGCCCTCGAGGTGTTCATGAGCTGCCAAAAGAGTTGTATGAGGCTGCTTTTTTATACATTTTGACAAACATGCCGAGGATGGATGAATTCTTCCAATACGTGCATGTTCAACCTTGAGTCCTAGTATATTTTGTATCTAGTTTGTTGACACTAGCTAACTTATTTTTGACCCCTTAAAAACAGCCGTGGGCAGCGTGGTCCTAACTTCTTTGATTGGTTCAGAGAAGAAGTAATACTGCTGAATACTCATAATTCATATTAATGCCATTTGTATACTCCTAAAACTAACACACTGTTACTATTGTTGACATGCAGTGCTTGCGGAATCCTACTATTGATAGTGCATTGCGTGAAATATCATTGGTTTTCGTAGAATGGTGACCAGCTATGGGGTTTACGATGTGAATGGGTATAGATTTTGTTCTGAAGAGTATGGGAGAACAAAACCCAGATTAACCACAGTTAATAGTGGAGTTTGTGTGTCCTGTACTGATGAAAATGACAACGAGTTGGAGTATTATGGTATTATTAAGGACATTGTAAAAATAAAATGGGAAGGGCATTTGCAGCTAGAGATGGTGTTGTTTGATTGTTGCTGGTTTGATCCCACACAAGATGGAACAAGGCATACTCCAAATTTAGGATTGGTGGACATCAAGCATTCTTCTAGACTTGCAGTGTTTGAGCCATTTGTCGCGGCGAGTCAAGTTAAGCTAGTCTATTATTTGCCTTATGCATGCAATGACAAATCTGATCTAATGGATTGGTGGGTTGTATTATTGTGTCTCCACTAAACTATATTCCAACAAATGACACCAATGATGACTCAGATCCTCGTAATGAGCCAATAGAAGTATCATTCTATCAAGAGGATGGGCTGCTAGGCTCTCTTGTCATTGATTTAGGGGCTGAACTAGACAACATAGTACAACGTTGTATTCGATTTGGCGGCAGGGATGGTTGGTTTCGGAGCAAATGGAAGCAATTGAGGTCTTATTTGGCAGAGCTCCCAGAGCTGATTCTTTGCTGAATCTAGCTCTGCCAAATAGTTTTGTATGTGATTCTCTACTGATTCTATGAAGTGATTCTCTCACTACTAGAGAACTCGGTATTAGTACCAGTTCGTAGACTGCATATCTCCCGAAAATGCATCCAGGATTATTCCATCGAGATAAAAGGGGGGGTCTTTTATCACGGGTCCCTCAACCAGGATATAAGATCCTTCTTTAGTCCCGGTTTGTAAAACCAATCGGGACTAACGGGGTTGCCACGCTAGGCAGTGGACAGACCCCTTTAGTCCTGGTTGGTGTTACAAACCCGGACTAAAGGTCGCCTCTTTAGTCTCGGTTTGTAAAATAAACCGAGACTAAAGTGCGTGCGTACAACGCCATGCAGACGCCTCAATGGCACCTATAATTTCGTGCATATCTCACATACCCCTTTAGTTAACCTTTAGTAGTTGAGAACTTTTTTTATAATGAAATCAATCAAAGTAGTATTTAAATGAATCAAACAAGTATTTATACAAATACTATACAATTCTTAGCGTACTATATATATATATACAAATCTAATTAGCGTACATATTACATATATATACAAACTAAATCGAACTATATATATACCTACGATGATCTCCCCGTCGAGGTGCTGGGAGCGTCTAATTTTCGTCCATCGTAATGAAAGTCTCCTTGTGGATTTACCACCTCATCCACCAGAAATCCAATGAGACCTTCACATATTGCTGCTACTCTTTCCTTCTTCAAGAGTCCCAATTGAATATTCCACATCTGTAATTTGGATACATATATGTGAATTTTACATGAACAATTGTAGAAAATAAATAACTATTAATAGTTTTATTTTACATACTTTAAATTCGTGCTCTGTGGCCTTGATGGTCTTGGGTCCCAATAAATTGTGCATGTGCTCACAGACATAGTAGCCGCATAGATTATCATTCACAGGTTCCTGTCTTAAGCACTGTAGCGGGGAGAAACAATTAAGTTATTAAATATTCGTGCTATAGAATGTACAAAATGTGCAGACTTCATACGTACCAGGAAATCTGTTCTCCATGTAAGTTTTTCTTTGAATTGACCTGATCTGTCTGCCCTGATGAATTCTCTCCATGCTCTTCGGATTAAAATAATGAATGATATAATGTTAGGTGAAAATTTAGGAAACAAAATTTTGTATAGAGAGGTTCAGAATTCTTACATGTCTAGCGTGTGTTGCACGTCTTGGTACTCCTTCAGAGCTCTCCTCAACGAATCGAAGACAATGACGTGACTTCGATCAATGTTAATAATAATGAGGATCCAGTGGGAGATGTGTACGTAAATGTTCATATATATTAGAGGTAACTAACATTGATCAGGTAAGGAAAAAGGAAACGAATATAGACGGTATACACACGCTTACTTGAAGTTGTATGGAAGTAGTATGTGATCCTTTAATTTTTGTCTGTTTAAGGAATTGTATACTACCAGCAACGTTTTATCTGGAAAATCTCGTATCTGGGCTTGGTTCACTATGGATGGATCCATGAAGCCAATATGGAGGTACGCTTCATGTCGGCACGTCTGAATTAGCATCCTACATAAAATGGAAGACGAAGTTAATTAGTACGACGACGCATGCAAAAAAATGATATGCGCCAAAATTTACATGTACATATAAACAGACACTTACAGAGTCCAGGCGCTCATCAGAGAGATGTCTAGGGCACCATGATGGTACACTTCGTATATATCCTTGAATCATAGCCACAGGACTGCCTCGCCTTCGCTGTGAAAATCTATCGATTTTATCTCTCGTCGGTAGACAACTCCATGTACTATTGATGGAATTCGTACATCTTTGTTGATAGCTTCTTTAGTGAATCAGGACTAACCATAGGCTTGCCTAGCTCAAAGGTCCATTTCGTTTCACTTGGCGGTGCAACTGGCAGCTTGACTTTTTTCCTTTTTTTCTTCTCATCAACCTTTACTAATTCCTGTTCATAGTTCGATAGTAGTGGTTGACTCTTCTTGGCTTGTTCTTGCATCTTGATGAATTTATGTAATTCTCTTCAATCTACTGGCGGTGGCTCCATCTCCCTTGCTTTTCTTAATTCCCTCTATTCACTCAACCACTCACTAGCTTGCACTTGGATTTCGGTCCAGCGTTCCTCATGAGTTATTACCTCCCAGCGTTCCTCAGGAGTCACCTCAGGCTCCTTTGTTTTCTTCTTATGCTGTCTTAGCTAGGGAGGCGGTAGTCGCGACTTCTTAAATGGTGCTCTTAGTCCCGGCGAAGGTGATCGTGGAGGGGTGTTGTTGTCGTCATCGTCGCTCCAACCACCAGGATGTGGTGGAGATGAAGACCTTGATCGTGGAGTAGGTTGTGGTAGAGATGATGGTCTAGATGTTTGAGGAGAATGTCGCTGCTGTGGATTTGCGGAGAGTGGTCTTGAGCTCTGAGGAGGTGCCTCCACGTCGGGGATGATGATGTAGCGTTTGCGCCATAGAATGACCCCGTGAACCACTTCTCCTAGTGTTGTTGACCCGTCGTCTGCTGGGAAGTCGAGCTCTAGGCCTTCAAATTGGCTATCAGGGATTCTCTCTACGCCAACACTGGCATAGCTAGGTGGAATCTCCATGCCATGGCATGTATGATTTGGCAGGATTGGCAAGGCACTCCCGTACGCCACATGGATATATAAAAGAAATGAAGTTCTTAACCTTCAAATTGCCAAAGCACTCCTGAGGCTCCAGTGCATAAATATTATGTATATACACGTACCTTAATGCTGAGGTTGCCGATCGGTGTATGCAGCTCACATGTGGTGCATTGCGTGATGGCATCCACAAGGAATACGTACTCTTCCATGGGTAATCTTGGCGTATGTGGCTCAGGGAGCCCTGTGGACGCACAACTGCTCCCTAGGTGTTGAAAAGGGCTGGCAGCTGCGTCGGCCATTCGACTACCGCCTCCCTCCTGCATTCTTACTTCTACAGATTGCAGTTTGGATTCTATCGTACGCCGCCACCTCTCATCCTCTTGCTCCTTTCTTCGGTTCTAGCTTGTGTACATGTCCAATTCACCTCGGAATGAGAACTTCCACAGAACAAGCCCAAAGCCTCGGGTACGTCTTGGGTGTTTGGGATTCCCGAGGGCCATTGTGAGTTCATCATTCTCTCGGCACACCATCAACGTCCCATCCTTAACATCTTTAATAATCTTGTCAAGCTTTGTGTCCGCTTCATGTAACAAGTCGTCGAAGACCAGCATCCCATCATCTGGGTTTATCTCACCTCCATGAGCGTAATACCAATTTTTTGATCGTTCGGGCTTCTGGTACGATGCCCCGCTCAATCAGGTCTTTTTCCATCTGATTCCATTTGGGAATTGCTTTGGCGTAACTACCTCGCCCTAGCTTATGATGGTACTCCTGTTGGAGGTATGCCCTAGAGGCAATCATAGAGATGATGATATTCCATTTGTATCCATGATTTGTATGTTGTGTTCATTGAATATCCATTGAAGGCTACTTGAATTGATTTGCAATTATGTGAATTGTATGTGAAACTCTTTACTTGTATGGTTATTCTAAAGTTGTCCCTAGTTGAAGTTCATGTGAGGATACACATGAATATTAGACTAGCACATGTATTAGTTGATGACTATGTTTCACAAGTCATGGACATGGAGATGTTGAACTAATAATGTGGACACATGTGGAGACATGTGCTAGGACTGACCCAACACGAGAAGTAGTTCTCTCTTTAAACAACATATACGCTTTGTCCTTAGACCTGAGATTGTCGCATTTATTCTAGATGTGGATCGACCTACTTAGGGGCTATCAAACGCTACGCCGTAACAGGGTAGTTATAAAGGTAGCTTTCGGGTTTGTCAAGAAGCATGCTATGAGACATGGTCAATCAAGATGGGATTTGCCCCTCTCTGATTGAGAGTGATATCTCTGGGCCCCTCGAGTGATCGGATCCGAAAATGCATGGCCATGCTACGTACGGTTAAGAGTTAACCTACAAAGGGATTCCAAATCACAGGATCGAGAAAGAGCGGTCGGCTTGAAGCTAGACCAAATATCGTGAGGCAAAGGGAATAGCATGTATATTATGTTGTGATGGTTCGTCTGATATGATCTTCGTGTGCGTATAGGAGTTGGCACGTCTTGCTAGAGGCCGCTACCGACTATTGGGCTGAGTAGGAGTACTCGGGCCATGTCTATACGTATCCGAACCCATAGGGTCACACACTTAAGGGGCTGGAAGCCCAATTCGGATCTGATCCGAGTTGGATTAGGTTTAGAAGTACTAATGGGCCTCGGATCCAGAGGCCCGTTAGGAACCTCTATAAATAGAGGGGTGGGGGTGCCCTAGGGTTTACACCTTTTTGGCGAAACACACCTGCCGCGCCTCCCACACCCTCGCCTGTTGCAACTCGCGGATCTAGCAGTCCGGCTTGCGACGCTTCCTCCCTGCACGTGTGGATACCTTGGAGGTGTTGCGCCTACAGCACTTGGACGAGCCGCCGACGAGCCACCGACGAGCCACGACGAGCCGACTACGAGCCGCGGCACCGGAGGCGATCTTGCTGCATGTGGACGAGCTGCTGAGGAGCTGCTGTACGTGATCGACTACGTACGACTACGTGATCGTCTTCACTGCATCGACGCATATCTACATCTTCCGCACCAGTAGTGCGTCGAGTGGTAATCCCGTGATCCTTATACGGCAGTTCTTCCTGGTTATACGAGGTAGAATTTTTGAATTGCGCTAGTGTAGCCTACCTCGTATCCCCACAACTCCTTCCCCCTAGCATTGCCTGTGTTCTGGGGGACCTTGTTCTTACTGTCTTCGGTGCTCTTGTATTGTACAAATACCTCCTAGCGGTCCTTACACTGTGGAGTTGGGCCCTTCTTAATGTAGGTGGTATCCAACATCTTCTTGAATGTCTGAAATTGTGTGGCCATCTTCTTCAGTGTCCGCACTTTCACATCATTTTCAATATATCCATTGGGAAATGTGAAATGTTTCTTGACTTCTTCCTACAGCATATTCTTTTCTATATCCTAGAGTGCGTATGGATTAGTCGTTTTGCCCTTCCATTCCCTTATGCTTATGGGCACGTTCTCTCTTACGATTGCCCCGATCTGACTTACGTACTGTGTTGCCACTTTTTCGGGAGCAACCGGCCTGCCCTCTTCTATGACTTCCGTGATGATAGCCTTTTTTGTTCCAGTCTTCACCTTGGAAGGACCTCAGGGCTTCGGACGACGGTTCGTCGATCCAGAGGGCTAACAGTTCAAGATTCATTAATTAATTAGTATATAGTAATAATGAATAAGATCATATATTATATAGAGAGAGGGTTAAAATATGATTTATACCTCGTAGGAACCTTCTGCTATGGTAACGTTTTGCTGGGGATCGGGCTCTTCATTGCCATCGGCAGACAGGTTGAGAAACATGTCTGCCTGGCTACCCTCTTCATCGCTGTAAGCTATGGGAAGGTTGGATCTACTATCACCAGCAATAATCCGCTCCATTAGATACCTTTTGGCCTCATCGTCTACCATCGATCTCAACTACTTTGTACATGAAATCATATATAGAACAACCATGAAAACAAATTCATTTCAACAATTTTTTTAGAAATATACAAAATATACTACATTTTTAAAATATACAAAATGTAATATACAAAATGTACTATGCAAAATGTAATATAAAAAATGTAACATACAAAATGTAATATACAAAATGTAATATGAAAATTTTACTTTGCAATATGTAACATACAAAATGTACTAAATTTCAACTAATTTCTAAGCATTTCAACAAAAATTTGTAAACATTTGTACCAAAGTTAGATTAATTTCTAAGCATTAATTAGAAGTATACAACTATATTCCACGAACAATTGCAATGATCCAAACGGGGTCTAAATGTATACAAAATTTATTTTGTATGTAATCTACCAAATTTCACAAATTAATTCGGGGGGACGGTCGGAGTTGGAGGGGGCGCGATGAGGACGCGCGGTGACGACGGGGGAGGTGGCCGGCTGATGTCGACGGGACAGCAGTCACGGCGATGAGGATGGCTACGACGATGGGGAGGAGGTGGTGCCAGCACGCGATGTGGGACACGCGCGGAGGTCGCGACGACGGACATGGATGCGCCGGCAGTGGCAACGGGGACGGAGGAGGAGGCCGGTGATGATTGCGGGCGAAGATGATGGCGGCGGTGATGGAGACGGAGGAGGCCAGTGAATAGGATGGACCGGCGGCGGCGACGGTGGAGGCCGACGACGGACGGGACGAGGACGACAAGTAAAAATTTCGCTAAGTGTTGGGTGCGGAAATCGAAAAGTCCCTTTTTATCTCGGGATAAATGGGGCCTTCTCCTATTTTCATCTCCCGACTGGTTTTTGGAATTTATTCGATTTATGTTTTCATTGGATTTCAGGAAGCAAAAATTAAGAAATTTATATATTTCAAAAATGGAAAAATATATTAAATTAGCAAGTTTGTTTACAATAAGTTTTAACTGGTCATAAATTCTATATTATTTCTTTTTGCTTCTATTTGGAAATTTACTCTATTTATGTTTTCACTGGATTTCAGGAAAATTTACATATTTCAAACATGCAAAAATATATTAAATTAGCAAGTTTGTTTACAATAAGTTTTAACTAGTCATAAATTCTATACTATTTCTTTTTGCTTCTATTTGGAAATTTATTTTGGCCGGGTTTCGCTGGATTTCATGAAGCAAAAATTAAAACTTTATATATTTCAAACATGAAAAAATATATTTAATTAGAAATTATATTTACAATAAGTTTGAATGACTCATTAATTCTACACTAGTTATGTTACCTTCTTAAATAATTATTTTACTGCATCACTATCATCTATCATTAATCCTAAAGGGCAAACAATCATTAATGCCTTATCGGACATACCATTTTTGGCCTTCCATTGCATAAATTCTAGTGTGGTACGTAGGTTTTATGGCCTCCTTGGTAATCTGGGTATAGCAATTTCATGTGATCATCTATCATGTGCTGCAACTTTGATGCTTCCTTCCGAGTTTCGCAATCTCTGTGTGCATCCCTAAGCACCTGACCGAGGTTATCAATATGGCCATCTTCTGCAAACTCATCTTCATCACCCTCACCCATTGTAGTATCTGCAAAAGCCTGGCCCATAGCGCAGTCCGAAATGTTGTCATCACCCTCCTCCTCTTCATCGTCTTCCATTACAAACCCCTCTTTCGCCGTGACGGGTCCAAACCAAATGGTTAGGCGTGAAACCGTATCTAAACAAGTGGCTGTGAATGGTCCCTAAGGAAGCCTTTGAATAGCACTTCTGGTTACTGCATTGGACGCATGGATTACAATAAAACTATCCATCACATTAGTAAAATTTTAGATAGAAATATACAAATTAAAATTTCAGAAGCAAACAACATGATACACTATGACAAACTCAAATATTACTAAAAGTTTACATAGAAATACGCAAATTTAAATTTGAGAGCAATAACAACATGATACAATATGACAAACCATCCACTAAGTACTATCTAGAAGGACTTCAAGCATCCTTGGAAAGCGAAGATGAAGGTTTCACTAATGCAGCCTTATTTTGTAGTTTATTTGTACCTCTTGCAATGGTAGTATTTATAAGTGGACCTGAAACACCCGGGATTGGCGGTGGAGCATAACGACCACCAAAAGGAGGTTCCTGACCTACAGCAACACATCTTCATGATATCTTTGCAAATAATGAAGCATTGCTTTCTCCCACGCACTCATTTTCTTCGGCTTATCGTGAGGGCTAACTATGGTTTTCCCCTTGCTGCGAGAGGAACGACGATCTCCCCCACCATCACCACTACATCCGGCATCAGAAACCATCTCTATGTACCACAAATTATTTAGCTCATATTTAATTTACAAATAACTAAACTTAAAAAATTCAATATTTCCCACATAATTTACTTATTATAAAAATGGCTAATTCCATACCTCTATCTGAAAAGTACAAAAGTACAAAATTACACCTACAATTTATATGGCTAATTTATAAATATTAAAAACACATTTACTCTAATCTTTCCCTATTACATAAAATTGAAATAATCTCAATTCTACCTCACATTTACTGTCCATTCTCCCTCACATTCAAACTATCCATCACATTGTAGCTCAGAAACATGTATAAATACAAATCCTCTACATGCTTAACAACAAATAAACTCATTTTTCTCCCTCTCTAAAGTATAAAATAAAGCTTAACAACAATAAATGAACGTAGCATAAAGGAGCTAACCTTCACAACACTTTGGATGGGTGAAATCCCCAAGGAAATGAGGAAAAAAAATTTCAGCAGCACCTCTCCTAGGCTTGCTTCGGCGCCATGGAGAGGTTGAGCTTCTCTATCTTTGTGGAGTGGAGTGGCTCGGGCTAGAGGACTGGAGGAGAATGAAAGGCAATATAAGATTTTATCCCCGTTGGTAAATCTAACCGGGACAAAAGCGCTTTTGTCCCGGTTGGTCGTAACTTCCGGTTGGTAACGCCAACCGGGACAAAAGCTCCAACCTTTTGTCCCGGTTGGAATTACCAACCGGGAGTAAACCGGTTATCCCGGTTGGTAAATCCATTCGGGATAAAAGGTTGGATCATTTGTCCCAGTTGGTGGCTCCAATCGGGGGTAAAGAGTGGCGCCGTCGGTGCCTAGAAACTAGCCGTTTTAACCGAGACTAAAGGGTGGCCTGTAGTCCCAGTTGCAAAAAAAAGAACTGAGAGTAAAGGTGCGCCCTATTCCAACCTACCGTGGCGCACGCCCTTTTCTCCCGGGCCGAAATTAAACCGAGACTAAAGGGGGTAGGATCTAAAGTCAGTTCTCTAGTAGTATCTGATATGAACTAAAGAGGTTGGGAGCTGAAAAAAAGTAGCTTCTCCTGATTTTGTAAAATGATTCTCTGTCATAATTTTAAGAATTTATACTAGAGAATCACTTTCAATCATGAAATCTCTTCTCCCAGAGAATCTGCTCCCGTAGAGATCAGAATTAGATGGAGCTCTACCAAACAGACCGTGACTATCAGCCTAGTTGCTAGATCGAGACATGATAATTCCACGGAATGCATACAAAATTTCTGTATTTCACGATGGATTCAACTGTTGGTGGACCTATAGCACGTTGCCAACGCAAGTGATGCATGATTGGTTGAAGATGGTAATGAAAATACTGTATTCTAGGTGAAACGAAGTAGGAACTGATATAACGGAAGTAAATGTCTGTTTTTATATCTGCTTATCTATATTTTTATACAGAAGAGCACTGATAACTCTAGTCCAAATTAATGAGAATTTTAGAAGATTCATTTTAGACACCTGTTTGCAAATTTATAGATTTGTTTGAGTTCTGAGTATACCTTTACACAACGATCCCCTATGAAAGATTGATAGAGTAGATAATTCAGAACTCAGAAAAATGATGCAATACTATAGTAATAAAAAAAATTATGTTGTCTGGTTTTCTGTACACATTCGGATCTGACCATGACTGAACCAACATGTCAATCGTGGATAATAGGGTGCAGCGGGTTTAATTGCGATAGATTGAAAATTCTGACAAAAACGATGGGAAATTGTTTATTTTAAAATTCTTTAGGATCATTGTTTCTAACAACTAGTGAAAAATACTGATAAACAAGATGTTTATATTCATAGAATGTCGAGCAATCAATAAAGCTATTATTATATAAATGATATACTAAACAAAATTAGCTTTAACTTGTATAAAAAACCTGTTAATACATATCGATTGAAATAATTTATTGACACGTTAACAATCCTTCATTAGTAACTAACGGACTCGTACTAGCACTGGCTATATACATCGAGTTTTTAGTCATGAAAGATGTGAGCCATAGAACATGTATTCACACTCTAGCCGAGGTGTATCTTAGAATTTTTTAATCTCCTCAGATTGAGCAGCAACAACAAATTTCATGCTATCAAGCAACCTAGATTCCATGCGTGTACTATTTCTAACTTTTGCAAAGAAAAGTAGTAAGTGTTGATGCACAAGCAACTTTTTGTATCGAATTATCAATGGTGTCATTAAATCATCTTCAAATGTTATTAAACTCCATGGGTATTCTCTATTTTTACTAAAAGTGATCGAAGTATGATCTGAAGTCGCGAGGCAAGCATCCTGTAGGAAGATTGGTTGAAAAGAACTCACAACAAGGAACAAATTACCAACTCAATCTATAGAAAAATAAAACTACACAGTTTTATTTTTCTATAGATTGAGTTGGTAATTTGTTCCTTGTTGTGAGTTTTATTTTTCTATAGATTGAGTTGGTAATTTCTTTCTTGTTATGCCGGCTTTGACGAATAGTCTACGGCTGTATTGTCGTAGTTGGTCACTAGAAGAAGTGCTATGGCACTACAGCAGAGTCAGAGTTATTGAAAAAAGGAATTTTCATTATTACTTATAAGTGAAATAAAAATAACTAGCCTAGCATCACACAAACAGACCTCCCTTATTCCAATTGATGAAGTAAACTGCAATCCCAGTAGCCTCCGATCCGGAGACAGGAAAGCAACCGATGATACTGATTTCATTTTACTCTGAGCGATCGAGTAGCAATAAATGAACGTAGGTAATTCCCAAGAAGGAGGTCCTCTCATTATATACTCCTATAGTACAACAAGGTTAGAGTAAAGGTAACCACAAGAGCGTAACCACAACTGCTCATGATCTTTACAAACAAGGCAACTGTCCATGAGAATTTTCTCTATCACAACAGACAAGTGTTTGATATGTTACGGGGATGCATCTTGGCATCTTAAAAAAACTTATTTGCTACTTGGCATCGACAAACATGTTTTTACTGTCTATCTATCTTGTTTTCTTTTCCCTTTTCCTTTGTGAAACACAGTCCAAACGCAGGGGTTCCAATACACAAATATATATTCACCTTTATGAATACACGCATGTAGTCGCTACTTTTATTTATGAGCCCCTACGCCCATAATATTCAAATGACCAACTCACCCACTCTCATCCACTTCTCAGCATTGAAGGTAACTTCGAGAGACTTTATCGGCGGATCTTAAGATTGATGAAGTCACCACAGACGCCACATAGACAACAAACACCCATGCTAAGTTGAGATCCTGAACCTAGGTTTTCCTATTATTTTTATTCTTCTCAGGCAAAATATTCCATTGAAACCTTTCTTTCATTTTCGGAATATTAATGTTTCATTTATTTTGTAAGTAGTTATCAGATAATTTATAGTCTCCATTGTATCACCGTTCAATTTCTTTTGGTAGTTTGGTCCTTTGTGAAGCGTTTTTTAAAAAATCTAATGATCACATGGAACTGTTATTAATGGTATCGATTTCTTGTTGTTAACATTGCCTATGTTATGCATTCTTCCATGCCTTTTGACCTGAGACATTCACAGCTTTCTTACTTGGTGTTAATCCATTTGCTAGCAACATGTATTTGGTCATTAGTATTTGGCAACACAGGAAAACAGACCCTTTTCAATTTGTTTGTCTCATCCAAACTTGCTAATTTGCTTGTCATGTTTCACCAACACTTGAATACTTGATAGGCTAGAACCAACAAGAAGAAACATTACCTGCCATTTGGCGTCCAATTGTTTTTCCCATATTGAATGATATTGTGTAAGTTTCTTGTTGCAGCTATACAAGATTTTAAACACTAAAGAGACAGCCAAGCAAACACAAAAGAAGATGCCGTGTTGTTTTGGTGCAACCAATACTCTATATTAATGCTGAAGTTGCTGTGGTAATTCGAATCTGTGCGATCTCCTAGTGACTCCTGGGTTCAAATGGCTCTTGGCATAAGGTCCCTTCTGGTAACATTACTTCTGATATCTATTATCTGGGATTCTTCTGTTACAGGTAACGGGGGAGCAAATGTTTCAGTTAAGCTCAGCTCTTTGAATCCAGCAACAGCCTGCTTGACTGGTTTGGAATGCGCCATTAGCTTGATTCCTTCTTTTTTTCTTCAGTTTTGTTAAAGCTATGAATCGGTGCATTGACATATCATTCTTGCCTATTGCTTCCTAGGAACTTGGGGTACATGGTGGAGAAACCTATTTGAAGATTTTGTATGTTATTTTCTTAACTGGGGAAAATCATTTGGTTTTCAATCACAAGGTGCGTTTTGCATAGATTTGAAAAATACGACATAATGTTTGGCAAACAATGCAGTGAAAAATCATCTATTTTTTGATTCACCTGCTCTTTCTCCCGTATTTGGTCTTACAAGCTCAGAAGTTGAAAGTACTCCATCAACATGGACCATGCTCACCCCGTAGTCACCCATCAATGAATTACCACAGGGATGTCCTCCATAACGATCTATCACGTCTTCAGACCCTCCATCTAAGGTTTTCTGAGAACTCAAATGACACGGCACGAGGTTATATAAGTGGACTCGGCACCATCACATTAGACTTTATAGCCGTTGTTGGATATGGCACACCGACGCTACAGTCTACATTGACACATCCAGCGACCTCTCTTTGATAACATGTGGGGGAGCCTTACTGCAGAACAAGCAGGTACTCTCACCATGATGAGTGCTTCTATCCGTCAAATTCATCGTCGTTCAGAGAAACATCCAACTTCACAAATCGACTAGCTGAAGGTTTCAGTGACGATGGCTATTATGAGATGATAACCGCTTTTGAAAGAGGAATTTCTATGCGGAGAGGCTGTAACGGCTTCTTGTCAAATGAGATCCTCAAGCTGATGCCGTCAATTATGCTCAAGGATTTTATGTTTGGTTGCGGTTCACGGCCAGGGGATCGTGATTTGTTAGATCAAATTGTTGCGGTGATGAGTCTGGGTCGGGGAAGCCTATCAATTACATCACAAGGTTACAGGAGTATCAACAGCTCCTTCTCTTACTGCCTACCCTCGCTATATGGCAACGCTAGATTTTTGTTATTTGGAGCACAGCCGGAAGAATCTGGCTTAGTTCAATTCACGCCCATGCTGCATAATCCTACTGCCCCATCATATTATTTTGTTGATCTCATTGGACTGAGAGTAGGTCGAAAGATGTTACCAATACCAGCGAGTGTTTTCAAAGATGTAGGCACTATTCTCGACAGCGGCACAGTTGTAACCTACCTCCCAGAGGCTGCCTACCATGCCCTTCGTAGCGAATTCGATGCCTGGGTGAGAAGATATGCGGTCTCTGTTTCAGATTTTGCTAATCTGGAAACCTGTTATGGTTTTGGACATCACAATGGAGACAAACATACCAAAAGTGGCATTGCTTTTTGGCGATGGTGTGACACTGGAGCTTCCACTGACTGGGATCTTATATTACATCGGTTCCTCCAAGTACTGCTTGGCATTCGCTGCTACTAAGGAGAGTGGATAATTCTCTGTAATCGGGAATGTACAGCAGCGTTCGACTGAAGTCATCTATGATTTAGGGCGTGGAATGGTTGGCTTTGTAGCAGGGAGGTGCTGATCAACATGATCCATTTACTATACTATTTTGTGACAGTTGAATTTAAGATCCAAAGTATAATTCTAAACACATATGGTAATTAGTTAGGGCTTTGCTACGCTACTCCGAATAATTGTGGACCATCCATTTAGGCAAATTTGGATGGCTAATTATCTCTTAGGAGGTAATATATATATATATATAATATTTATTATATATTTTTAATTTTGAAGATAGGAAAAATTGGGCAAATATCTTCATATTAGATCTAACTTCCATGCATAATCTATTAGATGAAACAAATATGTAACATATGACAATCTATTAGTTGTGACAATGTGTTATATATTGGATGTAACATGTTGGCCCTGCGACGTAACGTGACATATTTGTTGTTTTTTCCTCTAACGACGTGACAGGGGTGTGTTGTGACTTTTTCCCTAACATGGCATGGGTGTGTTGTAATGTGTTTTGTTTTTCATATCGTGACATGGATGAATTTGATGTGATATTTCTCTAGCACGTATCTATCTGGTTTGATTTATTTTCGATAGGTGATGATTACAAGGATGTTAGCCATACTTGGTTTATTTTGTCCTGAACTTTGGCTGTAGGACGTTCGCCACACTGTTCTTGGCGTACTATTGCTCGTCCACTACGCCAGAGTCGTCCATAGGTCGTGTCTTTCAAAAAAAAAGTCTGCACAACTGATACAAATACCCAATCGATCCCCTTCCTTATTCTCATTTTGGCTGTTGAACATATGGCATGTAAATATGCAATCCCCTAGATTCTAGGAGATACTTTCTAGATTCCTTGGACTCCTCTTGTAGTCTTGTACGCGGTAGATCTTGCCCTTAGTTGAATGGAAAGGAAACAAACGTCATGGTGGTAATCACTGGCTGTTTCTTCTTTATAATTATTATTAATCATTTTTATCTCCCATAATCTTCAACGGTTCAGATTTATTTGAAGTTTTCCCTCCTAGCATCTTATGGTTTCATATGTCATCTCTCTATTCCATACACCAACCTTTGTCATCAATTTTTTTTTGCGAAGCTTTTGTTGTCAAATATATGTATGTACACCTAACTTTCATTACATGAATTTTATTTTCTTTTTGCAGGTGAGTATATGTATTTGCTTTTGAATTGGCAAATTATAGAAGGCTCAATATGCAAACCTAAAGGGAAATAATGTTGCAATCGGTTCAACCCAATCCTATACACGAATCAAGGGTGATATTATAATTATTACAGTCAGTAATTCTTTGTC
>NC_028453.1:14279208-14305988 GCF_000263155.2 Setaria italica
GGGGGGGGGGGGCGTGTTACAGGACTACCATACTGTTTATAGCCATTCAACTATCGCTGGTCTATCTTTCTCTCTAACGCTATGAAAGCAGGAGAGAGACCTGCTCTTTAATTTGAACCTCATCATCTAGAGCCTTATTGTGGGGGTTACTCCTTCGAAGACATTGGCATTTTGCGCATTTGAAATCTCCCATGATGCCTTTATAAAGATTTCGATAAGGAATGGGATGCGTGAGCGTTGTCTGGCCTCTGTGATACGTGCTTGGATGTCTTGCGACGCTGACCACGAGATGCCTAGTTTTTGCTAGCAGGAGATTGCAAAGGTGCAGTTGAAGAAATTATGACCAATGGACAATGGTCTCCTCTTGTCCTTGCGTGCATAACACGCAGTTGGCGTCAAGCTGCACATGGAAATTTCATCGGCTGAGCATAATTTTAGTGTTTAAACGATCTACCAAGCAAAGAACTTAAGCCGGAGAGTGCACTTTGATTTCCAAACCAATTTGTAAGTTCTTAGGTTTATAGCAAAGGATAATTGGGAATTGGACGGAAAGCACATTGTCAGACCAGAGATATTCCCAAAAGAGAATTGTGGAGCCATCCCCTAGGTGGCACCGAGCTATCCCTCAATATAGGATATTCAGTAGGAGTACGTCTTTCCACCAATAAGAGCCCACTTCTCTGGAGCCATGTGGGACTTTATGAGTGTAGTATTTGTGCTAGATCAGCTGCACCCATGGGATGTTCTTTTTGGAATAGAAATTGTTTAGGTGTTTCATCAATAAAGCATCATTCCATAGCCTTAGGTTGATTGCACCTGAGCCTCCCTTTTCTTTTGGTTTTAGCACCATAGGCCATGCGGCAAGATTTCCTCCCTTCTTATTAACATCGTTTCCTCTCAAAAACATTGCTTTCTAGCTCTGTCAATGTTCTCTATAACCCCAGAGGCAATTTAATAGTGCACATTGCATATGTTACTTCTGGTGTTATAATTGAGTTTTCCATTTGCATTCTGCCAGAATATGATAGAAGGGAGGAGCATGCTATCAATCATCGCTCTATTCCGATCGATGATTGGTGTTAAATCTTCCAGCTTAAGCTTGGTAGTTCCCATAGGTAGGTAACGTACTATATGCCCATTACATATATCGAATTACAAGTAACGGGCAACAACATTACCCATTACTAATGTTGTGACAACAGTGACCAGCTCAAAGTCATAGGTAGCGGACTTAACATGGATCATTATCTACAGTTGTTTGCCCACTACCTATGTATTCTATGCCCCTAGGTAGCAATCGCATTGCTTTCTCCCATGTAGTGCGAAATCAGGCATTAAAAAAAATGTTAGTGTCTCATGGACATTCTGGAGTTGCTGGATAATCTTTTTTTAAGGAAAACTATTGGGGAGTTGCCCACATCACTTTCTTTTCTATTAAATAAAGAGCACCAATATTTACAAGGAGACTGAGATACTTACAAAATAGACAAGGTAATACAAATTTAAGATACTCCGATGCCAATTGGACGAAGGCGGAAATAAGAAGCATAAGAAGGTCGTGAACCATCTAATTTTGATGCAGTGGACAAGATACATCGATTTAGAAGATGAGTACCGGGCATAGGGCATCCAATTAAGGTAAGGAAAGGGTCCATTTTATAATCCTCACATATAACTTTATCCGTATAACTTCCTCAACAAAATTTAGACTCGATTTACCTTCCACAACTATTTCATTTGGTCCAATCTACCTCCTAATGACACTTTTTTTTTCTCCACATATATGTTGAGATTTAGATTCAAGTTTTCCGAGTGGATAGAGAACATGATACCTTATATAGAGAAATATATTAATAATTTTTCACGGTTATTTTCATAGATTGTTAGAAATATTTAATATGAAATTGATACTAGGGATATAAAACTACATGGTAATCATAAAAATTGCTAATATATTCTCTAATAAAGGGCATCATGTTGTAAATAACGTCGCTAAATTTGAACTTGAAATTCATCCTGTACATGGAGAAACAAAAAAGATGAATCTCATTAGAAGGGTAGATTGGACAAGCGAGTAAATCGAGCCTAAGGAATTTGCCGAACAAAATTAATTGGTAAAAGTAGTAAAATAGATTTTTTCTCATAACGTATACTATCACCCTAACCAAATGGTGTACTACTAACAATTTCACAAACAAAGTCTTATGACACTCAAAATCACGCACATCAACTCTGAAAAGGAAACACGAGAAACTAAGATAACATACAGCCACGCAACACAAGTTCGCTAACAACCTATTAGCAAACCTGGCAAAGCACAATAACATGTAGGGATGCGCCAACGGCCGCTTTCTAGAATCAACGCAACCCGCAGCGGCTGGGGACAAACGCTACCTTGCCACCGCGCACGTCATACACGATCTCCTTCGTCCGCTGCACCTGCGATCCCAGCAAGTTCCAGGCGAAATTAGGATCGGGGGATGCGGCGAACGCCATGCACCCAAACGGGAAGGCGTCGTCGAGGTGCTCGCGGAAGAAGTACATGAACTGCCTGTCGTCGAGCTCCATGGTCTCCCCGTTGCCGAACCGGAACGTCATGTCCGGGAGCTCGATGTAGTTGATCCCGGTGAAGTTGTAGCACGTGTCGAGGTCGCTGAACGCCGGCGCTGGCTGGTACTTGGCCATCGCCGTCCGGAACTCGTCTCGGAGCGCCGTGTAGATCAGCGGGTTGAGGTACGTGAACTCCGCTTGCGTGTCGATCATGGTCCCATTGCCCCTGAACGTCGCCGGCGGGAACGGGAGGTCTTTTCCGTTGATGGCGATCGCGACGAGGTCGATGAAGTAGAAGTTTGGACCCCTGGGGTTGGTGACCAGCGGCACGTGCTTGACGCCGCCGTGGCCGGAGTAGTCGGACAGGGCGGGGGCGATGTTGAGGAAGCCCTGCGTGTCCTTGTTCGCCGGGAGGCAGTACGAGAACGCGGCCGAGCCGGGCGGTGAGGAGAGCAGCACGCGGGTCGCCAGCGAGTGGCGGCTCCGGCTGAGGTCGATGTTCCCGGCGGCCGCACCGTCGCTGAACAGGTTGTCGAGCTGCATACAGCCGACGGTGAAGTCCTCGAACGTGGCCGAGGGCGAGAGCGTGAGCGTGTCCGTCACCACGGTGCCGTTGCCGAAGACGAAAGTTGAGTTGTAGAACGTGAAGGTGCACGACGACCCGGAAGAGCACGACGCCTGCGTGCAGTCTGGCGACCCGCACGGCACGGTGCGGAAGGAGGAGGACCGGGAGGGGTCGAAGGCCTGGTCGCACGGCTCGACACCGGAGAAGCACGGCTTGCAGCGCAGGTTGGACATGCCGGTGACGTCGAAGTAGAGCGGGAGCTGCTGCGCTGGAGTGCCGTAACCGGCGAGCACTGTGTAGGAGAACACCCCGGGGAGGCCGCTGATGACGTTCTGCGTGGCGGGGACTGACAGGCCCGACGCTGGCGTGCCGGATGGGGCGGGAGCCGTGTCGGCGGCGGCTGCAGCTTGGACCTCGTTAAGGTAGCGCATTCGGAGTCCGTCGCGGTGGAGGATCTCATTGAGCCCTGCCTTGCCGTGCTTCCGGACGCCGCCGATGAGAGGAGAGCACGGGCTAAGCCGGTGAACCACCGGCAGCTTGTTGCCGTTGCTATGTCCTAGATCATCACGACAAGAGTTAGTTAACACGTGACAGGGTTGATTTGGCAACGTTCTGCATTGTACCTGAAGAGATGGAGGTGCAAGCTTTCAACGACCACGAGGCACCAGAGTCGTCATCAGTCGAACGCAGAAGCACGCGCCTTGACCCATTGGTCTGAGTAACGAGAAGGCACAGGAGCAGAAGGGCCAGAGGCATGGCTGAAGCCATAGCTGATCAGCAGCTAGATCAATGCCAATTAATCTGGTTATAGCGTTATTCGTGCTTGTCACTTGGCGTCAGATAAGTGAATCTATTCAAAACCAAGGACTTGCAGATATCTGCTGCAGAGAGTGTCCATATATACGTGCCACATTTGGCATTTTGTTCTTGTTGCATCTTTTTGTACTCCGCATTTTATAACCAACAGTTGATGTAAAATATCGACCCATGGCTGTATTTGAATTGGTCATCCGGATGTATGATCAATATTAGAAAACTAAGTATTGGTCCTAACTCTCAGTACCGGTTGGTTTTTGATCCGATACTAATGTGAGCATTAATACCAGGTCTAACGGTTAATACCAGGTCTAACGGCTAGATCCCCAGGAACCTGTGGCCCACTTTAGTACCGGTTGGGGGCTCCAACTAGTACTAAAGGTCACCCATTAGTACCGGGTGGAGCCTCCACCCGGTACTAATGTGCCTGAGGGCCTTTAGTACCGGGTGAAGCCTCCACCCGGTACTAAAAGGCTCTCTCCGACTCCTCATCTCTCCCACTTATCTCCTCACCCTATGTCTTATCCTTATCTCCCCATCCTCCTCTCCCCACCGGCCACGCACTATCTCTCCCCCACCGGCCACGCACTATCTCTCCTACCTGTCTCCTCCCTCTCCTCTCACTGCCGCCGCCTCTCGGGGTCGTGCCGGAGCCGCGCGCCGCCGCTCTCCACGCCCCTGGCCACGCTCCCCCAGCCTTTGAGCCGTTGGGTGCACGCTGCACGCCATCGCCTTCGGTGAGGATCCCCCACCAGGCTACCCGCGTGAGGGGCCGCTGCTGCTACCCCCGCCGGGGATAGGGCCGGGGCACCCGGAGGCCTGGAGGCGCGGAGGCCTAGAGGTGCGGCACTCAGAGGCCTCGAGGTGCGGCGGTCGCAGCCGGGTGCACGACAGCCTAGAGGCACGGCCACGGCAGCCTGTAGGCGTGGTGGCCGGGGCAGCCGGGAGGCGCGGCGATGGCAGCTTGGAGGCACGGCGGCCGGGAGGGACGGCGGCCAGGCATGATGCGGTGGTGGAACGGCATGCGACGAGCTAGAAAAAGGAAAATAAGAAAAGAAAGAAAAGAACAGAAAAGCAAATGAAAAAAGAAAAGGAAAATAAAAAGGCCTCGACCATGCGTGGTGCGGCAGGCAAAAAGGCTCCCTTTAGTACCGGTTATTTCGCCCGGTACTCAATGATTGTCCTTTAGTACCAATATAGCAATACCGGTTGCACAACCGATACTATAGGGGGTTTGGAACCAGTACTGAAGGTACATTCCCCAGCAGTGGATTCCCTACCTCCGTGCTGGGACAAACAAACCCCTTACAACTACTTGATTAAGAGGGATTGATAGATCGGGACATTATGTTTGTATTCAGTAGGGGTACAGCTATGGTGTGTTTGGTTGCTCGTACCATTTGGTTCATGTATGAAATGGTTCAAAATAATTGTGATTTTTTTTATTTGATTGGGTGAAAACCACATCTAGGATTAAGTTATCTCATTTAATATATTATTCTAATAATAGTAGTGAATCATATGGTACAAGTAAATTGGTTAAATCATATATCAAAATCATCCATACATGCATCATATATTGCATATAACCAAACATTCCGCTGGACTGCTGGAGTAACAGGAAATACATATATGCAAGCGTGTGGTTCCGTGCTTTCACTGGGTTGCTTTGCGGGCTTCAGCTGTGACGGGGCGGAAGAACAACATTGCCGGCTATGTGGTAATGACATTCTAGGCTAGGCCGGTCATTGTCCCGCTACAAACTTTAAATTATCTTGTATCTGTACTCAACATAGCATCACATAGATTAGATCGAAATGATGTGCTTCAAAGTAGGCACCGAACTCGACACACGTTGGAATGGGACGGCTCGCGCTGCCTTCGAAGTTCCAAGTTCCAATGCAACTGTGCAATCACTGGACTGAGACGCCGGCACAGAATGGATGGTACCGCTACATCGTCGGGACGTCCATTATTAACTGATAGGTGATGGATACGACTGTGTCACACTAAGCCAGGAAAGATTTGCGCCCGCGGGTAGAACAGGTGGCGGGTATCGCACCTCCCTGTAATGGATGCTTGCCAAACCATCTGTGCTGACGGATTAACAGTGACGTTAGCTATCCACCAGCACAGATGCTTTCTGTGCTGGTGGTGAGGTTACATCACCTGCCAGTACTGATAGTTTCTGTGCTGGCGGGTGCTTATGCCGTCGGTCAGGAAAATGTATTTTTCCATTCAATATATTATTTCCCATAAATTATTTATTATTTCTAATTTCTGCTAGTTTTTAGCCACCAAATTAAAATATGTACCTCCAACCACGTAACAACAAACTTGAATAATAAATAATTCACATTATTAAAAACTGCCTCGTACATAATATATAATTAACATTATTAAAATGCAACATTTGGAATAGAGCTGTTTTTTGCAACGTTAATATTAAAACTAGTACGCCCATCTATAAAGATTTGTGCACTCATCCATCATCAACACGCCAGCTTCATCAAAGAATGCTCCATCCTTATGACAAATCTCGCGTAGGATGAACCTCAACATATCCGTAGAAATGCTATCAATTTGTTTGTCTTTGATCTTGGTATAGTTACCGTGGATGGTAGGTATGTACAGGTAAACAGTAAATGAAGATTATGATGTATTACCATTAGGAAGTTAGCACATGTCAGTGTATAAGAGACTTACGTCTTTAGGGTTTGTCCGGTACCTCATTGTTTCTGATGAACTCGCACATGTAATATCCGGATAGCACAGAGCCGGAGGTTGCTTGTGGCACCGCAAAGAAATATAAAAATGATGAGATGTTATAATGACAAGTCTACACTATATTGAAAAAAGCAAATTTTTATGTTCTTACGTATTTATGATATATTATTTTCATAACTTTCGTCCTTCTTGGATTGTGGGGTCTGCCTTTTAGTATGTTAAGCTTGTACGCACTTTGAGGATATAAAGACAAGAGTTAGTAATACAAATTAGGTGCATAGGATGTCATCACTCCCAAGAAATGTCTTACTTTTGTATAGTGCCAATGAATTCCTTGTATCTATCTCTATCATAGCTGGCTGAGTCGAGGACCATTGCTTCTCCTAGCTTGGGATAACCATTGCTTCTCCTAGCTTAGGTAAAATTATGATGCAAATCCAATGGTCTCTGCATTATATTAAAATAATTTATATTAAAGATGACATTAAATAGCACCTAGTAATTAAAACTAGCTTACTCAGAACCATAATGAGCCATGATATAATCCTTGTTAGGCCTGTTTCACATCATACGAGCAATGTATACATACACTTTGTGCCTTTATTCCCTGTGGGCTTGATTTTTGATAGTCTCTTTCTCCACTTGTGTCTCTGCTGCATCTAATTGTGCTTTGATCATTTCCGTCATTTTGAGCATGTGCTCTGGCTCGCTTATTCGTGCTGGGTCAAGGTACACTACCTTGAACCTGCCTCGCATCAATTTTCCTCCCTCCATTACATCCTACAAAATAGGTTGCTTAGGAACTTGAAATAAAATACACATGTATTTAAAACTCGTGTTTGTGGTACATGTGGACTTACAAGCACCATATGGAAATGAGATTCACGTTGAGGCGTTATCGACGGTAAAGTCTATGCAAATCCTCAAAATCGATCACAATTTGGTATGAGAGAATGCCAAGAAAAACCTTAATTGGGACATGCGCGGTGATTTCTCGAATGCCTTACTTCATTGCATTCATGATCCATCCATGTAGCTTATTCAGTTCCCATGGGCGTAGGATCACCCCGATGCTGGAAGGGTTTAGCTAGATCACCAAAAAAAAGCATCCTATTGTTTCATCCTGCTCCAACCTCTGATTTTATTTCTTCCTCCCCTTTGCTTCGAATTCCACTTTGCCAAACACCCCACTTATCAAAGTAAAACATCACCAGGACCCACCTAGAGACCTACCAGAGGAAGGCTGTTGCGAAAGGCAGCAACCTGGGGTCGGCCAAACTAGGGGTTTCGCTGAACTCCCAGTGAGCCCGCACATGCCTACCTTCCACGTGTCGGGCGACCTTCCTCGGCTTGTACCTCATTGGATACAATCCAGTTGAGTAAGTATCCAAGTTTGTCTATACTGGTGAGTTCCTTGGTAAGGCTAGGCTCTTGTTATTATTCACTTGCGGGTTCTTTGTTCATTCTTGCGGTGGATGCTCTAGTAGAGGACTCCTGATACAGATGGATAATCCTGTACAATGCTAGAGTAGTAATTGTTAGCGTAGACTTGGTGTCTAGGCTAGAGGTTACCCTTATTTGCTTCATGCTCCACAGATTGGAATAAGGTAGGTAGTAGGTTGTGACCACCCTGTACATCCTTTGTAGTCCTCCACGTTCGGGTATAGAGTAGAGCTAAAGGCTGGAGGCACTTGGTAGACCAGGTGTGAACCGGTGTCCCGAAGTAGGTGTTTAGTAGCCAAGTTTATCCTTCCATGATCTCCATCCTTAGACAACCTCTCTACCCAGGCCATTCTCCATCTTGTTGTCTTTGGATTGAATTAGCTAGAAGACCTTTACACTACCATTCCTTGAGAAAATATGGTACCCTGAATACGCACGGGTGAAGTGCTACAACGGTATATCCGTGCGCCTGCGGATTTATTCATGAACGTTAAAAAATACCAACAGCTCCTCAAAACTCTTTGCAACATATTAGTTACTCAGAAGTAGTCAGAGATAATGCAATGAATCTCCCCTCAAACTTAGACAATGCTCGTCCTCGAGCAAGTAAAGGAAAAAAGATAAACAGCTGATGTAAGTACCAAAATTTTCAATCTTGTCAAAAAAATTATTTTATCCCTCTGGAGGGACTTCCACGCCATATTTCTGGGGCAACAGAGGGGAAAACACCATAGGCTGATCGGCTTGAGGGTGTCCAGGTTGATTGGCCTGGCCCCTTCTGGCCTCCGTTTCCTTCGCCTTTTATTACTGCACTGATGGTTACCTCCAAGTCTTGATTTTCTTGAAAATGCACTGAATAATCTTCTGAATCTTCGTCAAAATAATTTTCATACTCAAATTGGGTTGTGGTCAAGAGGTAGTCAAAAAAATGATATACTTGAGTTTAGGTTTGGATGCCTAGCGAGGTTTGAGAGATTTCCAGTGCAGAAATTCAGAATGCATGGATAGAAAGGCTAGCAATAAGAGGTTACACAAAAAAGAATGACCAGCTTCTAAGTCTCATATCACAGAAGTAAATCCTGAATCAATTCACCCAAAAATAAATCTTGCAATCTATGGTTCATCATGATATAAATATTTGGCTTTGGATACGTAGAGCAATTGCATGAAGTATTATTGACATGGTCAGTGTAATGATATTCAAAATAAAAGAGCCTTTGATCCAGTTAAAAGAGATAGCAATAAATAAATATATGGGTCCAAATTATCATAACCTCCACAAAAAGATAAGCTGGTGTTTATGGCAAATTTAGTTTATGTTATAGAGAGCATTAGTTCAATGGTGCAATAACCAAGTACAAAAGTTAAACAAAGCAGCAATGATCATCATCTTTCAACATGACAAGAACTTAAACAATCACAATTAATCACATATCATTAGGTTCATGTGATGCATTTTTATTTAAGCATGACATGGTGAAATAAACACACAAACTAAAAATTAAGAGAAAATAAAACAGAAAAAACTACGCACACCCAACACACATGCTGAAATAAATAAAGAGAAGAAAAAAAACTCAAACCACATGTGTGCATATTTATTCGGTTCCTTCGGTCTTCAATCCAGATCGTCCTGCGATGGCTCAAAATGTGGCTCCCCTTGCTGCTGCTCCTTGTAGAATCCATGCTCGTATTGCTCGTGCGCTCCACCTTGATACTAATTTGGATGCACAAGTCTCATCATGCTGAACTGATAAGTGATGCTTAGGTTCCCATCTTCAATCCTTTCGGCAGTTTGCTTCATAGTATTTGCATCCTGTAAATTTCTTTGCACATACGCTCCTATGGTGCACGCACTTCTCTATGGCTATGGTAGGTGGCTCAACTGACAAGATAGTGGATCATACGGTGGATGTCCCTAAAAAGGAGGTGGTATGTAACCATGAAAGGCATAGGGTGGCGTCGGTGGTGGATGTGCCGGTTGCTGAAATTCCGATCGTGGTTGATACGTCGGTTGCTAAAAATGTGGTGCAAATGGGCCTTGTGCCCATGCTTCTGCCGGTGCCTTTGGCCATTGCTCTTGCTGCCATCCTTCAGGAACTCCCTCGTAACTTTGTGCATTTGGGAACTCAATTTGCCAGTAGCTTGAGCTGGGTGGTGGTAATTGTACTTCTGGAGTTACTTGCGAGGATGAGCTTTCTTCAATTCTTTTCCTTCTTTTGTCTTTCTTTGCTGGGAATAATACTCCCTCTTCCAGTCACTTGGTTTTGCCCACATGATATATTCTAAATCTTCTATTGGCTAGTTTAAAATTGGTGACCCCAACTGTATAGCTGTTTTCTTCATCACCGCCGATCAAATGTGCATTCTTCATAGTCTTGGCATTGATGCTTCTAGGTTTTATAAACCAACCAGGGAGCCTTTCAAAATCTGGCTTTAAGCATGTTTCTATCATAGTGAGATAGAACCCTAACCCAACAACTCCAGTTCTAGATATAGCTTCAGCGAGCCATCTTTCGATCATCATGTAGGAGGGGTCAATGACTTGCTTCTTCACAAATACACAATAAAGCTAGTTCATTCCTGGATCAGTAATCTTTATCTCCTTCATCCTCCTTGATATACGATGGCACATCTAGAAAGGAAATATCTGTAGAATGGGGTTGCAAATATTTTTCCTTTGCCTATTATTCTCCTGGAAATTTTCTTCCAAAACTCCTTCAACTCTTCTTCTTCTACTTCTCCAAGTTCTGGGGCTTGTGGATTGAAACCCAGAACATCTATGATGCCACCATATGTGATAATCTTTTCTTCATGTCTTATCCTAAAGGATAAGCATGGAATTTGCTCGGTCTCTTCCTTGTTCCATCTCATGACTTATTTCATAGTCATGAACATCTCAACAACCACATCCTTTCGTACACTCATGGGACCGTTGAGAGCAAATTGCATCCAACAAATGTCGCTCAAAAGCTTGTAGATATTATTGTGGAACCCAATCTTCTAAGAAAATCATCATCAAAGCCGTGGTTGGCAACAAGTCTTCCTTCAATATTCTTAATTCTCTCTTATTCCTCGCTTTTTATTGTGAAGCTGAATATCGACTTCTTTTCGGTGTAGCCACTCTGAGAGCGAGTTGCTCTCCTTGAAGGTTGTGGTGTGGCTTCGGTAATTCCATGCGGTTCATGGAACCGCATGGAAGAGCTTCTAGTATTCATCCCACCAAGCAGCATTCGATCGCTGCGTGGTGCCTCCATGTCGATGTCACCACCTCTCGGTGACTCGCAAACCGAGTACCGTTGCGAAGCGCTGAACGTAGATGAAGCTTCGGGAGACGATCGTGACTTCTTTGACCTTCCAAAAAGCCTTCCGATGCTCTTCATTGCTGCACACTTCAAGGAAAAAACTTCACCGGGGTTTCTTGCTGAAAAAAAATGCACAAGAGCAAGGGCTAGCAAGAGGTGCTTGCTGAAATTTTTATTTGCTAGAATTTTTATGTGTGGATGGAGTTTTAGATTTTTCAGAGGGTAACCAGAGGTGTTCTTGGTGCTCTTGGTGGAAAATATGATGAACAAGGAGCTGAATGACATACCTAGCAAAGGGCACCACGAGGGGCTTAGAAAGGCCAAAGGCCGAGTGGCCTAGAGCACACCAGGCGTGTTTTTGCCTCCTCTAGCTCCCATCTTTCTTCACATGGCCACTTGCTCTTCATTGTACCCAAAATTCAGGTCTTCACATGAAGGACACAGCCAAAAGAATGTCCTCCACTCCTTTGTGTTGTCACTTTGCTCAAAATCATGCACCTACGTGTCATAGGCTTGTTGTTGTCTCAATTACTCTCAATGCCTTATCCTTTGAGCTGCAACAAACAAGCATGGCAGGCTACTCCTTGTTTCTTTACTTATGTGTGGTAGGTGAGTGTGCCTCCATAATGATTCTTGTGATCACAAATCAAGCCATTAGTGTTAATGAAGCTCATAAACCGTCCAAATCATGTTTAGATGCTTAATCCTCCTCTAATTTTGAAAATTAAAAATTAACTCAGAGCTAGCAATGAGTTCAAACATATTTTAGAGGAGTTTTGAAGCATAAAAAAATATTTTTAAATCGAAATGGTTTCCAACTACATTCATTTTGGTTGCACCAGAATCGTTCATTCTCATGAATTGAGATGAAGCAATTTCGATTTAAACCGCAGGGTAGTGGGTTTATATTCTAATTTTGGACAAAAGTGAGAGAGGAATTTTGAATGAAATAGATTAAAGATTATCGAGAAAAATTCTAATTCTAGGAAAACCGTCGAGTTTTTTCAAGTTTAAGTAAACCAAAATCCTAAGGTTACGCGAGTCCTAGCACGCGTCTAAATTTTACAAAGTAAGATCAACGCGGGCTCTACTCGTGTGTTTATCATGGAACAACTCGGGCTAATCATCATGGTAAAGATGAAAAGTCCGATAGGATCTGGATATTTGGTTCTGGTTTTCTAGGAAAAATCATATAAAACATGGGATGGCTCATGTCATTGATTTATGAAAAAGAGAGGAATAGAAAATGACTGAGCGAATAAAACTACAAAATTGTCTTGACCGAAGGTTCCACTTATTAAATGTTTACCAAGTATGATGAAGCAAAATATGCGACTCACTTGAAAATTCAAATGTCTTCAGGGTTGTTCTCCTAGTAGCTTATTCTTGACTCGATGATCGGGTTGCCTCCCGCCAAGCACTTCGTTTATAGTCTATAGCTAGAGTCTTCAATTCTACAGTTCAGACCAGCGCTCAGTGTCGGTGTTGTAGTCTTCAGCACCCACTTCTTTACCATCTTTGGCTTCGATGTAGGCACAAGCTTGGCTATCTTTTTGGTCTTTAGACGCTGGCATTATTCCTTTTTCTGGACGATAGCAATGTGGGCTGGCTTGTTTTCTTCTGCCTTCTTGTTCTTCTCCTCCTACTTGACATGATGGTGTGGTGGTATATATTTGCTAGAAATCATGTTGTATACCACAAAACGTGGGCAAAACTTGAATGTGCTCATAGTGCCATTAATATCGAACTAGATCTCCCCCTTCCTAACATCTATATTTGCTCTTGCGGTCTTCAGGAATGGCCTTCCCAGGATAAGTGAGGATTTAGCTCCTTCTCCCATCTTGAGTATCACGAAGTTCACAGGGACAAAGTGATTCCCAATTTTCACAGGTACATCTTCAGCAATGCCTTCAGGATAGCGAACGGTGTTGTCCGCCAACTCCAGGCACATAGCAGTTGGTTCCGGCTTCGGCAGGTGTAGCTTCTCGAACACAGCTTTAAGCATGACACTCACACTTGCGCCAAGATCATATAATGCCCTTTCAAACATCAACGCTCCAATTGAACACGGGATGGATGGACATCGTGGGTGTAACATCCTAAAATTTAAAACATTTAAAAATCAGGACCATCAATTATTTTTAAACAAACTTAGATTTAATAATTTTTCCCCCTTTCCGCCGCCCGCCAAGCTAACCTGAGAACCACACGCACCCACGCGCAGCTCCGTGAGCCCCCGCCGAGCCCTCTCTACTGCTGACCTTGTCCGAGAAGAAGCTCCCCCTTTGCCACCCGAGCCCCACTGCGGACAGCCACCTCCGGCCACCCTCCGCCCTCGATTCCTTCATCCCGCAGGCCCTAGGTGAGCTCCTTCCCGCGCTCGAGCCATCCTTTCCCCTTCTAGCACCGCCGCTCACCAGCGATTTCGCCGGAATCGCTGCTGGTGTGCGCAAGGACCACATTGTGAACCGTAGTTTCTTTCTAGGGTCCTCTGTGTAAGATTCTAGGACCTATCTATGAAGTTTTAAAACTTCCAGGACCCCATATGATAGAACTAGAAATATTGTATAGGATAAGTTCTTCTCTTTCTCTTGTAATATAGTTTTTATGGTAGTTTGCTTGTAAATTACAAATTGGAAGTTGTCTAAACTGTAGATGTACTTCCCATATGTAAGGTGCTTGTTGTAATGCTTATATAAGGAATAAATCTCCATGAGACTCTTTTTAGACTACCTACTCTTACCTACTCTTGAAACCCCATAACCCTAGTAGCAAAAAAGAATATACATGTATATGTGCGTATATGTATATATACACTAATAATATGAAAGCTAAAAAGCCAACCTTAGTAAATAAAAAATTTCAACTTAACTGCCATCGCACAAAAACATAAAGGAACCCCCCCCCCCAAGAAAGAAATGATCAAATCATCACACCAAGACCTTAAAAAGAGGGGCACCTTAATCAAGGTAGCGTTCTAAAAAAATGATAGTAATGAGACTATAAAAATAGGACCTAAAAATAAATAGGAAAATCTAATAAATCCAATATATATAGTTGGAAATCTCCAAGTAAATTTAGGACTAGGATCAAGAACTAAAACTAATTGTAGAAACCCCCAAAAGTCACTTAAGTGAAACACCATGAACTAAGAGTAAATTAGATAATAACAGAAAAGCATGCAAGCTTCTCGAAAGAAATATAGTTTAAAGCCCACCAAGGAAAGGACCACCTTGACCATTAGAGAGATCTCCAAATAAGGAAAACATAACTGCCATCATACTTTGGAAGGAATATCACACCTAAGAAGAATCATCATACGAAATTTTAAGAAATAACAAACCAAGTTTCGGTCATAGAAAAGCCCACCCCTTCCAAACTGACCCCAGAAGAAGGACCTCAAATAAATTTAAAATAATGGAATCCCCCAATAATCTAAGGATTTTAGGAATTTTGCTCTAAGAAAGCCTTAGGGTTTTACACTTCTACCCCGACCAAGAATATTAAAAGATAAGTTAAAAATCTTTAACTGGGGTAGTAAGCTGAATACCATAGGAACCACCAGAACCCAAGAACTTAAGGATTAAAACAAAATAAGAAAAAGATATTCACCCATTAAACACCTATAATTGACCAACTATATATATTAAAAAGACATATACAGAAAATTAAAGCCATTCTAGAAATATCCCTACATTAAGAACAAAGTTAGACTCACAAAAGATCATAGATAAATACTCTACCCATAAGCCCGAGGAAAGATTGAAAGATAAGATAAAGAAAAGAAAAGAACCCCAAAACACCTTTAGTGGGGTAGCACCCCATATAAAGAAGAAATAAAGATTATAGCCCAATATATTGAGTCCTGGAAGAAATACCCAGGAAATATAATAAAGTCAAAATTAAAGAGCACCAATATAAAGGAGAACCTTCAAAAGCCTAGGCCAAAAACAAAGACTACCTAACAACTAATAAATAATCCCTCTAGGGTAAGAAGTCGATGAGAAAAATTGAGGAACTTAAGGATAAAAATATATATAGAAATAAGGTTACCATACCGTACCTTCACGGCTAAGCAAGTGAACAACATAGCACCGCCCTTAAGGACAAAAGGCAAGATAAAACATAGGATGCATAAAGAACCAAAATACTAAAGACCAAAGGAAAGAAAAATAGGAAGAATAACACACTAATAATAATAATAATAGCCTTATAAAAATTTACTATCCTTAGAAATAAAGGAGAAATAGAAATAAATGATAAAAATCCAAAACAAGATGAATAGTACCCTACTCCTTTTCTTCTACCCTTGAATCTTGAGGACGAGATTCCCTTAAGATCTGTAACATCCCGAAATTTAAAACATTTAAAAATAACGACCTTCAAAAAAAATTCTAAACAAACTTAGATTTAATCTTCTTTTCCCCCTTTAATGCTAAATTTTTTTAGAATTTATTCATTTGTGCATGAGCTCCACATGATTGTGCATATGAGTGCTGAGTTTAGAATTAATTCAAATCTCATAAACTAACCCCAAATTTGAATCTAGTTCAAATTTGGAACTCTAACCCCATCAAAGTCTCTCTAAACAAACATTAAACCCTACTATTCCTAAACCAGGCCGGCAACTTCGTTTTCAGCCCAACCGGCCTTCCAGCCCATCCAACCACCGTCTCCACCTCTCCCCTCTCGTACGCACGCAAGTGGGTCGTAAGGCCTAGCATCCAGCCCAGCCAGCATACTCTGCGATGCTTGCATCGTCTTCCTCCTCGCTCTCTCTCCCTCACATGCTCGCCTGTCCCCGTCTGTCCCCCCTAGCACGCGACGCCGGCGCCTGGATGCGCCTCCCTGGCCACCTCCCTGTTCCGCGACGAGCGTGCCGCACTGCCACGGCCACACCTCGCCCACTCCCTCTATCAGAATTCTCTCCCCCTCCCTTAGAACCTCGGCCGCCCGCACCCGCACGCACAACACCCCGACCTTGCTACAGCAGCCGTCGCCCTAATCCCCTCACCCCGGCCATCTCCTTCCATTCTAAGCAGCACGCTGGAGCCGTCTCGCCACACCACTTCACCCCGAACCCTCACCCCACCCCAGAAACACCCCCCTTGCCCTCTTCACCTGCGCTAGAGCACCCTCACGGCGCCACACAGCCACCTACCATTAATGGCTAGCAAGCTCATGCGCCCACCTTCGGCCTTATCCGCGGGCCCGAGCCGCGCTACGAGCTTCTCCCAGGGATATAAATATCCCCCTCCTGGTACCTCCTCAACCCACACACCACCACCAATCCTCCCTCACCGGAAATAGGAAGAAAGCTCACCTCCTCCACCCGTTGTTGCGTCCTTTCCCCAAGTTCCGGGCTGGGTTGAAGCTGAGGAAGTCGTGAGCTTATAGCCATCCCTCCTAGCATAGCAGCAGCATGCTTTGGGCTGGTCCGCGTAAGACCCACTACCATCGCTCAATTCCACCACCACCGTACGCCATCGCCTTGCTCCGGCTATCGTGCCGCCCATAGAAGCACCACAGGTAGCCCCGTTATTGTGCCAAAACTCCCACTCGAGCTCCACCCCCTCTCTAGCTGCCCGTCCCCGCGGGATCATAGCGCCACCCGATTCCGGCGAACCGCCATTACTACTCCGGCCAGCCACCGGTCCAGAGAACTAGCCCATCTAATATGGCCGTGTCTACCCACACGATCTCACAAAGAAATCTAACCCCCACATCACCTCTAACTCACGTCACCCTCCTAAGCGCGTCGCCGCCGCTACTCCGGCAAGCTTCGCCAGCTGCCACCTTCCTTCCCTGGCTCCCAGATCTACCCCGACCGGCTGGCCGTTGGTTTCCCTTCCCCTATGGCACTAGTTGCCCCCGCACAGAGCCGGAGCTAGCCAGCGCAACCAGCTCCGACCAGGTCCCCTACTTGCGCCGCCACACTCTGGCACCCTAACGTGGTGTCCATGTGGCATCCTTACTAGTGGCAGACCCACACACTAGTTACACACACACGCCACACCGTGCGCCACCACAGCTACCCCCACCCCCATACACACGGTCCAGTGGGCTGCACTCACGTGCACACCATGGTCCACCGGCCCATTGTCCCGGTCCACAAAATAGTAGCACGCACGCAGTCCGTTTTGCATTTCTTAGCCGCAAAAATATCCAATAAATGCCTAAAATAACTAGAATATATTTTAAACATATTCATAAGTTCACCTCCCAAAGTCATGTCCTAAACCCCCAAAACTAAGGAGGCACTTAATAAACCTATAGAAATTCTATTTGCTCTACATAAGAAATCATGCCAAACATCTAAACCATTCCTACGAGCTTAGGAAATTCTTAGTACATACCCAAAACTAAGTGAGCTTTGGATTACTTTGATTGGTGATTGATTGCATGTATATTCTTCTGTTTATTAGTAAGTTAATCTCTCCTCACGAAGTTTGCGCTCCACAGCAGAGATAGTCATCCATATAAGGATTCGGTATCGCCGCTCGACAAGCAACGCAAGTCTTAACACCAACCCCTTGGTGGACCTCTTTACTTTGATGGAGGGTCCGGTTCCCACAATGCCTTAACAGTAGGCGACGACCTCTTTGGCGTGGCTCGCCAGATCACAGGTGGAACCTCACCAGCCTTAGCTGTTGTCTCCTCTATTTGAGTACTAGGCGCTGGGACTTCCTCTATAGTCAGCAGCCTTTGCTGCATGACTACTGTAGTCAGTTCTTCCGCCTTTGTCTCCACCTCGACTACCTGCGAATCAGTGATGCCAGAGTCAAAGTTGAGAGTAAAGCAAACAAGTTACGAGTACTTGATCCTCAGGATCTTTTCTTCCTTCAATGAAACTTACCGGAGGCAGGACTTCATCGGCTGATGAGTTCTTCACCACCCGTTTTATCGCGGCAGTGCGTACTTTCTTCGGGGGTGGCACCAATTCGACTTCCAGAATGTCCTTCGCTGCACGCTTGGACTGTTGGGATATGAGGTAGGCTACACTAGCGCAAATAAAAATTTCTACCGCGTAAAACAAGGAAGAACTGCCGTATAAGGATCATGGGATTACCACTCGACGCACTACTGGTGTGGAAGATGTAGATTTGCGTCGATGCAGCGAAGACGATCAACGTAGTCGTACGTAGTCGATCAACGCAGTCGTACGTAGTCGATCACGTCAACGTCCAGCAGCTCCTCAGCAGCTCGTCCACGTGCAGCAATATCGCCCTCGTGCCGCGGCTCGTCGGCGGCTCGTCCAACTGCTGCAGGCGCAACACCTCCAAGGTATCCGCACGTGCAGGGAGGAAGCGTCGCAAGCCGAACTGCTAGATTCACGACTTGCAACAGGCAAGGGCGTGGGAGGCGTGGCAGATGTGTTTTGCCAAAAGGTGTAAACCCTAGGGCACCCCCACCCCTCTATTTATAGAGGTTCCTAACGGGCCTCTCGGTCCGAGGCCCATTAGTACTTCTAAACCTAATCCAACTCGGATCACATCCAAATTGGGCTTCTAGCCCCTTAAGTGTGTGACCCTATGGGTTCGGATACGTATAGACATGGCCCGAGTACTCCTACTCGGCCCAATAGTCGGTAGCGGCCTCTAGCAAGATGTGCCAACTCCTATACGCACACGAAGATCATATTAGACGAACCATCACAACATAATATACATGCTATTCCCTTTACCTCACGATATTTGGTCTAGCTTCAAGCCGACCGCTCTTTCTCGATCCTGTGATTCGGAATCCCTTTGTAGGTTAACTCTTAACCGTACGTAGCATGGCCATGCATTTTTGGATCCAATCACTCGAGGGGCCCAGAGATATCACTCTCAATCAGAGAGGGGCAAATCCCATCTTGATTGACCATGTCTCATAGCATGCTTCTTGACAAACCTGAAAGCTACCTTTATAACTACCCTGTTACGGCGTAGCATTTGATAGCCCCCTAAGTAGGTCGATCCACATCTTGAATACATTCCACAATCTTAGGTCTAAGGACAAAGCGTATATGTTGTTTAAAGAGAGAACTACTTCTCGTGTTGGGTCAGTCCTAGCACATGTCTCCACATGTGTCCACATTATTAGTTCAACATCTCCATGTCCATGACTTGTGAAACATAGTCATCAACTAATACATGTGCTAGTTTAATATTCATGTGTGTCCTCACATGAACTCCGACTAGGGACAACTTTAGAATAACCATACAAGTAAAGAGTTTCACATACAATTCACATAATTGCAAATCAATTCAAGTAGCCTTTAATGGATATTCAATGAACACAATATACAAATCATGGATACAAATGGAATATCATCATCTCTATGATTTCCTCTAGGGCATACCTCCAACAGACATCCCAGAAGATGATCTCGCCTTGTCAGAAAGACGGGGCTGGACTACATACATCTTAGTACCCTCTAATTTAGAGCTACTAAAGGAGGACCAATCCAGCGAGTCCTCCTGCTCCTTCTCCTTTCTTTCCTCCTCCTTGATCACCCTCTATACCGCCACAAGGGACTGCATACGGGATGTGACGTCAGCTCTAGGTGGAGGAGGGTTAGAGACATACAAATTACGTTCATCCTACAAATAGAAAACTAGTCAGCAAAGTGACAGAGACCAAAATTAGTACTCGGGGGCTGTAGGTCACGGGTACTTACTTTCTTTGGCGGGTTAGCGGTGCAGTGCTCTCGCATTATCGCCAGGATGCCCTTGACACATTTGAAGAAGCCTTCAGACTCGCCATCACTTTGTCAGGAGACAACTCCTCCGACGTCATCTGTGACGGGTCATTAGGACCCGACTAGTCGTACCCTGATGTGCAATACAGCTGCAGAGGCTGGACACGCCTCTTCAGGAAGCTAAATACCACACTGATGCCGGTCAGGCCTTCTCTCTTGAGGGTGGCGACCTTCATAATTAAATCCGGCAACTAAAAACTATCAGCAGTACTCGACTCGTCTAGCTAGTGGTTGTTCCACACTGGACGGTGGTCAGTGACCTTGGGACGTCGGGGCTTGTGATTTTCGATGTAGAATCACCGATGCTTCCAACCAAAATGGGAGTCTATGAGTTCATACTCAATATACTGTCCCTTGCACTGCTCCCGAAGCTGGATCCCCGCCCCCTACCCCTGACGACTTTCGTATGGTCGGGGCTTAACTCTGAAGAACTTCCAGAACAACTGGAAGTGGGGCTGAATGCCTAGGAACGCCTCACAGAGGTGCACAAAGATTGCAATGTGCAAAATAGAATTGGTGTTGAGGTGGATTAACTCCAAGTTGTAGTACCTCAAAAGACCTCGGAAGAAGTCAGACGACGGTAGAGCCAGCCCACGCTCAACAAAATGCGTGAAGATGACTGTCGCGTTAGGGTAGCTCTCTAGAGGCTAGGGATTGTCGGCTGCTTCCCTCCAATTGATGAACTCCTCTTGGAGAAGATTAGCATCCACCAGTACTTGGATGTCCGCCTCTTTCAGGAAGGATTTCTTCCAGGCGTAGGCCTGATTCGGCGACGCTGTCTGATCGGTCTTCCCATACTTCAGTGCCAGCAGTTGGATCTCCTTCTCCTTCTTGGTGGCCTTGCGCTTCTTGGTCTCCACCGCCTTGCTTGAGGATTTCTTCTTAAGTGCCATTGCTCCGATAGTCTTCTGGTGCATAAGCTAGAGGGTAGACAATGGGGGATGGTGGCGTCGAGCTCGGGAATGGCAAGCGGCAATGCTAGGGCAAAAGTGCAGAAGATAAACGGGCGCAATGACTCAAGTAAAATGGAGGGTATAAGTCCCTCTATTATTTATAATTGTGGCACAGTTAATCGAGCGGCAAAAATTATGGAGAATATTTTGTTTTCAAAGCCCTCAGTTATTGCTAGAACGGTTTCTAATTTTTTTGGAAGAGATAAGATTTCTAAAGCCGAATGGTCACATTGACCAATGGTTGATCCTTATACCCAAACTAGTCGTGTAACGGCTCGGGAGCTGTGTGCCATGTACTCGTTGGACAAAAAGTTTTTTCTTCGGGTTTTAAGGGGAAAACGATGTGAAATTACAAGATTGACCCTCAGCCTGATTCTTCGATTCAACCTAAGGCTTGGGAGCTACTCCATATGAAGTACAATTTTTCATTGCACAATCATATAAAATTTAAGGTTGAAGATTCAAGACTAAGTTAAATGAGGCTTGAGCACCTTCTAGCCGCATGGCAGTACTCGAGAGCGCATTCGAAGACCCAATCCGATGGAGTGCTCAACGGAGCACCACAAACTAGTTGGAGACAACTACAAAAGTACTCGGGACTACAACATTTGACTAAAAAGTACTCGGGGGCTTGTCGGCCATACATCTATGGGTCCACCGGGAGGTATGGACAGTCCTACAATACGTGGCTGTACACCAAGACATGTCAGACATAGAGACTACAGTGCAGGATGGCATGGTCCACGTGGAGGACAAGGACTAGTCGAGGATTAGGAAACTACTCGTAGCAATTAGAGTAGGACTCTCTAGTCGAATCCGACTAGTACTCTTGTAAAACTATTGACCTATAACCCTACTCCCGGCAATATAAGGCGAGGTAGGGACCCCCTTCAAACAACTTCAATCAATACAATCCAACCAACACACAGGACGTAGGGTATTACGCAACATAAGCGGCTTGAAATTGTCGAAATCATGTGTTCGAGTTCACCTTCAAGTTCTTTGTCTTTGGTGAGCCCCACACATAAAACACTACCTCGGGTATCCCCTCCGTAGGTTGCCGGGTCTAAACACCGACAGGGGCTATAGGCGGAGGAGCGGTGGTGGATCTGGGGCGTGGTGCGGGCTCGATGCAGTGGCGGGTGTGAATGTGGAGCTTGAGTGCGCGGATGGCTAAATGGAGAAATGGTGGAGCTCGCACGACTAAGATGGAAGACAAGGAAGAGGTGGAGAAAGCGGGGTTAATGCCCGTAGCACGCGTGCATGCGCCTTCAAGAGGGAGGAGGTGCGGCACCTAAGAAGCTCAACTGCCATCACCTGGCAACAGGGGACGGAAAAGGGGGGCATATGGCCTACCCATCCTGTCACTCCTGCCACCTCAGTGCGGCGGGCTGACCGGGATCCCCGAGCGTGGGGAATCATGATAAATCATGAGACAACCCTTCGCCTTCAATTTCTCACGACAGTAGCCTAGGGTTTTCAGCTAGGCTCTGTCCTGGGCCTTAGTGGGCTGTCACGCATTTGGGCCTTATTTAAGCTCGGATTATTCCTATAATTTGAGCGAGAATACGAAGAGTCAAGTTATTAGATAGCCCATCCTCGACATTATTTGGGTATGATTCCTATTATTGAATTTCATCTAGCTCATGAGGATCTCTTCACGGGATGTGCCACACAAGGCCATATTGTCTTGATTCGTAAAAGCGAACTTGACATGCATTTTGTGCAGATTTCCCTTGGCAACGCAGTGCGCCTAGAGGCTAAATCTATGCTTGAGCCAGAGCTGGGTGTAGGCATTGCACTGAATCAATGATTCGAGGGATCCTTTCCCTGGAGGGATGATAGGTGTATAGGAAGTTCTTTTAAGAGCCTCAAATGGATTCTACAAATACACTTGAGTCTCGAGGGCTACACTGAATGGGTGCATCTTGAGATCAATTATAAGACTGGAGAAAACTCTCATCTCGAGACCCTTGGCTGGTTTCTTTGAATCCAGTCAAGGCTCGGGGGCTAGCAGGCATATGTTCATCTCTTTAGAGATGAACATGATATTTCTTAAAGGCTCGTTTCAATATCCTTGGCAAGCTTATTCTAAACTTCCCATGGCTCGGAGGCTAAGTGTACACACTTTGCCTTCAGCACGCGTGTGGGAAAATTCTTGTAAAGGAAATGTTGAGACTTTGAATCAAGACCCTTGGCAAGCTTATTCTAAACTTCCCAAGACTCGGGGGCTAAGTGTAAACACTTTTTCTCTCTCCTCGAACATGCACCAACCACGTTTCAGGCATAAACCACTTGGCTAATAGTTGAGAACCACTTGGACTTGATGAAAACCACTCGGCAATGAAGAAAATCACTCGGATAAAGGATCAGTCGAGGTTGTTGTTCAGTCAAGAAGCGCTCGGGGGCTACTGTGGGGGATATAACCCCCGGGTACCATTCGGATGGGCCTGGTCACCTCCTAACGGGGTACCACGGCCCGTGCAAGGGGCACTCGGGAAAGGCGTATAGATCAAGATGAAGGATCGGCATCAAGACATATAGTTATAGATAGGGATGATTATATATGTAAAGAGATAACTTGTAGTGAAAGGTAGTAGATTTCCTTGTAATCGATTAGGTTTAGATCGAATCGGATCTGTAACCCTGCCCCTGGACTATATAAGGGCGGCAGGGACCCCCTCAAAAACCCAAGCCATATTTGATACGCTATACGCTGAGAATACAACCCTGAGCACAGAACGTAGCGTATTACACCAATCTGGTGGCCTGAACTTGGTAAAGTCCTCTATATCCTTGTGTTCATCCATCTAGCTCTAGGTGCAGAGATCCCCTCCACACAATCTACCACCTTCATCTACCCTGTGGTGGACTAGCAGACTATTCCCCCGACAGGATCATCCACAAAATTTTTCAGTTTGTTGGAGAGGTAGCCGTCCATCTCTTGTTAGCGTTAGTGAAAGCAAACACATATATACAAGAACTAGATTGAACTTTTGATTGAGGTTGAACAAAAACAAAAAGATTAAAAAGAAAAGACTAAAAACTCAAGAACAAAAAGTTATATCTACATATGGTAGTTAAACTAGAACATGACTATTAGTTCCCCGACAACGGCACCAGAAAAGCTTGTTGACGGCTGTTAGGATGCTAATTTGTGAACTGCAAGCGCACGGATCAGTTGTAGCTCTTCGCTCAGAGTACTCCCCCAAGGTTTATCAATCCGTGGAACTTATAGCACAAGATCTATTGTTCGTATTAACTTAGTGTTGATGAGTGAGTCCGATTCAATCTACTAAGCATGTATAGATAGATAACAAATAGAGCCGAGGTAACCAATCTAGAGCAAACTAGACTATGCATATGTTGTAATTCTTAGCATGGATAGCAAAGAAACACAGATATGATCCTAGTAAAAAGCATCTTTAAATCTACACATCCGGTCCGGATCCCAAAACCCCCCACCTTACACAAGAAAGATCCTGTCACGATCACCCTCTATCAGCGCAAGCAGGTTAAGGGCCCGATCAAAAGAATAGGTTATACTCATCGGTAGATTAGATATGCAAATTCGCTCACCACGACCACAAGAACACCCTAAGCAATCTATCATTGATTCATAGATTGAAAAGCAAGCAAACCCTAAAGAGCATAAAACCAACAAAGGAGATACTTATATCACTAAAAATATGAACACATCTATTACTTCACCATGAATGATTGTACATCACAAGATCACCACTGGGATCATACCTTGATCTTGATGACTCCTAGCTCCAGAACTCCAGCATGATCTTCCTTGCAAGGTGATCACGCCGACAAGGACTCAGCTACACTAACCCCCGACAACTACACGGCCCTTGGCTTTTCGAAGAGGTGTCCCTCAAGCTCCTTATGCTTCTCTACTGCTTCACAGCAAGTACATCATCTTGGATAAGTGGCTCGGTGTATTTTCAGGGTATTTATAGTTTGGAGAGCGCGTGGAAAAAATTGGAAGGCGAGGGGGCAAAGGAAACCCCTGGTCCGATCGGCCAGGGTGGGTCCAAGACAATTGGCCTGAGCCTTTCCTTTGGCCCTCGTGTCCTGCTTTGTCCCCAAGTCTTCTTCGATGCTCTGGAGTCTTATTTTCACTTGCATATGAGGCGGCTCATCAATAGCTTCGGGATGAGATTGATCTTTGATAATTTTCCAAATCTTCGCTTGATCCTCTTTTATCCCGAATTAATTCTTGCCATATCCTCACAAACTTAGCCTTTAAGTCATCTTGGAGGATTCCTTGCCAAAAGCGAGCTAGAGAGGGGGCTAGGAGACCCGGGGCTGATTGGCCTGGCCCCTATAGGCCGATCGGCCGAGGCCCTTCCTGGGCCCGCTGGCCTTCGTCTTCGTGTTTTAAGCTTTATCTAAAAATATACCTTTAGGTCCAATTTTCTGCAAAAATAGAATATCCTCCAAAATATGTTGCACATGTGAAAATGACCAGTCTATTAGGTGTAATTAATAGTTTAGGTATTAAATCCATATCATTATTGAAGATAAACAGGAGTAAAAGTGTGTCAATAACTAACGTCAACACTATTGGAGCAGTGTCTTGCAGAAACATAAGTTATTGCAACAACTATGACCTTTAAAGGTATTGGCAGCTAATTTAAAGAGATTTACTCCTCTTCAAACTTGATTTTTCATTTTGCATCAATCACCTAAATTTGTACTAATTGAAGGTAGATTTAGATTATTTGGTGTCGGGGTTTGAGGTGGGAGATCTGATAAGGCTCACCGGATGACGGTGGAGGCGGGAGAAACGAGGAGGCGAGGGTGCCAGCAGAGCTGGGTGTGGGGGACACCGTGGCGGTTCGTGTCAGCAGCGGATGCGGTGAACTCTACTGGAGCCAGAAGGGAGGTTGGCTGGGGGTGGTGGTGGAGCTCGGGTTAGGATGAGCAAGAAATTAGAAAATGGCGTCGGTTCATTGGATGCGAGCGCATGGAGATGACAGGAGGAAGAAGATAATGAGCAGAGAGATGTGGTGGATCCAATCAGTTGATTTTTAATCGAATGGTTGTTGGAAGAAGTGACTGATGGCAGTACAAATCCTTAGTTGATTGAGAGCAAGATGGATCCTAATTTAAACTAGTCAAATCCTATTATTTTTCTTTGAACTTTGTATTTCTAGCGGTTTAACTTTTTCTTTGGAGCTTGACTCCAACTTGTTAACACACATAATCCACAAAAGAAAAAGTGCATACAACACATAATATATCTACCATCATGTCAGGCATATTTTTCTATAACACTACGGCAAAGTGGGAAGTTGCACCACCTGCTATCGATTGTTTGTCGAGTGCTTTGGCTTTAACACTCGGCAAAGGCCACGTATTTGCCGAGTGTCGGAGCCCTGACACTCGGCAAATAGCCTCTACTTTGCCGTGTGCCTCAAGGCTAGCACTCGGCAAACAGCCTCTACTTTGCTGAGTGCCAGATGGCAGACACTCGGCAAACTCGTGTACTTGCCAAGTGGAGAACAGATTGCGAGTGTGAGACAAGATTGAACAACACGGATGGTCTCTCTGCTGCCAAACAACAGTAGAGTCCTAATGATTCCCTAACGTACACATATGCACCTAGCTTGACATGTATCATTTTTAACTTTAGAAAAAGAACTATATGTGATTTTTGTTCCAAT
>NC_028453.1:14307992-14314835 GCF_000263155.2 Setaria italica
CCTCCATTGAACTAGACCTAGTTGCGACTTTCGTCAAACTGACGTCGTGACTTGAACTTGGATATATGGCATGTTTCGTGCATATGTGTGATCATGCTCGTGATGTTGATGAATGATGCTTGTTATGGTAGTTGTGAATTACGCATGTGATTGTTTATTACACTCGCCTGCGATGATGTGTATTGTGAATTGAGAGGGGTCCGTTATACGTGACCAATCGACAGCAGGTGGTGCAACTCCCCCACTTTGCTGACTGTTAAAGCCAAAACACTCGGCAAATAGGGGCTTTGCCGAGTGTAACACTCAGCAAAGTGGACAGTACCCCTTTTTTTACCCATTTTGTCACGTATAACGGACCCCTCTCAATTCACAATACACATCATCGCAGGCATTTGTAATAAACAATCACATGCATAATTCACAACCACCATAACAAGCATTATTCATAAACATCACAAGCATAATCCAACATAAGCACGAAACAATCCATAAATCCAAGTTCAAGTCACAACTTAGTTTCAACCAAGTTCACAACTAAGTCTAGTTCCATGGAGGCCAAGGAGACCACTACGACAAATGTTGATCTTCATTATTCGAAGCCGCCATTTGAATCTTCACATAGGATAGGACATTCTGAGCTAACATCTAAAGTTGTCAAAATTAAAGTATTCAATCTTAAGCACAATGTATCAAGTGACTCACAGGAGTAGTTGTGGGTGGCTGAGGCGGAGGAAACAGCATCGGCGGTGGCGGAGGCAAAGATTGACCCATGCTCGAAGCAAAATTCTGCATGTACTGGAAAATCTGGTCCATCCTCATCCGATTTTCTTCCTCCATCCTCCACCGCATCTCCTCCATCTGCGCCACCATCTCCTCTTGTTGCTTCCTTGCTGCTTCCACCTGGGCCTACAATATTTCATTGCAATGTTATAATTCAAAGCTAAAGTATAACAACGAATGAACGATGAATGGAAGAGAAAGAACCTAGAGAGCCTCCATCTGGACCTGTGCAGTGGTGGGTTGTGGGCGTATCACCGGGCTCAAGTCCGTGCTCCTTGCTCGAATCTGGGAGAGAGTGGGAGTAGAGGCCGTGTTGATTACGCCGTCGCCAATCCAATATCGGCCATGCTTCTTGCCTCTGCCCACCCTCATCACGATTTCTCCATCAATGTCCTCGGAGCTCGGATCGAAGTCTGGCCTATGAACCTCCCTAGCCATCGTTGTATACTCGGTGACGCGACTGTGTATGCTAGGATGGCTGTACGCCTCGGATGGGTCGTCTGGGTCGAAATCGATATCGGCCGTCGCCTTGCCCTTTTTGGAGAGGACCCATGCCTTGAGCTGGAAGCAAGGTTGGCCATCATGTGACGACGACTGCGGCAAAAAATACAAAATGATTAGGAATTATGTAGAATTGAACGTTAGAATAAAGAATTGAAGTCGCGTACCCATTTTTCTCTATATTCATCAAGGCTTAGGCTGCCTTGATGGTGTGGTGCAATCAGCATCTGCAAACGCCGCTGCCGGCAAGCAAGGTGGTTCTCCAACCACCCGGGCTCCAACTACACGTCCACCATCTTCTCCCAGCACCAGATATGCGCACACCACCACCACGGAGGCACCTACATCATCAAGTGTGTGACATATGAAAAAAGAAATTGAGCCTAAATCTTAAATAAAGTAAGTATCAACATTCTTTACTTACCCTCATGAATTGGTCCTTGGTCAGGTTCATTGTCCTGACCTCCTCTTTTCTAACCTTCATCCATCTATATTGAGCGTAGAATTCGATGATGGCCTGGATGCGCACCTCGTAATGCATGTCCTTCACGAGCTTCTTGGCGGCTAGATCAGAGACGGCCTTCGCCTTGGCCTCGAATCCCTCCTGGCATCTGTAGAAATCCTGCATATAGACACGATGTATACAGTTATTATTTCAAGAATGTCGAACGTAGGTGATGTATTGAGCAATTTAGTGTGAGGAGTACCTACCGACAGCTCGGCCTTCACCCGCTCCGCTATGTTGGGGAATCTCCTCTGTTGACAATCAGGGACGTCGGGGGCGGCGACGTAGTGGTCCCACATGTAGGCCGGCTGCTGCTGTCCGGCGTACATGACCAAGCTAGGAAAGTGAACCCTGCACAAAAGGCCAAGGATCCCGTTGGCCTTACGGTTGTGGTCACCCCCACTGAGCTTAATCCAACTCTTGCACAAGTGATTAATATAAATTATCAGTTTTTGTAACTTTCAACATAAGAACATTATTGAGAATATTTAAAGTTATTTACTTGGTCCCAATCGGTTTAATCAGCGGGCATAAATGCTCAGGTATCGGACGCTTCGGGAGGGATGAGGGACCTCGGAAGCATATCTTGGACTGGGCATCCCTTGCCTCCCCATTCCCCTCCTACTCGTGCAGCTCCTCCTCCTCTGCCTCCTCTTGCTCGTCGTCCCCAGAGGCGTGTGCGGAAGGTAGCTCCTCCTCCTCCTCCTCCTCCACCTCAGGTTCAGGCGACGGGGTCCTCGCCGCTTTACCCTTCCCTCGAGGCCTCTGGACCACCTCCTCCTCCTCCTCCTCAACCCTACGTCGAGGCCTGCCTCAACGCCTCCCTCGACCGCTCCCTGAACGTGACCCTAACCCTGAACCAGTCCCTGTAGTGGCCAGTCTCTTTCAAATCAACGTGAGCTTCCTCATACCTCCCACCATTGCTCAATGATCTGCAATTAAAAAGAGTAAACCAGTCAGCATAGATAAACAAAACATAATTAGAAAGATATGCAAATTATAAATAAATTATAAATAAATAAGTACGACTCATACATGTATTAGAAATAATCATCATGATCGGGATTAGCTGGATCTTAAGTCTCATCATCACTATCACGCGTGTCGATATAGTCAAGCCCGTGCTCCGAAGAAGGAATGTTGTCATCACTGTCATTACCTAACTGTAATTGTTGAAGTAATTCTAAGTCCTTCACATTCTGAACCTCGTCTCCAGTGTCCTCTTCAGCAACCCTTTTGTTGTCTACTTCCATTCCGATTGCTTCGGTTAAATCTATCACAAAACTCCCTTCGAGCCCATCTTCTTGGAATAACTCTCCTTCGTACGTGTTGGGGTCTATATTGTAATCTTCATTGTTTGGTACAGGTAGTTTACCATGTGGCGATACCTTGTACACAACATCCCAACCCTTAAGACGGCTGTCGGTTTGGCACGGGTATGAAAAATAATAAACTTGTGTGGCCTGTTGAGCCACAATATAGACATTGTCTCCTGTTAACATGGATGATTGTCGAATTTCGACTAGCCCAAGATTAGGGGGGGCCATCTCATGATAGATGGATCAAACCAATGGCATTTGAATATGACTGGATTAAGAGGTTTACAACCATGAAAAATTAGTTCATATATTTATTCAATTCTTCCGTAGTACTCGACCCCATCAGAGCCTGGCGTGAAAACTCCGGTATTTGTGGTTCTTCGATTGAGCCGACTTTGCTTGTGCCTTGTTGTGTGAAAACGATATCCGTTGATGTCAGAACTGGCAAACGACCTGACCCTATAGTCACAGCCATCGGCAACCTGTCTCAACTCGACATTCATAGACACATCGGTTCGGCCCTACAAGTTCAAGCAGGGCGGTTCGTCATATTAATCGTATGTACGAGAATTGACATTGAAATTGGAGTGTACCTTCTATTTGAACCAAGAAATGAAATTGGGCATTACATTTCCCGCACCCTCTTTGAGAAGAGTCTCAGCTTCGTGCGGGTATGGTTGCCTTGATTTATGCCAGAATTGACGATGAAATTGCCTGTAGCAACGAGAAATATGTAATTAGGCAAAAGAATGGTGACTAGTTCAAAACAAGTTTGTTGAGAACTTACATCATGTACGGCTCCACCTCAGATAGGTTGGTCAACACATACAGCATGATAGAGCGCCACTCTTCATGGTTCAAGGTCTTGCGGGTTGCACCACTTGCACTTCCGAGTTGCCCTCGAAAAATGCTAAGGCTCAATTCATCTTCACTGGCATTGTAACGAGGAGGTGGATTATGCACGCTAGGAAGGTTGTCAGCGTAGTATTTTGATGTGAAGTTTGACACCTCCTCCAGAATGTATGCCTCTGCAATGGATGCTTCAATTTTGCACTTATTCTTACATTTAGTTCGAAGAACCTTTTGACACCTCTCAATTGAATAGCACCAACGACCCTGCACAGGCCCCCCCATTCGTGCTTCATACGGGAGGTGTAGAATCATATGCTGTATTGGATTGAAGAAGCCTGGTGGAAAAATCTTCTCCAACTTACAGAGCAACACAGGCGCCATTGTTTCCATTTCTGCAACCACGGTACGAGATAACTCCTTTGCACAAAGCTGGCGGAAAAAATTGCTCAACTCCTCTAGCACCTGCCACACATGCTTAGGGACATAACCTCGAACCATCACCGGAAGTAGGCGCTCAAGCCATATATGGTAATCATGACTCTTGAGCCTGTTGATTCGCATAGTTGCTAAATTCACTCCCCTCTTCAAATTCGCTGCATAGTCATCAGGGAACATTAACGTTTGGAACCATTCTAGTACCTCCCTCCTTTGGGCCCTCGTCAGAACGAAATCAGCCTTAGGCTTCCTCCATGACTTGCCAGCTCTTGGAGGCGCCATGTTTAGCTTTGGTCTGTTGGACAACCTCGCTTGATCCACTCTAGCCTTAACGTTATCCTTTGTCTTGTCAGAAATGCCCATGATTGTACCAAAAATTGCCTCGGCAATATTCTTTTCCGTGTGCATTACATCAATGTTATGTGGAACAAGAAGGTCATCAAAATAGAGGAGGTTCCACAAGCACGACTTCTGCGTCCAAGCATGTTGCTCGCCATATCCTAAAAAAACACCTTCTTCATTATTGACCTCAAGAGCGTCTAACTAAGCACAAACTGCGGCCCCTGTCATCATCAGCGGTGCGGGGTCTGTAACTACGACATCTTTCATAAAGTTCTTGATGTCTCGTCTGAATGGATGGTCAGGAGGGAGCAATTGTCGATGTTTGTCGAACGAAGAATACTTGCCACCTTTTGACAACCAAATGAACTTCAAAGATGCTTTACATACTAAGCATAGGAACTTCCCGTGAACACACCATCCGCAGAAAATCCCATATGCCGGCAAGTCATGCAGGGAGTACTGGTACCAAACATGCATCTTGAAGTTTGTCTTTGTATCTCGGTCATGTGTCCATACCCCTTCCTCCCAAGCACAGAGCAAATCATCAATCAGAGGCTCCATGTACACACTCATATTATTCCCCGGGTGCTCTAGAATTATCAACGACAAGAATATATTATGTCGTTGAAAGAGGACGCCAGGGGGGAGATTCAGGGGAATAACAAAAATGGGCCAACAGGTGTATGGGGCGGCCGTCATTCCATAAGGATTGAAACCATCTGTTGCCAATGCAACGTGTACATTACGGGCCTCTAGAGCTTTCGCAGGATAAATTGCATCAAAGCTTTTCCAGGCTTCAGCATCAGATGGGTGTACCAGCTTCTTAGGATTATATCGATGTCCATTTTTGTGCCATGTCATCTGTTTCGCGGATTCTTCAGTCATGTAAAGCCGTTGGATCCTCGGTATGAAAGGAAGATATTGTAGAACCTTCACGGGAATTGCGAGCTGCTTCTTCTGACCTCACCAGAGTCTACCTCCAAAAACCTAGACGATTTGCACTTCACATAGTACTTTGCTTCCACATAATCTTTCCTAAACAAGATGCATCCCTTCGGGCAAGCATGTATATGCTCGTATGGCATCTTAAGTGCACGAAGGAGTTTCTGTGCCTCATACATGCTCTTTGGCAAGATGTGACCAACAGGGAGTAGGCTTCCAAAAACTATCAACATAATATCAAACGCGTCTCGACTCAAGCTAAACTGAGACTTCACAGTCATTAGGCGTACAATGGCATCTAGTTGAGAAACCTTGGTATGGCCGTGAAGGGGTTGTTGTGCCGCAGACACCATTTTGTAATTTTCCTTTGCGATAGCCTCTGGCTCCTCCTCCCTACGTGCTTCATCAAAGTGTGCTTCATGATAGTCATTTAACATGTCTCCCACCTCGGCATCATCATCATATTCCTCGATACGTTGTCTCAAGATCTCCTCTCTCCCACGATCAGATTCACCATGGTAGATCCACCTAGTGTAGTCTGACATAAATCCGTTCTTCACAAGATGTTTGCCCATGTCTAGCTTGGTTTGCCGACGCATGTTTCCACATTTGCTACACGGACACCAAGTCGATCTAGCTCCTTTGATACTTGCAAACGCCCATTCCAAGAAAGCATCTGTCTTGTCAATCCATTCATTGGTCAACGTATTCTGACTAGTGCGGCCCGTGTACATCCACTAACGATCCTCCATCCTCTAGCATATAAGCGAGTACTACAAAAATCACATTGCATCTACACGTTCCTATATTGTCTATTAGGTGAAGATAGGTCCTAATCCCACCTGAGGATGTGCAGGTGGGTTTAGTATCCATGGTCTACTCCGACCCGAGATAGGGAACGTGTAGATGCAATGTGATTATTTGTAGTACTCGCTTATATGCTAGAGGATGGAAGGATAAGTGGATGTACACGGGACTGCACTAGTCAGCATACGTTGATCGCCCAATGGATGGCTTGAAAAGACAGATGATTTTTGGAATGGGAGTTTGCAAGCATCAAGAAGACCATATCATCTTGATGTTCGTGTAGCTAATTGTGGCAACATGCGTCAGTCGGACAAAGCCAGCCACTGGGTCACCTTCCTCGTGGCAGCACGGAATTACGTA
>NC_028453.1:14314935-14346853 GCF_000263155.2 Setaria italica
TACCTTCGTCAGCGTATGGCGAGACGTTAGATTATAGTAACCCTATCTTTCTATTTGCTCCCTCTTATACGCATCAGTGTCAACTTCATGTAACCTGTTCGACTTTATGCCTTTAGGAACATACACATGATTGTTGATATAGCTCCACTTAAGTCAGCGGAAGGCCTAGATTATTCGAAATGTCCACTCTTTTTTGAGTTCTCTGTGGAGTTCTAGGAGGGTTGAGTATTCGTTTGCTAGTAGGACCTGAGATGGTCTTTTCTCAGCACCTCCCCGCTTTCCCCAGATACTTTCCTTGATGGGAGATTGTGTATCCGGAGAACAACAGGGAGGTGCTGCCAAAACTCTATCTCGGATCGGAATAGACCATGGATACTAAACCCACCTACACATCCTCAGGCTGTCCAAAAAATGTGGACAATTCGAAACAGATACGGCTATAGATATGCAAAGATGTGCATATTTCCAACCGTATCTCTTTCGAACGGGAGACGCCTAACTAGGTTACATGATATACGACCATCATACGAAAAGAGAGGTGTAGGATGCCTCACCTTGCTATCCTGCAAAGTGACGACTCGAGGACGGTAACGTAGGCTCTCTTGCAAAAAAAGAACATACTACTGTTAAGTTAAAATTTCGATAGCACCTCCCCTGCACGGGGAGGTTTTCCATAACCTGCATCAAATAAAATGGCTCAATGGCCGACAATCACATCTACAACAACACAACGGCATGATGGCCGACTCCACAACAAGCACTGATACTTAATGCAAACCTCCAAGTGACAAGTCAGTTATAAGCTACCCTGGGATTTCATTTTCATGTATGGCTGACTGATGGTGTATTAGAACAACTCGTTCAGACAATGCAGTTTAAGCATGATAACATTTCAAATACATCATTAGTTGCTGTTAGCACAAGTTGATGCAAGGAAACAACTACTGTGCACATTTTTGTCATGCGGCTATCACAAATTGAACCACTGGCAGCGTGGCTAGAGATGAATCAGACATGCATTTTCTATACCACATCACACAATTGGTGCGATTCTAATAACTCTGGTATTGCAGATAACAAATTTCAGAGCAGCAATCAACGCACCTTAGTGCCGGGGCCGAGGGCGCGACGCCAGGGGCCGGGGCGCTGCCGGTGGGGCGGGCGGAGGTCGGGGGCCGGCCGGGGGGGGGGCACGGGGGCTTGAGGGGGGCGGCCGGGCCGGCGTGGGGGCCGGCTGGGGGCGGCGTGGGCGGGCGGCGCGTGCGGCGCATGTGGGTGTGTGGGTGTGTGTGTGTCCGTGAGTTAAGGTGGGGTGTGTTGGAGGTATGCCCTAGAGGCAATCATAGAGATGATGATATTCCATTTGTATCCATGATTTGTATATTGTGTTCATTGAATATCCATTAAAGGCTACTTGAATTGATTTGCAATTATGTGAATTGTATGTGAAACTCTTTACTTGTATGGTTATTCTAAAGTTGTCCCTAGTCGGAGTTCATGTGAGGACACACATGAATATTAAACTAGCACATGTATTAGTTGATGACTATGTTTCACAAGTCATGGACATGGAGATGTTGAACTAATAATGTGGATACATGTGGAGACATGTGCTAGGACTGACCCAACACGAGAAGTAGTTCTCTCTTTAAACAACATATACGCTTTGTCCTTAGACCTAAGATTGTGGAATGTATTCAAGATGTGGATCGACCTACTTAGGGGCTATCAAACGCTACGCCGTAACAGGGTAGTTATAAAGGTAGCTTTCAGGTTTGTCAAGAAGCATGCTATGAGACATGGTCAATCAAGATGGGATTTGCCCCTCTCTGATTGAGAGTGATATTCTGGGCCCCTCGAGTGATCGGATCCGAAAATGCATGGCCATGCTACGTACGGTTAAGAGTTAACCTACAAAGGGATTCCGAATCACAGGATCAAGAAAGAGCGGTCGGCTTGAAGCTAGACCAAATATCGTGAGGCAAAGGGAATAACATGTATATTATGTTGTGATGGTTCGTCTGATATGATCTTCGTGTGCGTATAGGAGGTTGCACATCTTGCTAGAGGCCGCTACCGACTATTGAGCCGACTAGGAGTACTCGGGCCATGTCTATACGTATCCAAACCCATAGGGTCACACACTTAAGGGGCAAGAAGCCCAATTCGGATCTGATCCGAGTTGGATTAGGTTTAGAAGTACTAATGGGCCTCGGACCCAGAGGCCCGTTAGGAACCTCTATAAATAGAGGGGTGGAGGCGCCCTACGGTTAACACCTTTTGGCGAAATACATCTGCCGCGCCTCCCACGCCCTCGCCTGTTGCAACTCGGGGATCTAGCAGTCCGGCTTGCGACGCTTCCTCCCTGCACGTGTGGATACCTTGGAGGTGTTGCGCCTGCAGCACTTGGATGAGCCGCCGACGAGCCACGACGAGCCGACGACGAGCCGCGGCACGAGGGCGATCTTGCTGCACGTGGACGAGCTGCTGGACGTTGACGTGATCGACTACGTACGACTACGTTGATCGACTACGTACGACTACGTTGATCGTCTTAACTGCACCGACGCAAATCTACATCTTCCGCACCAGTAGTGCGTCGAGTGGTAATCCCGTGATCCTTATACGGCAGTTCTTCCTGGTTTTACGCGGTAGAAATTTTGATTTGCGCTAGTGTAGCCTACCTCGTATCCCAATAGGGTGGGCTGGATTAATCTCCAGGATTTGCCGAGTGCTACATCGCGGGCACTCGGCAAAGGCCTTTTTTAATTTTTTTCGAAGTTTCCAGGCTTTGCCGAGTGCTAGATCGGAAGCACTCGGCAAAGACCTTATTTATTTTTTTCAGATTTTCAAACGGTACCGTCACTGCGAAGTGAACCCACGGACTTGTTTGCCAAGTGTCCTAGTCTTGACACTCGGCAAACCACTTCTTTGCCGAGTGCCCCGTTAAGACACTCGGCAAAGTAGTGGTTATATTTCATGTGCAAATCACTTTTTTAGTAATTTAAAGTCTGTAAACTTTACAAAAACCGAGTGAAATTCACTAAACATTGCATATTTTATTTTTTACTAATATTATTCAATTATTTCATGGATTTATAGCTCATATTGAATTTATATCTATTAAATTTATATACTTGCAATTAATAAATAAAAATTATCAAATGGATCCGAAAAATTCCCAAAATTTGACATGAACCAATCTAAGTTGTCTATGGCCTATAAAAAAAATTTGAACTCAATGATAAATTCAAGTATCGATTCGACTCAAAATCTTACCGGATCCTTCCAACTTCTACGAATCCTCTCCGGAGATGCTTCGAATTCTAAGCATCAATGTCAAAATTTGTGCGAAACCTTCTCAATTTTTTACCACAGCCTCCGCATATGAAATCATAGCATCTTGGCAAATCTCGTGATTTTCAAACTTCGTTTATATTTTTGAGAATTAAAAAATCATTCGGCCACACGTTCGTAATCGTGTTTCCTTAACAAAATGTTCGAAATTTCTTTGCGTTTCCTGGATGAGACCTAAATTTGGACTCATTAACATGAATATGATTTTTCCACTCATATTATTCCATTATTCCAATCACTTGCAGTTCAAATTTGACTTAAATCAACAAATTACTCTAAATGAAATTAATTCATTAAATATAGCAAAAAGGTCAGTAAATAGTCCACCTTCTAACATGCAGTGCCAAATGTCATACGTGGGGAGTACAAAAAGTTTGGAGGGTGGAGGAGGGAAAAAATGTTTTAGTTTTGCCAAGTGTCGCAAAAAACACTCGGCAAATATTAAGTATTTGCCGAGTGTCGAGTTTAACACTCGGTAAATCTTCATCTTTGCCGAGTGTTGACGGGGGACACTCGGCAAACAACTAACGTCCGGCACACCCCCTAATGGACGCCGCACGTGCTGGTCACGTGCTTAAGGGTTGCCGAGTGTCTGTTTTTTGCCGAGTGTCGTCTGCGAGTTTGCCGAGTATTTTCTTTTTGACACTCGGCAAATAGTATTTTCGCCGAGTGTAAAATGTGTGCCGAGTGTTTTCACGGATACACTCAGCAAACACCGCCTTTGACGAGTGCCCGAGATAATGCACTCGACGAACATTTTACTCTCGGCAACTTTAGTGTTTGCCGTAGTGTAACACTACGATCTATGTTGCATCCACGTCAACTTTAACAATCTAGCCAGCTACTTCGCACGAGTTTCATGTCTAACCACGGATGCACCACAAGGTCCACAAGTTGTCACATTACATGTCGCATCCTGTAACCACCATAAAATTGTGGATATATGGAGCACAGGCAATCCTCAAGCACCGCAACATCACTCTGCAAGCCTCCATGCACTCTGGTGATAAATAACATGAGACCCAACGCCGCCGTGCAGACCCAAATGGCCGAAGAGCCCACCCACGACATGAAGCTCCTGGTGCCGAACGGCGGCGGCGGCGCGCAGAATAAGCCACCGCCGCCGCTGGTCGACAGGACCCTGAGCGGTGCCAGCGACATCATCAAGCTCCTGCCGACCGGAACGGTCATGGCATTTCACGCCCTGGCACCGTCCTTCAGCAACCACGGCTCGTGCGGGGCGGCCAGCCGGTACCTCACCCTCGCGCTCGTCGGCGCCTGCGCCGCCTCCTGCGTGCTGCTCTCCTTCACCGACAGCCTCGTCGGCCGCGACAGCCGGCTCTACTACGGCGTGGCCACGCCGCGGGGCTTCTACCCGTTCAACTTCGACGGCACCGGCGAGGAGAGGCGGCGCAAGTTCGGGGACCTGCCATGGATGAAGGTCAGACCGCTGGACTTCGTGCACGCGCTCGTCTCGGCAGTGATGTTCGTTGTCGTCGCGCTCGGCAACGCCGGCGTGCAGAGCTGCCTGTTCCCGGACGTCGGGGCGGACGTTAGGGAGGTGCTCATGAACCTGCCGGTGGGGCTAGGGTTCCTTTCCAGCATGGTGTTCATGATCTTCCCGACGACCCGGAAGAGCATCGGGTACACCGATTTGATGCCTCACAAACAGGAAGACGAGGGGAAAGGAAGCAAAAGTGCCCTAAGCATGTCGACTGTATGATGAAACAGACCCACAGTACTAGGGAAGGAAGCTGTGATTATTAATCGTCTCTGTATATTGCATATACATTCTCTATTTCGGTACATGTAGAGAAATATATTAATGTGTTAGACTAACTATAATGTACTCCCGTCACATATTACTATTGGAACGTTGTTTGTGCATTTGTAAACAGATAAGGCAATATTATCTATGTGATTCTATTATTCTAAGGAAACAACTAATCAACTCTATTTATTGACTGTCAGCATGCTATGATGCTATAGCAGCTATTTAATTTGAAGAGTTGTTTAGGGTGACCCGATCATATTTAGGGTGAGCTTATACGCTGATGACGCAGCTCTGTTCATCAGGCCAACAGCTGAAGACGCGGCAAGCCTCAGACAAATTCTATTTGCATTTGGAGATGCCACCGGGCTGAACACAAACATCCACAAGTCTGAACTCTTCCCGATTAGATGTGATGAGCTTGACTTACAGCCCATCATGATGGCTTAATTTCCAGGGCAAACATAGTCAATTTCCTTGTAAATAGTTAAATACCTTGAGCTACCACTACACCTTGGGAGGACAAGGCGTGCTGATGAACAGGAACTAATTGATAAGATTGGTGCTCGCTTACCAGGATGGAAAGGCAAGTTGCTGACACGGGCTAGAAGATTGGCATTGGTAAATGCAGTGTCGTCGATCCCAGTATACCTTCCTTCAGCCTCTCCAAATGGGCCATCAAACGCATTGACAGAATAAGAAAAAACTTTTTATGGTCAGGGAAGGAAGATGCACGAGCTGGGAAATGTTGGGTTCACTGGCGTCGTGTCTGCAGACCGAAATGGCTAGGAGGATTGGGCATCCTGGATTTGGCAGCTTTCAACAGATCACTGCGCCTACGATCGAATTGGTTCGAATGGGCAGACCACTCAGCCTTGGACAGGGCTTCCAATCAAACTTACACCAGTTGACCAGGAGCTATTTAGAACCTGCACCACCATAGCGATCGGCAATAGAAATACTACCAGTTTATGGAAGGACAAATGGCTAAATGGGCAGGCACCAAAAGAAATCGCTCCAGATTGCATCAAGCTGGCTTGGCGCAAAAACCAATCGGTGACCGTAGCTCTGACATCTAGGAACTGGATGCGTGGACTAAGACGCATAAACACAGATGCCGCACTCCGTCAATTTGTTCAACTGTGGGTACCATTGCAACAAGTTCAACTGACAGCTGCTGATGATACTGTCCAATGGACATTCTCTGGCTCAGGGAAATTTTCATCCAAATCTGCATATGAACTACAATTTCAGTGGGGCTATGCAGAAATCAAATGGGACTTGATCTGGCAAGCAAAGGCTGAGAACAAGTGCAAGTTTTTCACCTGGTTACTCCTACAACGCCGGTTGCCCACCAATGGTCGCATAATCAAAAGAGGTGGCCAAGCGGACCCGATCTGCTGCAAACTGTGCAAGACCACGGAAGAGAAGACATTGCATATGATTGCCAAGTGCAGTTATGCCAAACAGGTATGGCGAATAATGGCACAATGGAATAATTTCCAATTGCCAGCCCTGACCAACGTGCATCGCCTATTAAACTGGTGGGAGCTGATGATCTCGGCTGGGACTGCTTCAAGAGAAGATCAAATTCAAACCATGATCTACACTGCTTGGAACATTTGGAAGCAGCGTTGTCGCCGGGTGTTTGACAAGAAAGCACTGTCACCAACTGATCTTTCAGCGGTCATCAGGAATGACATTGCAATGTACAAACAAGCATTATTGTCGGATGGTTAATAGTACTGTAAACATTAGTCTGCTAGTTTTCTTCAGACCAATTGGTCCTTTCCTGTAAATCACATTGCTTTCTACTATAATGATTGGACAGAACACCTGCCACTAATTGCTGAAAAAAATTTTGAAGAGTTGTTCATATTGGTACTAGGTTATTAACCACACCTAGGACAACAAACCGTATGCTTGGAAATTGGTTAATGGGTATACAAAAGAAAAAAGATTTGATCTTAGTGCGAGTTGCAGCTCTTATCTGGATTATTTGGTGTACACTCAATGATATGGATTTTGTTTTTCATTCTAGTATTGTTTACTGGAGCTTATTGACAGCGATTTTGTTTCCTCGGTAGCGTGAGGACACGTGAGGAAAACCATCCATATGGCAAGGTGCCGGAGGTCCTTGTTTTGGATATTTTGCCAAGAACGGATGGAGAATGATAGACTTTATTTATGATTATTTTCTTTCGATGATGAGCCTTTTCTTTAATTTTGTGACCAGCTTGAAGTTGAGTATTCATGTAGCTTTATGGATATCTCAACCTTGTACCATGTCTCATATGTTTTGTAATTAGCAATTAGGTATTTCAAAAGATTTGAAAATGCTAGTCCTGCTACGAGCGGCACCAACATGATGGTCGCTTTCATTTTGCAGGAATGCTATGGTTTTTTATAAGGTAAATATCTCTTTTGTTACTTACTTATCTACATAGAGTCAGCACGGATGTATTTTCTGCATCTGGGCATTTAGCACCGACATAGATGAGTTAGCACGGATGAGGTGATGTCCCGATGGCTTCGTACCTGGGTTGTCCTACAGAAGTCAGGTTCATAGATTTTGGTTGTGGCGGCGTATATAGGAACATGAATGGTCGTCTAGTGAGGACTCATAGTCATTAGAGTACGTATGTGTTTGTCAAATATTTATTTGCATGTGTGCATTTCCTTTACTTAGAGGTAGGGAGTGTTTTTAAGGTGATTGTATCAACTCGATCGATGTACATTATTTTGATTTAAAATAAAAAACATCTTTTTATCCAAAAAATAGTTTTTTAAGATGTCTCTAGTGAACAGTTTGTCATAATTTTTGCTGTTGTGAATTAATCGCACTTTGCCTGACCAGTTTTTAACATACTTCAAATACCCATTTGACAAATCTTGGATCTACTTTTTTTTAATAAAGAAAATAGATCTGACCTCTGCAACCGCACACACTGAAGCTCTTTCATCATCCTCAGCTTAGAAGCTGAATACAAAAAATAGGGAAATAAGTATACATAGAGTATGAAAAATTCAAAAGCATAGTCTATTATTGCTTCTCCATCCGTTCTTGGCGAATATATCCAAAGAGACGATCTCTAGTGTTTTGCTTGCTGAACAGATGATTATGTCTTCATGCTGCAACAAAGATCAAAATTGCAGCCAATACCTGCATAAACAAATTAAAATATTTTTTCTCAAACACCAAATTGTTACGTGTACACCAAATAGCCCACATAAGAGCTGCCACTCCACACCAAAATCTTGGATCTACTACGTTGAGGAATTTAATTAATGATACATTTTACCTTTTACTTTTCTCCTCTGTTGACCACAACTTCGGCTGGTAGGTTAAGCAGGGCAGATGAACTGTGGAACAGATAGGATCTTATGGGTGATTTTTTTTTCTTTACTATAGATGATCTCGAACTAAAGAATTCTCTCTCGTACTATGAATTCTCTCTCGTACTTTTAGGACCTGTATCAATTTATAGGAGATGTTCTGCTTTGCGCTGACGCTAGCACAAATTTTGTTGTTCTTTTCTTAGTAGAAGGTATATAGTGATCCATTCGCCAATCGCCATGCATCCATCGTCTTTTTATGCAGAAGTCCACGCAATATCTTGGTAGAGAGGACAACATGACCGATAGATCACCAATGTAGGAGCCCTCTAGTGTACGCGAAACATCCAAATTTTGCAACTTGCAATGAAGAAATTTACATAGACGTTTTGTGGCTTATCTGTGCCGGCTTCTACCAATTGAACTTGCACGGTAAACTTCTCCAAGGCCGGGCGTTACCCCCAACTCAATCCCCGCTTCCGTCGGCACGAACGCAACGCCTCGGGCTGAACACGAACGCAACGCCTCGGGCTGAACGCGGAACCATGCAAACAAGGTTAGAACCGAACACAAAGCAGAGAAGAATAATCATTCAATATCCTTAGTGTTCAATCATCGTATACGAGAACGCTACAAGAACAATGCTGGTCATCCCTATATATACGGAAGGCTCATGCTTCCTGCCCTGCAACCACCACCAGCTTTCCTCTCACTGAGCTTTGGATCGGAGCAGAACTGGTAGTAGGCTGGTAGCAGCAATGGCTTCAGCCGTTCCATCAACCTTGCTCTTCTGCTTGGTGCTCCTTGTTTCACCCTACCTTGGCTGCTCCTACCACACCAGCTACACCCATGGCGGAATGCACTACGTTCTCCGTTCGAACCGAGACCACCGGCAACCGAAACAGACTCCAACCTGTTCCTCCGTGCATTCTGGTAAAGCGTCATAGCAATCCTTGTTATCGATTATTTGTGTAATAATCCATATTCTTGAGGAACACAAATGTTCTAGTTCTACTCAGAGATACTTGTATTCTGTAATGATGTCACATTATCCTTGTAGGACGGAGCAGCAGCGATGGGGTGCCTGTGCTGCACCGGCTGAGTCCATGCTCCCCTCTCGGCGCCGCACGGAGCCAGGAACAGACGTCCGTGGCCGACGTCTTCCACCGTGACGCCCTCCGCCTCTGCTCCCTGTTCGGCGAGGACAACCATGGCGACCCTGCACCCGGACCGTCAGCACCGGGCGGTGGCGTCTCCATCCCCAACAAAGGCGACCCGATCGAAACGTTGCCGGGGGTGTTCGAGTACCACGTCGTGGCTGGCTTCGGCACCCCGGTGCAGGAGTTCACCGTGGGGTTCGACACCCTCACCCCGGGCGCCACGCTGCTCAAGTGCACGCCGTGCGCCGCCGGCGGGGAGCCGTGTGACCCGGCTTTCGAGCCGTCGGCGTCGTCCTCCCTCGCCCAGGTCCCCTGCGGCTCGACGGACTGCCCGTTCCACGGCTGCTCCGGACCCAGCTGCACCCTCAGCGTCACCATCAACAACACCCTGCTGGGCAACGCGACCTTCGTAACTGACACGCTCACGCTGACGTCGACGACCACCGTGGAGAACTTCAGGTTCGCGTGCCTCGAGGCCGGCTTCAGGCCGAGTGATAACTCCACCGGCATCCTCGACCTCAGCCGGAACAGCCACTCGCTGGCGTCCCGCGCCCCTTCCTCTCCGGGCACGGTCGCCTTCTCCTACTGCCTGCCGTCGTCCCCAGGCACCGTGGGCTTCCTCTCCATCGGCGCCCCCAAGCCGGAACTCTCCGGCCGCAAGGCGATCTACACCCAGCTGCGGAGCAACCCGGACAACGGGAACTTGTACGTCGTGGAGCTCGTCGGGCTGGGCCTCGGCGGCCCGGACCTCTCAATTCCGCCGCCCGCCCTCGCTGGCGACACCATTCTCGATCTGCACACGACGTTCACCTACCTGAGGCCCGAGGTGTACGCGGCCCTCCGCGACAACTTCCGCAAATGGATGACGCAGTACCCCGCCGCGCCGTCGCTCGGTAGGCTCGACACGTGCTACAACTTCACCGGGTTAAACATTTTCATGGTGCCAGTGGTCACGCTCAAGCTCGACGGCGGGGCCGACGTCGACCTCTCCATGGATGAAATGATGTTCTTCCCCGACCCCGACAACCACTTCTCCATCGCGTGCCTCGCCTTCGCCGCGGCGCCGGCGAACGCGCGGGAGGCAGCAGTGATCGGAAACAGGGCGCAGTCGTCGATGGAGGTGGTGTACGACGTGAGCGGAGGGAGGGTTGGGTTCGTCCCGTACCGCTGCTAAGTGCTAAGTAAGGATCGCCACCACCCGTGTGCATGGTGGAGAAGACGGTAATGCTAGGGGTGTGTTTGTTCCCATTTCACATTTCCAGTCTGTAATAAGAAGCAGAAGAGTCACGAGTGATCTGCAAGGTGCGGAGCTATATATCCGTACGACCGAATAAGCAGCAAACCCAGCAATCATAAGCTGGTTGTCAGCTGCCACACCTTTAGCAAATTTAGCAGGAACCTCCGAATATCGGTTGTACCTTCTCTTTAATTTGTGATGCATGCGTGGGATACGTGGATGTGGTTTCTTGGTTTACTATAAAAAAAATTTGTGCGTTTCGTGTGTACCTCAGCTGATAAAGTACCTCACGATGGAACCTAGCAACCCGAGTTCAAGTTCTTGACTAAGCATGTACGGGTTCGAGTTCTTGACTAAGCATATACTTACATTCTCATGGATATATTAGAGGATTTAACCAGCGCTATTCCTTAAGGATAGGTGATGTGCCCATCCATAACGAGATGTTAGTGGTGACTTTGTTGCCGGCTCAGTCTTTTAGAGATGCTCATAGAAGTAGAGTTGCGTGCGTGTGTTCGTAGCACTACAAGAAAAACCTCCTCTACATAAGTTTTCTTTGCTACGTTTTTGAAATCATGTCTACATGTTAAGTGGTTCTAGTACTAGAAACGTTTGTTGACACGTTATCAAGAAAACGTATCTACATCTTCAGAGATTTCACTACTAGACACGGTTGTTGACACATTTAATCAAAACGTATCTAGAAAGTGCCTAACATGGTTCTTTAACACGTTTTAGAATGCAAAAAAAATTTCATCGAGGCCTAAAGCTAGACCTTACATTGGCTGGATCTCTCACATTAAAATGTAGATACAAAATCTTAGCCCATTAAAATAAAGTCTCAGCCCATTAAAATAACCCTACACATTAGTCTCTCACATTGTCTCTTGTGTAAACAAACTGCATGATCTCTCTCCCATCCTCCTCAACGTCACTGCCTGTTTCCAAGATCCGGAGAGGGGCACCGTCCGGCCGGTCCCCGACTCCCGCCCCCTACCACCGGAGCCCTTCCCTGCCGGCCTCCGGATTCCGCCCCCAGCACCTGGCCCCACCCCCGTGCGCGTCTTTGCCGCGTTCCCATCCTTCCTCACCTCCCCACCCAGCGAGCCCCTCTGCTTCCTCTCCGCCAACGCGCCGCTCCCGCCGCCACTCCTCCACGCCACGATGGTCCGGTCCCCGCGCCTCCTCGTCCAGTGCTTGCTCGCTGCCTGCCCGAGCTGCTCGCCTCGCCATCAGCCTCCCATTTCCTCGCGCTTAGCCATCAGCAGCGACACGCCATCCGACCCCTGCGGCCATGAGATCCATACCTAATTGGGAAGGCGATCAAAGCCCAGCTACAGCTCCGGTGAGATCTCCCACCGGAGCAGTGGATGAAGGTGGCGACAGGCCCATCCGTACTCCCGCGAGGTGGTGGTGCGGTGGTTGCCCCGCCCTCCCGTTTCCACCCAGACTCGGTGTCATCCCCACCTAGCCATGCGGATCCAAGGTGCCCTCGCCCCTGCGATGGCTCAGCGCGGATCCATGGCAGCCTCGTCCCCTCTCCATGCATGATAGCGCCCCTAGCGAGCTACAAGCCGCACCGTGGCAGATGACGGGCAGACTACGAGCGTGCCACCATAGTTGATGGGATTTGGGATGCCGACCTGGGCAGATCCTACATGGCACGATGATGGCTCCCTCCCTCCACGCGACATCTAGCCTAATCTTCCCCAAGCGTGGCTCGTCCGCCTCCATGAATGGAGCTCCAGGTTAGCTCCCGTCCCTGATGGAGTGTACAGATTCAAGATTTCTATTTTTTTTCCTACAAAATATCTGACAAGCAGCCTGTCCTTGACTTCTTGCCACCTATGGAATCCAATATTTATGCTTCGAGATTAGGGTGCAAGTTCAGCCAGGAGTTCTCAACTGGGAGCTCTCTAGTCACTCCATCATGGAGGTCAGCAACAAGAGCAGAAACGAGATGAAAGTGTCAGTAGTAGAGAATTGGCTTTCGATCCCGCCCCTTTTGTCCCGGTTTAAAGTTGGCCCGGGACAAAAGGGGGTGCACCACGGTAGGCAAAAATGGAGGGGAGATTTACTCCCGGTTGGTAATTGCAACTGGGACTAAAGGCCCCCCTTTAGTCCCGGTTGCAACGGCTAGTGGGGAGCTGTCGGTGGCGGGACCCTTTTATCCCGGTTGGAGGCTCCAACCGGGATAAAAGGTGAACCCCTCCCCCTCCAGTTGGAGGCACCAACCGGGATAAAAAGTTTAGTCCCGGTTGGTGCCTCCAACCGGGATAAAAGGGACACCCTTTTATCCGGGACTAAACTTCCAACCGGGACAAAAGGTGTTCCTTTTTGTCTCGGTTGGAGTTTTTAACCAGGATAAAAACTCATCCCCATTATATACGGCCAAGACAGAGGACTTTCTTCCTCCTCCAGCCCGAGCCAGTCCAGCACATTGACAGAGAGAGCTGAGCTTCAACTACTCTCCGGTGGTGCCGAAGCAAGCAAGGAAGGTGCTGCCCGAAGTTTTTTCCCTCATTTTCGTGGGAATTTCACTCGGTCAACACAAGTGTTGCGAAGGTTTGCTACTTCATCCTCGTGTTATGCTTTGATTTATGCTTTGGAGATGGAAAGATTATTTGCTAGAATGTGATGATGAAGTAGAAAAATGGAGAGGTATTTTGAGCTAGAATGTGAGGGAGATTGATGTGTCATATATAGTATGCATTATTGCAGTGGTTTAAAAATGATGCTACCTTGTCTAGACGGTTTATCTTATCAAATTCAATATGGTTTTTTAAATCCATACTTGTTGAACTTGCATACCGTGTTCATTTCTGCTACGATGTTCTCCGCCGAGAAGCAACGTATGTCAAGAAGGAGGTTCGATTCTACGAGAAAGAGTGGATACGGACATCGTGACCGTGTCCCCTTTTCCATAGCATCTAACCTCTTTCATGACAAAGTGCGGTGCCGCCCAGCTGAGGACATCCTCGCGAAATGATCACGGTCTTCAAGTTCAACAACTTCTGTAGTGGTAAGGAAAGAATTTTTGTACATAGATGACTTCTGCTACTTGTTGAACTTGTATATCGTGTTCACCTCGGTGAGGATGTTCTCCGCCGAGCAGCAACGTATGTCAAGAAGGAGGTTCGATTCTACGAGAAAGAGTGGAAATTCGAACATCGTGACCGTGTCCCCTTTTCCGTAGCATCTAACCTCTTTCATGACGAAGTGCGGTGCCGCCCAGTTGAGGACATCCTCGCGAGATGATCACGGTCTTCAAGTTGAACAACTTATGCAGTGTTAAGATAATAATTTTTGTACATAGATGGCTTCTGCTACTGGAGGAAGTGGTGATGGTGGGGGCGATTGTGGTTCCTATTATGACAAGGTTCCAATCATAGTTGGCCCTCAGCATAAGCCGAAGAAAAAGAGCGCATTGGAAAAAGCAATGCTTCGTTATTTGCAGCAACGTCATGAAGAAGCTGTTGCCGCGGGTCAGGAACCTCCTTTTGGTGGTCGTTATGCTCCACCCTCAGTCCCGGGTGTTTCACGTCCACTTAGTACTACCGTTTCAGGCGGCACAAATAAACCTAATGATGAGGTTGGGTCAGCGGAACATTCGTCTTCACCGTCCAAGGATGCTTAAAGTCCTCCTTGATAATAACCAGTGGATGGCTTGTTGTATTGTATCATGTTGTTTGGGACTTTAATTTAAATATGTGTATTTGGATCTTCATGTTGTTGTATTGTACCATGTTGTTTGGATCTTTAATCGATTATCACGCGTAATCCATTGTCAAGTGCAATCCATTTTCATGCGTCATACGATGCAGATGGACCGGCAATGGATGTATAATGCAGACAGGCGGAGCAAGGCGTTTATTGATAGCTTGCATTATTTTCTCGAAGTGGCAAAAGCGAACAAGCCAGAGAATGGGTTCGTATGTTGTCCATGCTTCCAATGCAATAACAGGAAGGAGTATTCAAAGGATTCCTGGGGGACTATTCACAACCACTTGTTTAAATACGGTTTCATGCCTAACTATTTGGTTTGGACCAAGCACGGTGAACTAGGGGTTGTAATGGAAGATGGCGAGGAGGAGGAGGAAGATGACACCATTCCGGACTGGGTTGCAGGCCAAGCTTTTGCAGATACTACAATGAGCGAGGCTGATGAAGATGAGTTTGCAGAAAATGGCCCTACTGATGACCTTGGTCAGGTGATACGAGATGCATATAGAGATTGCGAAACTGAGAAGGAAGCAGCAAAGTTGCAGCGCATGATAGATGATCACCAAAAATTGTTGTACCCAGGTTGCCAGTAGGGCCATAAAAAACTAGGTACGACACTAGAATTTGTGCAATGGAAGGCAAAAAATGGTGTGTCTGATAAGGCATTTCAGGGGATGTTGAACATTGTCAAGAAGATTCTCCCCGAGAATAATGAATTACCGTCCACAACATATGAAGCTAAACAGATTATTTGCCCTCTCGGATTGGATGTTCAGAAGATACACGCATGCTCTAATGACTGTATCCTCTATCGTGGTGATGAAAACGAGAAATTGGATGCTTGTCTCGTCTACGAAGCCCTGCGGTATAAGATCAGGCGAGATGATCCTGGTGATGTCGAGGGGCAGTCTCCCAAGAAGAGAGTTCCCGCGAAGGTGATGTGGTATTTCCCTATAATACCACGCTTGAAGCGCTTGTTCAGGAACAAGGCGAATGCTAAGTTGATGCGATGGCACAAAGAAGACTGTAAGGAAGATGAGATGCTGAGACACCCCGCAGATGGGGCACAGTGGAGATCAATTGATAGAACATTCCCAGACTTTGAAAGTGAAGCAAGGAACATAAGGTTTGGTTTAAGCACTGATGGATTCAATCCATTCGGTGAGTTGAGTAGTGGCCATAGTACTTGGCCTGTGACCCTTTGTATGTTCAACCTTCCTCCTTGGTTGTGCATGAAGCGGAAGTTCATTATGATGCCGGCGCTTATCCAAGGCCCAAAACAACCCGGCAACGACATTGACGTGTACCTAAGGCCGTTGGTTGATGACCTTGTACAGCTCTGGAAGGAAGAAGGTGTACGTGTGTGGGATGAGGATAGATAAGAGATCTTTAATCTACAAGCATTGTTGTTCGTAACCATCAACGATTGGCCTGCATTGAGTAACTTTTCAGGACAGACAAATAAGGGATATCGGGCATGCACCCACTGTTTAGACGACACAGACAGCATGTACTTGAAGCACTGTAAGAAGGTCGTCTATATGGGTCATCGTCGATTTCTCCCTGCTCACCACCAGCTGAGAAAGAGCGGGATGCATTTCAAAGGGGTGCCAGACCATCGTAAAAAACCTGCACACCGTAATGGAAAGCGTGTGTTCGAGATGATGAAGGATGTAAATGTAGTCTTTGGAAAGGGACTTGGTAGCCAACCTGTTCCGAACGACGATAACGAACATGCACCCATGTGGAAGAAAAAGTCAATATTTTGGGAGCTACCTTATTGGGAAATCCTAGAGGTTCGCAACGCAATCGACGTGATGCACCTGACGAAGAATCTTTGCGTGAACGTGCTAGGCTTCATGGGTGTTTATAGGACCTCGAAAGATATATTGGAAGCACGACAGGACCTGAAAGCCATGGGGCAACGAGATGACCTACATCCGGAAAAGAGAGATAATGGACAGCACTACTTACGTCCTGCCAGTTACACTCTCAGCAAGTAAGAGAAGGATAGCATGTTTGAATGCTTGAATAGTATGAAGGTCCCATCTGGGTACTCCTCGAATATAAAGGGAATAATAAATATGAAACAAAAGAAGTTTACAAATCTCAAGGCTCATGATTGCCACATGTTGATGACCCAGTTGCTTCCGGTTACACTGAGGGGTGTTCTACCAGAAAATGTCCGGTTGCCGCTCATAAAGCTATGCGCGTTTCTCAATGCGATTTCGCAGAAGGCAATCGATCCATCCAAGCTATCAAAGCTACAGAATGATGTATGATTCCATGTATGTTTCCATCAATAGTTGAAATGGCAGACGATGAGACCGCAAGGTATATCATGGAGCAAATAATCGCTGGTGATGGTAGTGGCGACAACGTTCCACTATCATACACGGATGAAGAGGCCACCCAGGCGGACATGTTCCTCAACATGTCCGCCGATGGGAATGAAGAGCAACAGCCGCAGCAACAACTTGCCGTGGCGGAAGGTTCCGGCGAGGTATATATAACCATTCTTGTATTGTTTCACGCCACCGTTACTACTACGTACTAATTAACGAATCTTGAACTGTTAGCCCTCCGGATCGACACAAGGGCAGAAGACCCGAGGTCGTACAAAGGTGATGGAAGGGAGGCTTGTCATCACGGAAGTGACAGAAGAGGGCAGGCCGGTTGCTCCCGAGAAAGTAGCAAAGAAGTACGTGAGTCAGATCGAGGCAATCGTCCGGGACAACGTGCCTATCAGCATCAGAGAATGGAAGGGCAGAAGCACTAATCCGTACGCCCTTTTGGAGACAGAAAAGAATATGCTGTGGGAAGACGTGAAGAGACATTTCACATTTCCCGAAGGATATATTGAGAAGGATGTCAAAGCGTGGACGCTTAAGAAGATGGCTACTCAATTCCAGACATTCAAGAAGATGCTGGATACCCACTACATCAAGAAGGGCTGAACTCCAGACTTCAACGCGTGGCCAAAGTTGAGGGACCACTGGGATGCATTTGTTGAATATAAGAGGAGTGAAGACAGTGTGAAAAAGATCACGACCAACACAACAAATGCTAGTCAGAAGGGCTACCACCATCATTTGGGGCAAGGTGGGTATGGCTCAGCAATTCCCAAGTGGAGGAAGATGGAACAAGATCTGATCGAACGGAGAATCGTACCTGCAACTATTGAATGGTCCGAACGATAAAAAAATTGGTACTACGCTCATGGAGGCTCCCTAAGCCAAGAGGATGGGATGTTGATTTTTAATGACACAATACGTGAGAAGGCCAAACATCTTGTGGAGAACATTGAAGCTTCTAAGGCTGGGAGGTTGAAGGTGGACCGAGAAAATGATGAGCTCACATTGGCCCTCGGTAATCCAGAGCACCCAGGACGTTGCCGAGGGTTCAGGGTGGTTCCGTGGAAGTTTGCTTTCCGAGGCGACAACGCCTCGTACAGAAGCTGGAAGCGAAGAAAGTAACAGATCGAGGAGAGCTGGCGGCAGATGCTAGAATCTAAAGTGCAGGCACAAGAACAAAGAATGATGGATGAAATCAATCGGCGGGTGGCCCACGCAGTTGCGGAGTTGGCCCAATCTGGAGCATTGCCGATTCCTAATACCGCCAGCCCTTCTCAACGCCTCTTGAGCAGTTGTGCTTCTACAGGGGTCCCCGATGCGCAGACGCCCAGGTTACCCATGGAGGAGCAACGGTTCCCCGTGGATACCATCACACAACGGACCTCATGTGAGTTGCATGCACCGATCGGCAACCTCACTATTAAGGTATACTTATACATAATATTTATGCAATCTTGTCAATTGATCCAGGCCTCGAGATTGGAGTTCAACTTGTTTACTTCTGCTATATGTACAGGTAGCGTACGGGAGTGCGTTAGCAACCCTGGCGGGGCAGAGCAGTCATGGCATGGAAATTCCAACAGGCTACGCTAGTGTCTGCGTAGAGCAAATAGTTGATCCCCAGTATGAAGGTCTAGAGCTCGACTTCCCGGGAGGCGATGGGGAAAAGACACTGGCAGATGCGCTTCATGGGATCATTCTATGGCAAAAACGCTACATCATTATTCCCGGCACGGAGCCATCTCCTCAGACCTCAAGACCGCTCCCTGTAGATCTCCAGCAGCGACCTTCTTCTCATATCTCGAGACCGTCATCTCCTGCTCCAGGATCGTCCCTTCCATCTATATCAAGGTCTCCATCTCCACCACATCTTGGTGCTGGGATCGACGACGACAATAACAACACCCCTCCCCGATCACCGTCGCCGGCACCAAGAGCGGACCCCTTGAAGGAACCTGCACCACCACTAAAGAAGTCACGAGCACCGCCTCCCAAGCAAAGACAGAGAAAGAAGAAAACAAAGGAGCCTGAAGTGACTCGTAAGGAACGTTGGGAGGCAATGTCTCATGCGGAACAGTGGGTAGAAATCCAACGAGAGGCCAGTAAGTGGTTCAAGAAACAAGCTGAAGAAAAAAAAGCAAGGGAGATGGAGCCACCGCCAGTAAGTTGGCGAGATTTAAACTTTTTTATCAGGATGGAAGAAGGAGCCAAGAAAAGGATACCACTCTTGTCAAACTATGAATGGGCTCTAGTAAAGGCTGATGAAAAGGATAAAAGGAAAGGAAAGTCATCTTCTAGCGGTCCAGTCCCCGACCTCAGCCATTTATCAAAAAAAGATGCTCAACGGGTAAAAGCAATGCCCTTGGATCAACAAGCAAATGTATTGAAGTTCATGGAAGAAACAGGTCTGCGACTTGATGAATGCATAGGGCAAGTTGAGACGCCAACTGCACCGCCCCCTGAGCCGAGATGGCCTTATGAGCTAGGCAAACCTCTAGTAAAGCCTTCATTGGTACGGAAGCTATCAACAAAGATGTACGCATTCCATCAATGGTACATTATGAAATCCGCCGACTCGAGGGAGATGATCGGCATGAAGGTAAAACCGATAGATTTTCACGGTGAAGGGGAGAAAGTGCTGTGGCTAGACTTCAAGGATATATACGAAGTGTACCATCATGATGCCCTGGACGTCTCTCTGATTAGCGCTTGGGTTCTGTAAGTGTCCGTTTATCTCTACATGTTAATTTTGGCGTGCGTCACCGTACTAACTTCATCTTCCATTTCATGTAGGATGCTAATTCAGACATGCCGCCAAGAGGCGTACCTACATGTAGGCTTCATGGATCCATCTGTAGTTAACCAACAACAGATACAATTAGCGCCGGAAAAAACCTTTGTGGAAATATACAATTTCCTAGACAAACAAACATTCAAGGATTTCATACTACCTCCATACAACTTCAAGTAAGTGTGTGTATACCGTCTACTTTCGATGTCTTTTTCCTTATCTCTACATGTTAGTTAGCTCTAATATGCATGAACATTTTACGCACGTAGCTTCCACTGGATCCTTATTATAATTGAGCTTGAAAGAAGTCACGGCAGTGCCATGCAAGCGCCATTTAGTCCCGGTTGGAATCGAGCCGGGACTAAAGGGGACCCCTTTAGTCCCGGTTGGTGACACCAACCGGGACTAAAGGGGGACCTTTACTCCCGGTTAAAAGACCCGGGACTAAAGACCCCCCCCCCTTTTGTCCCGGTTGGTTTATCCCGAATGGATATCCGAGAGATATGCACCCTACCAATCGAGACTAAAGGCCAATTCTCTACCAGTGTGTACTCAACTGGGACTTCGTGTTCCTGAATTTCATTCTCTAAAATGCTCAACTGACTTCGTGTTCTCAATCTTGTGTTTATAGTTTTATGTTACATTTTAAATACTATGATGTGATCAATAATTTATCTCCAATGTACTGATTATGGTCTTCAAAGTAGTTGCCACAGATCTTGTTTACTACCTCATGTTACCAATCCTTTTTTTTTACCAGCATGCTGCATCTTTGTTTGATAATTCACTTGTTCTCTAGGGGTGTGAGATCTGCATATACACAATTACTAGCTATATTACTGCTAGCTCCGAGCTACTGTGGTTTAGGAGAACATCAAGTGTGAAATCTTTTACAGTCCAAGATAGGGTCCAATGGCTACGAAAGAAACTATCGAGGTGAAAGGTAGCTTTTGCAAAGTCATGTTCTACAGACTTAGCAGGTAGCTTACGTTATGTAGTTGTTTATCATACCATTTGTTTACCTTTTACAATTTCCCAATATGCTATATTTTTTTAGTATTTGTATATTAAGTGGCTGTAATGATACCTTAATGTTTCGTACTGACAAGGAAATTTTGCTTTCCAGTAGTGAGCATATATCAAATTATTTTAGTCATGAGTTCTTCATGCTGAAAATGGGTATTTCCATACAATGCACCAGTTATTGAGAATGGGTATAACAAGGAAGAAATAAAAATGGTGAAGGAGACCAACAAATTTGGGTTAGTCCTTGTGGTCCTATTGGTCTAAATAACTTCCTATGAAGTCTGCATTACTCTGTCAAACTTTTCTCTCATTGTGATAATTTGAGAAAATATAATTTTCTTCTAACTATCTGGTCCATTGCTACAATGACATGGATGTGAAAGTAACTGTGACTTGCATACAGGTTCCTGTGATGTACTGATGTGTGTGCACATGCTGAAAGTGTCAATCTACAGTTTGAAAAGCTACTCGATGAGGTTGGTATCTGCATATGTGCTAACTAGCATTAAAACTTATTCTCTTTTGTCTTTGTTTGCACTAAGTGGAATGATCCTTGGAATCTGCCACTTTGTCAGTTGGATAGGTGATTTTATCTGAACTTGGCTATTTGTGAATGTGGTAGAAAAACAAATTGGTTATATTTGTGTTGTGGTATAATGTTACAACTTCTAAGCTTGTGTGGTTGTGTGTAGAATAAGTCATGACTTCTGAGTATAATATTGCAATCATTAAGAAATAACCTTCACTTTCATCGCTAGGTAAGCTTTTTTTCTAAATTCATTACAGAAATATGTGTGGTGTTGTATTTTCTAGAATTTTTATTGAATTAATTTATTTATTTATTTTGCAGGATCGTAGAAGCATGTCAATAAACATAGGCGGAAGGTATATGGTTGTCTCCTCCGCCCAAATGTGGCACGTGCGACCACATAGAAGCCTCAAAATTCGAAGGGGTCTAAGTTGGCCGACATAAGTACCAGATTGAGAATTAAAGAGAAGTGTCTGTCTGCTTGCGCAAAGCTTTTTAAATAGAATTAGAACGCAGCGTGTAAGTTTTAAGGGAATATGTAATATCTAGATGTATGGGGATGATTAATTTTGTTGCTAACTCTATTGCTCTAATATTAAATGAATACATTTCATGTATTTTTCATCCATACTATGGTGTCCAAAGTAAATATGGTTACGCATGTATTATATTAGAAAATAATTCTAGAAACTATATTAGCATTGAGAAAGAAAAATACAAAGAGCGCATCAACTTTACTTAATTTAAAATGTCTCTATAAGACGTAGATACGTAATTCACCGTCTCTGCAAAGCGTTTCATGTCTTCTACGAGACACGCTTAGCACTGTCTTTAGAAAACATCTCATGTCGGGTAGACACGCTTGTCACCGTCTCTAGAAAGCGTCTCTTATCTTGTAGACATGTTTGACAAAACATGTTTAAAGTTCTTGACATGGTCCATAAGGAGACGCTCCTGACACGCTTTAGTAAAGCGTATCTATAATTCACTAGAGATGAAATAAAGTGTATCTAACCTAAAAATAAAACGTATCTATAGGAGTGTGTTTCTTGTAGCGTAGGGACGAGCGTGCGTCTAAAAACGACACTAGTAGAAAATTGGCTTTCGATACGCCCCCTTTTGTCCCGGTTTAAAGTTGGCCCGGGATAAAAGGGGGTGCGCCACAGTAGGCAAAAATGGAGGGGAGAGTTAGTCCCGGTTGGTAATTGCAACCGGGACTAAAGGCCCCCCTTTAGTCCTGGTTGCAACGGCTAGTTCCGGAACATCGGTGGCGGCACCCTTTTATCCCGGTTGAAGCCTCCAACCGGGACAAAAAGTTTCCAACCAGGACACCCTTTTGTCCCGGTTGGAAGCTCCAACCGGGACTAAACTTTCAACCAGGACAAAAGGTGTTTCTTTTTGTCTCGGTTGGAGTTTTTAACCAGGATAAAAACTTATCCCCATTATATACCAAGACAAAGGCCTGTCTTCCTCCTCCAACCCGAGCCAGTCCAGCACATTAACAGAGAGCTGAGCTTCACCTACTCTCCGGTGGTGCCGAAGCAAGGGAGGTGCTGCCCAAAGTATTTTCCCTCATTTTCGTAGGAATTTCACTCAGCCAACACAAGTGTTGCTACTTCATCCTCATGTTATGCTTTGATTTATGCTTTGGAGATGGAAAGATTATTTGCTAGAATGTGATGAAGTAGAAAATGGAGAGGTATTTTGAGCTAGAATTCTAAGGAGATTGATGTGTCATATACAGTATGCATTCTTGCAGTGGTTTAAGAATGATGCTACCTTGCCTAGACGGTTTATCTTATCAAATTCAATAAGGTTTTTCAAATCCATACTTGTTGAACTTGCACACCGTGTTCATCTCAACGAGGATGTTCTTCGCCGAGCAGCAACGTATGTCAAAAAGGAGGTTCGATTCTACAAGAAAGAGTGGATACAGACATTGTGACCGTGTCCCCTTTTCCATAGAATCGAACCTCTTTCATGACGAAGTGCGGTGCCGCCCAGTAGAGGACATGCTCATGAGATGATCACGGTCTTCAAGTTCAACAACTTCTGCAGTGCTAAGATAAGAATTTTTGTACATAGATGGCTTCTGCTACTTGTTGAACTTATCAAATTCAATATGGTTTTTCAAATCCATACTTGTTGAACTTGCATACCGTGTTCATCTCTGCGATGATGTTCTCCGCCGAGCAGCAACGTATGTCAAGAAGGAGGTTCGATTCTACGAGAAAGAGTGGATACAGATATCGTGACCGTGTTCCCTTTTCCGTAGCATCGAACCTCTTTCATGACGAAGTGCGGTGCCGCCCAGTTGAGGACATGCTCGCGAGATGATCACGGTCTTCAAGTTCAACAACTTATGCAGTGTTAAGGTAATAATTTTTGTACATAGATGGCTTCTGCTATTGGAGGAAGTGCTGATGGTGGGGGCGATCGCGGTTCCTCTTTCCGAAAGGGGAAAATCATAGTTGGACCTTAGCATAAGCTGAAGAAAATGAGCACGTTGGAAAAAGCAATGCTTCGTTATTTGCAGCAACGTCATGAAGAAGCTGTTGCCGCGGGTTAGGAACCTCCTTTTGGTGGTCGTTATGCTCCACCCTCAGTCCCGGGTGTTTCACGTCCACTTAGTACTACCGTTTCAGGCGGCACAAATAAACCTAATGATGAGGTTGGGTCAGCGGAACCTTCGTCTTCACCGTCCAAGGATGCTTAAAGTCCTCCTTGATAATAACCAGTGGATGGCTTGTTGTATTGTATCATGTTGTTTGGGACTTTAATTTAAATATGTGTATTTGGATCTTCATGTTGTTGTATTGTACCATGTTGTTTGGATCTTTAATCGATTTTCATGCGTAATCCATTGTCAAGTGCAATCCATTTTCATGCGTAATACGATGCAGATGGACCGGCAATGGATGTATAATGCAGACAGGCGGAGCAAGGCGTTTATTGATAGCTTGCATTATTTTCTCGAAGTGGCAAAAGCGAACAAGCCAGAGAATGGGTTCGTATGTTGTCCATGCTTCCAATGCAATAACAGGAAGGAGTATTCAAAGGATTCCTGGGGGACTATTCACAACCACTTGTTTAAATACGGTTTCATGCCTAACTATTTGGTTTGGACCAAGCACGGTGAACTAGGGGTTGTAATGGAAGATGGCGAGGAGGAGGAGGAAGATGACACCATTCCGGACTGGGTTGCAGGCCAAGCTTTTGCAGATACTACAATGAGCGACGCTGATGAAGATGAGTTTGCAGAAAATGGCCCTACTGATGACCTTGGTCAGGTGATACGAGATGCATACAGAGATTGCGAAACTGAGAAGGAAGCAGCAAAGTTGCAGTGCATGATAGATGATCACCAAAAATTGTTGTACCCAGGTTGCCAGTAGGGCCATAAAAAACTAGGTACGACACTAGAATTTGTGCAATGGAAGGCAAAAAATGGTGTGTCTGATAAGGCATTTCAGGGGATGTTGAACATTGTCAAGAAGATTCTCCCTGAGAATAATGAATTACCGTCCACAACATATGAAGCTAAACAGATTATTTGCCCTCTCGGATTGGATGTTCAGAAGATACACGCATGCTCTAATGACTGTATCCTCTATCGTGGTGATGAATACGAGAAATTGGATGCTTGTCCCGTCTACGAAGCCCTGCGGTATAAGATCAGGCGAGATGATCCTGGTGATGTCGAGGGGCAGTCTCCCAAGAAGAGAGTTCCCGCGAAGGTGATGTGGTATTTCCCTATAATACCACGCTTGAAGCGCTTGTTCAGGAACAAGGCGAATGCTAAGTTGATGCGATGGCACAAAGAAGACCGTAAGGAAGATGAGATGCTGAGACACCCCGCAGATGGGGCACAGTGGAGATCAATTGATAGAACATTCCCAGACTTTGAAAGTGAAGCAAGGAACATAAGGTTTGGTTTAAGTACTGATGGATTCAATCCATTTGGTGAGTTGAGTAGTGGCTATAGTACTTGGCCTGTGACCTTATGTATGTTCAACCTTCCTCCTTGGCTGTGCATGAAGCGGAAGTTCATTATGATGCCGGCGCTTATCCAAGGCTCAAAACAACCTGGCAACGATATTGACATGTACCTAAGACCGTTGGTTGATGACCTTTTACAGCTCTGGAAGGATGAAGGTCTACATGTGTTGGATGAGGATAGACAAGAGATCTTTAATCTACGAGCATTGTTGTTCGTAACCATCAATGATTGGCTTGCACTGAGTAACTTTTCGGGACAGACAAATAAGGGATATCGGGCATGCACCCACTGTTTAGACGACACAGATAGCATGTATTTGAAGCACTGTAAGAAGGTCATCTATATGGGTCATCGTCCATTTCTCCCTGCTCACCACCAGCTGAGAAAGAGCGGTATGCATTTCAAAGGGGCTCCAGACCATCGTAAAAAACCTACACACCATAATGGAAAGCGTGTCTTCGAGATGATGAAGGATGTAAATGTAGTATTTGCAAAGAGTCTTGGTAGCCAACTTGTTCCGAACGACGATAACGGACATGCACTCATGTGGAAGAAAAAGTCAATATTTTGGGAGCTACCTTATTGGGAAATCCTAGAGGTTCGCAACGCAATAGACGTGATGCACCTGACAAAGAATCTTTGCATGAACGTGCTAGGCTTCATGGGTGTTTATAGGACCTCGAAAGATACATTAGAAGCACGACAAGACCTGAAAGCTATGGGGCAACGAGATGACCTACATCTAGAAAAGCGAGATAATGGATAGCACTACTTTCGTCCTGGCAGTTATACTCTCAGCAAGGAAGAGAATGATAGCATGTTTGAATGCTTGAATAGTATGAAGGTCCCGTCTGGGTACTCCTCAAATATAAAGGGAATAATAAATATGAAAGAAAAGAAGTTTACAAATCTCAAGGCCCATGACTGCCACATGTTGATGACCCAGTTGCTTCCGGTTGCACTGAGGGGTGTTCTACCAGAAAATGTCTGGTTGCCGCTCGTAAAGCTATGCACGTTTCTCTATGCAATTTCGCAGAAGGCAATCGATCCATCCAAGCTATCAAAGCTACGGAACAATGTGGTACAATGTCTTGTCAGTTTTGAGTTATTATTTCCACCATCCTTCTTCAATATTATGACGCACTTACTGGTTCACCTAGTAAAAGAGATTGGTATTCTCGGACCAGTATACCTGCATAATATGTGGCCTTTTGAGAGGTTCATGGCAGTCCTAAAAAACTCTATTCTTAATCGTGCCCGTCCAGAAGGAAGCATCGCCAAGGGATATGGAACAGAGGAGGTGATCGAGTTTTGTGTTGATTTTATTGATTCAATTGACTCGATTGGGGTTCCAACTTCACGCCACGAGGGGAGGCTCCGAGGAATGGGCACCCTTGGAAGGAAATCAAGTTTAAGCAATGATACTGATTTGTTCGACAAGGCACGCTACACTGTTCTACAACAGTCATCCTTTGTGTCTCCATATATCAAGCAGCACAGGCAGATGGTAGTTTTCAAAAATCCAACCAAATCCGATGCTTGGCTTACCCGTCATCACATGGAAACTTTTCCCTCCTGTTTGCGCCAACAACTTATGGGTAACTCTAAGATTCAACCACAGCTTTCCTAGTTAGCCAGGGGACCTGCTAGCACAATTGTGAAATTCCAAGGCTATGAGATAAATGGTTATACAGTTTTCGACTCCCGCCGAGACGTACCTTTTTATCCCGATTACAGTTGGCAACCGGGATAAAAGGGAGGCCTTTTTATCCCGGTTGGTGGTGGCACCTGGGATAAAAGGGTAGGCCCCTGGTGCCACCTGGTGGACGTACCCTTTTGTCCCAAGTCCCATCACCAACTGGGATAAAAGGGGGACCTTTTATCCCGGTTGGTAATGGGACCCCAAACAAAAGGTCCTTTAGTCCCGAGTGTCATTACGAACCAGGATAAAAGGAGGGGATAAAAGGCACTGCAGCCTCTTCTACCCCCACGCTAGTTACACTTAGCCAAAATTTTGCCAAGATCCCACGCTCTGCTCCGTCGCCGCCCGTCCGCCTCCCTCGCCGGCCGCCACCGTCATCGTCCTCCATTGCCGCGACCATCGTCGTCATGCCGCCCGACCACCTCGCTCGCGCCCGGACCCTCCTCCATTGCCTCGGCCTGCCTCGATCCTCCTCCGTCATGCCCCCTCGACCTCGTCGCCACCGGTCGCCTCCATCACGGGGCCTCGTTGCCGCCTCCGTCCTCGCCACTGCCTCTGTCGCGCGCGCTGCCTCATCGCCCCTCGTCGCCGGCCGCCTCCGCCCGGCATTTGCTTCGCTCTGTCCTTGCCTCCGTCGTCCCGCCGTCCCGCCGCCCCGGCCACCTCGTTGCCCCGGCCACCGTCGACCGCGCAAGGTCCGCACAACCTGCTCCAGGACCGTCGCTTCCTGCTATATCAAGGTCTCCATCTCCACCACATCCTGGTGGTGGGAGCGACGACAACTATAACAACACCCCTCCCCGATCACCGTCGCCGGCACCAAGAGCCGCCCCCATGAAGGAACCTGCAGCACCACTAAAGAAGTCATGAGCACCGCCTCCCAAGCAAAGACAGAGTAAGAACAAAACAAAGGAGCCTGAAGTGACTCGTAAGGAATGCTGGGAGGCAATGACTCATGCGGAACAGTGGGCAGAAATCCAACGAGAGACCAGTGAGTGGTTCACGAAACGAGCCGAAGAAAAAAAGCAAGGGAGATGGAGCCACTGCTAGTAAATCGAAGAGATTTGAACTTTTTTATCAGGATGGAAGAAGGAGCCAAGAAAAGGATACCACTCTTATCAAACTATGAACGGGCTTTAGTAAAGGTTGATGAAAAGGACAAAAGGAAAGAAAAGTCATCTTCCAGTGGTGCTGTCCCGACCTCAACCATTTATCAAAAAAAGATGCTCAAAGGGTAGCAGCAATGCTCTTGGATCAACAAGCACAAGTATTGAAATTCATGCAAGAAACAGGTCTGGGACTTGATGAATGCTTAGGGCAAGTTGAGACGCCAACTGCACCGCCCCCTGAGCCGAGATGGCCTTATGATCTTGGCAAACCTCTTGTAAGGCTTTCGTTGGTACGGAAGCTATCAACAAAGATGTACGCATTCCATCAATGGTACATGATGGCATTCGCCGACTCGAGGGAGATGTTCGGCCTGAAGGTAAAACCGATAGATTTTTACGGCGAAGGTGAGAAAGTGCTGTCGCTAGACTTCAAGGATATATACGAAGTGTACCATTATGATGCCCTGGACGTCTCTCTGATCAGCGTTTGGGTTTTGTAAGTGTCTGTTTATCTCTACACGTAAATTTTTGCGTGCGTCACCGTACTAACTTCATCTTCCATTTTATGTAGGATGCTAATTCAGACGTGCCGACGAGAGGCATACCAACATATAGGCTTCATGGATCCATCTATAGTTAACCAAAAACAGATACAATTAGCACCAGAAAAAACCTTGGTGGAAGTATACAATTTCCTAGACAAACAAACATTTCAAGGATTTCATACTACTTCCATACAACTTCAAGTAAGTGTGTGTATACCGTCTACTTTCATTGTCTTTTTCCTTATATCTACATGATAGTTAGCTCTAATATGCATGAAAATTTTACGTACGCAGCTTCCACTGGATCCTTAATATAATTGAGCCTGAAAGAAGCCACGTCACTGTCTTCGATTTGTTGAGGAAAGATCCGGTGGAGTACCAAGATATGCTAGGCTTGTAATAATTCTGGATCTTTATCTCTATGCAAAAGTTTGTCTCCTAAATTTTATCCCTGTTACACTATATCATTCATTATTCTAATCCGCAGCGCATGGAAACAATTCATAAGGACACACAAAGGTCCATTCAAAGAAAAACTTACATGGAACACAGACTTCCCGGTACGTATGAAGTCTGCACATTTATTACATTGTATAACACGAATATTTCATAACTTATTTTTTTCCGCAGTGAAGTGCTTAAGATAGGAACCCGGGAATAATCTATGTGGCTACTACATCTGTGAGCACATGCACAGTTTTATGGGACCCAAGGGACCGAAGATGACACCGCACAACTTTAAAGTACGTAAAATAAAACTATTACTAGTTAATTATTTTCTAGTTCCTTATATGTATTTGTTCGTGTAACATTCACAGATTTCCAAATTATAGATGTTAAATATTCAACAAGGACTCTTGAAGGAAGAAAGAGTAGCGGAAATATGTGAAGGTCTCATTGGATTCCTAATGGACGAGATGGTAAATCCAAAAGGAGAATTTTATTATGATGGACGACAATTAGACGCTCCGAGCAACACCTCGACCGAAAGATTGTAGATATATAATTTGATTTATTTATATATATAATATGCGCTAATTAAGATCGATTTGTACTAGTTGAATTGTGTATATGAATTGTGTATATATATAGTAATTGTATAATTACAATTTCATTCGTTTAAATACTAGTTGATTTGATTCTAAAAAAAATCTCAACTACTAAAGGTTAACAAAAAAGGCCGCGGTACTACGTACGTGATGCATGCATGAAAATTTCAGGCGCCACGCAGGGCGCCATTTAGTCCCGGTTGGGAAATCCAACCGGGACTAAAGGGTAACCCTTTACTCCCGGTTGGGAAACTCAACCGGGACTAAAGGGGCACCCTTTACTCCCGGTTGCTTTTACCAACCAGGAGTAAAGGGCCTGTCCCGCACCTGGCATGGCAGGCCCTTTAGTCCTGGTTGGTGACACCAACCGGGACTAAAGGGTGACCTTTACTCTCAGTTGAAAGACCCGGTACTAAGACCCCCCTTTTGTCCCGGTTGGTTTATCTCGGATGGATTTTCGGGAGATATGCACCCTACCAACCGGGACTAAAGGCCACGTCTCTACTAGTGCGAGTTTGTAGGCTTGCTAAAATAGCATTTTCTGGGGTGGCTACGACACATATTTCTACTTTTCGTATAGTGATCTGTTCGTCATCCGGTTCTACAAATCAAATAAAAAAGAAAAAAACCAGACCGTCTCCGGCATGCCGCTGACCCCTGGCGGCCACCACCATCACCTCGTCGGCCGCTGCAGCCACGCCACTATCCTGCTGGGCCACGCGCCCATCCATGCTCCCCCGCCGAGCGTGGAGGCCAGCCGAGGGTCTGCCACCTAGCCGTGCCTTGACCACACGCTCCAGTCGCATTAACATTGGAGCCGGTCGCCCGTGGTCGCCCCCACCCGCTGAGCTGGGGCCGCAGCTCGCTGAGCCTCACCCCCAACAGGCGGTCGCCCGCTGCATCTCAACCCCGCATGCTGCCCGCGTTGGGGCAAGCTACACGCGCCAGGCAAACGGCCACGCACGCCTTGTCCCTGCCCGTCGAGCTGGGCTAGCCACACGCCACTTGCATCCGGAGCGAGAGGACGGAGAGAGAAGGGATAAGGATAGGGAGATGGGGAAGAAGAAAATGATAAGATGGGGAGATATGGAAGAAGAGATGAAGAGGGAGTCAGAGTGTGTGAATCCCGCGCGTAAAAGGTATTCGGATCTACCGTGTAACTTTATTTTTTTTCCATAGCGCGGATGACCCTACCATCCATCCTTTGGAATAGATTTCTTAGCACGGGTCATGGAGCGAGCCACACCTGAATATAGCCACTATTGTTAGACCCGGCTCATCACATGACCCACACTCTAGAAAATCCATCTGTACATGCAGTTGAAAGCTTTTAGTAGCGGGTTCTTTTTAGGAGGGGAGCTTCCCATCCGAAAAAAGTGAGTCACGTGGGTTATTACATTAGCATAGAAAATCAGTACTTTGCTGCTAACTAAATAGGGTCACCGTTTTAAACCGTTTTAAACCTGTTGTGGGTCATAGAAACCACGCGGATGTGACTTTTTGGCTGTTACACTAGAACAGGAATACCACATCTAGGGTTTTTAGCCCTTCTCACTCCTCATCCGCTGCCGTGAGAACTGAGCGGTGTCTCTTTGATTCTCGCCCTCTTAAATAAGTTGTGATGTCATGCCTGGGTATGAACCTCTATCTATTCTAAAACCAAGTTCAGTTATAGCAGCAAGCATTCAACAGGCAACTCACCAGAAGCCGAACCGCAGCTGAGAAGCCGAGCAGGCGTTGACAGCGGCGATGTGATGGGCCACAGCAGGAGTAAACAGAGAGGCAGAACCAGCAGGCGCTCGCCGGAGGACCGCCGGCAGCGAGGTGGGTGGATTGGCGGCAGGGGCGGATCCAGCTAACCCAATAATTTAGGAAAAGAATATATTCACTACGGGAACCGTAATTTGCCGAGTGTAAGCTAAACCGCTGTTTCAGCCTTAACTCAAATTTTTGCTTAAGAACTTAAAAATCTATCCAACTAACAGTTGTCGAACTCATATTTCCTAACAACTTTTATTTTTGGTGTTTTGTATGAATCTTAGCAGAACACCTTAAAAAAAACTCGAAGTTCTAACTATGTCCATTTAAGAAAAACGAGTAAAGCCCCAACTTTGGAGCTCTTTACCTAAATTTTTCGAAAATGATATCAAGCTGAGCTCTGTACAAAAGTTTTAAAGCTTCAAGCTCTTAACAACTTTAACTAAAGAAGTGAGGTCTAAATCCGCACAG